>NC_065922.1:63640434-63981482 GCF_024586455.1 Bactrocera neohumeralis
TTTACGATTCCGAGGGTATTGTACACCGAGAGTTCGTCCCACCTGGCCAAACGATTAAAGCTGTGTTCTACCTTGGTGTTCTGAAGCGTCTTTTGTGACGCATTCGTCGTGCTCGACCACAATACCGTGAGGCAGGGTCCTGGCGCCTGTTGCACGATAATGCGCCGTGTCATCGGTCGACGCTTGTCACTGATTTTTTGACAAAAAACTCCATATTAACCATTAATCACTCACCCTACTCACCTAATCTGGCACCCTGTGATTTTTACCTATTTGGAAAACTTCATTTGCCCATGAAAGGACACTGATTTCAGGACATTTCAGCTATCCAAAAGGCGACGACCGATATTCTCAAGAGCATTCCGAAAAATGACCTTAAACACTCATTTGAAATGCTAATTAACCGGGCTAAACGCTGTATCGAAGCACAAGGAAACTACTTTGAATAAAAAAATATAACTTTTGAAAAATATTAATTTTTTGTTGTTTTTTTTAACAGTCCTGTTTCTTTTGCGACAGACCTTGTGCAGTTATTTATAAGATTTTTCAAATCATATTCTAAATTGAAAGTAAAAAACATGTATTTGCAGAGTTAGACTAGAAGTGCTTGAATAAAATGACAAAATACCAAGTTCATAGAATGGGTAAAATAGTAAGAACTCGACCAAAAATATGATGATACCTAAAACATCCAGGATATTAAAAGCAATTACAGTTCCGAGCAATCCACTTTAGTAGCAGTATACTATTGCAGTAGTTATCTAATAAACTTTTCCCATATTTCAGTTTTCAAAAGTAATTGAAGTCTCTCTAATTGCATTAGAACAAAAATCGCCTATTGTTCTTTTAACAAGACAAGTAACCCTTTTTTGCTGCCAATAAGGCACTGCTGAGCTTGTCAACGCCACTTATTAATTCCAGCGTAGTTAACCACTGCAGAAAGGCTTTAAACTGACTGGTTTGTCAACTCCACTTGACCTTTATTTGGATTCCTGGCCACAGGCACATTTTCGCTAACGCTCTTTGCCCAATATATTCAGTCAGTTGCTGAAAATGTCACCCAAAACCCAACTACCCAACCTATCACTACCCTTTTCTCAACAAAATAATATAAAGACTAGAAAAAACTGAAGCTATAATATCGCTCACAAATACATAATATTCGTTACAAGAACTTAAGTTTGAAGTTTGTATGTCAACTATAAGCTACAACGACTCGAACTGAACAATTACTTTGAAGATTTTACCATTTCTTGAGCAGTAACCCATGCCAAATTTGCTGAAGATAACTCGTCAAATGAAAGAGCTTTCGATACAATTAGTTAATTCCGCGCATTCAGCGGCAGTTAACTTTTACAGTAGTCAGATCGTCTGACATCATTCGGATATCGGTAAGCAACTTCTTACCAGTTGTAGTTAAAAATTAGAAGTTTTCAATCAAACTCATTCCATTGCCCTAGAGGTCGACGACACGAGACTCACTCATGTCGAGTAATACCCCAGTTAAATAATTATACTTGTATACGCTAAGTCATTTATTTAGCTACAAAAATGCGAGTTGCACGCACAAAAGTGAGCGCTTGAGCGTTGTCACTCTTATGAAACATTTATTTCGCCAATTGCATTCCTCCTAAAAGGCACGGACGCTGACGATGCAACTGTCGCATAAGCGATTGCGTTGCGTTAGTTACGTAATCGTGCACATGGAGGTACATGCACACCGGCACACACATACTAGGTTCATGACAATAATAATAATAACGTTGCTTTGCCCCAGTTTCGGCTGCAATTTGTGAGTGCCTGCCTGTTGGTAATCACCCTGTATAAATTAAACAGTGGTTTTTATGCAGCATCTCTTTTATCACAAATATGCTATGTTTCGATATTTTTTTAAATTTATTTTAAAGTACAAAATGTGTGAAAATAATCATAAATTCAGGACCAATTCACTTTTGCTCGATATGACAAAAAGGAGTTTTGCCTTAACTATGGCCTTGAGACGGCCAAAAAACGAATCGCAAGCTGCCCGAATGTGGCTTGTCGGTATTTTGGCCCACTCACGGACAGTGGCTTTCTTCAGCATCTCGAGACTGGTGTATTTTTTACTTCGGACTTTGCTCTCCAAAATGGCCCAGAGAGAATAATCCATTGGATTCGCATCTGGTGAATTCGAGAGCCATTGGGTGGTCGGAATGAAGTTCGGAACGTTGTTTTTCAGCCAATCTTGGTTCACTCGTATGAAAAGTCGGTGAAGTAAGCCCTAACGTTTTGAGAGTTTACGAATTGCTCAATTGGAAAAATTTTTTCGTCAGAAAACACAATGTTCGGAATTTGACCGCTTTCGGCCCGAAGCAACTGCTTCGCACTCTCAAGTCTTACTTGTTGCTGCTTCGGTGTGAGATCATGGGCGTTTTGGAACTTGTAAGGCTTGACCTTGAGCTCATTTTTCAATATGCGTCGGATGCTGCGGTCGGATATTTTCAGTTCTTTAGCCATTTGATTGGCACTTCGCCGTGGATTTTGCTCAAGTCGCTTCTTCACTTTCAGAACCATCTCACGTGACGTTGCAGTCTTTTGATGACCACCTCCATGGCGTTTTGCGATGCTATCAGTATCATTGTAACGAGTGATGGTGCGATAAACAAAAACTTTATTCACATTAAGGTGTTTGAGCTCACGAACAATTGCTGGCTGTGATTTTCCAGCTAAATATAAAGCAATCACACTATTACGTTTGAATTCCATCGCTGATCATTTTTTTTTGCGTTCACTTTTGGCAAAACGCTTTTGTACACTTGTGAACAATATTCCGAACTGTCATTCAGCAAATTTATAAACAGCTGATTCCAGTGCGACAGCTGCGCGAACGGTCTGAAGTTGGTTACACTTCGAGTGCCAGACCCTGTACATATGTAGCTACTGTTGTAGCGGTATAATATACCGGAATATGCTATTTGTTCTCTTAGCAGCAATTATTATAAAAAAAAGTTTGAGTTTAAAATTTAACGGATCTTAGTTTTGAATCCACTAACTATCTTACAATAATCATGACCCAAAAGAGTACCATAAAATACTGCTATCATATAAAACTATTGTTTTAAAATTGTCCTTTTTTTGCTTTGAAAATTCCTTATTTCTGTCCAACTAAAATTTCTCTGTTTGTTTCTTTTATTTATTTCGTGTTTTATTTGGTATTCAGTATTGATAATTGATAATAGTTTTCGCCAGGTATTCCGAACTAAAGTAAAAATTTTGTATTGAAATTATGTTTTTAATATTAAAACTTTTAATTTCCAGAAAGAAAATTATTGATTTATTCTTCTTTTTATATTTTTCAGCTTCCGCGAGGAGCGGTTTGGCAAACCCTCTTCCTACTATGTGCAGTGCTCTTTATAAATGGTAAGTAAAATATTTCTTTATAAATTTGCTTTTACAAGAACATACATACATACTTATGTCCACGGTTCATGCAAATTCCAATAATTATATGGGTTGTCAAAAAAGTCTTGCGGTATTTTTATTGAATTTTTTTTTTATTGAAATGGAAATGAATTTTTGATGACTCATGCCCAGCTCTTGACCGATGCTACGGCTGCTACTATGCCGGTCTCTTTCGACCAATTCAGCGATTTTATCGCAATTTTCGACGACAGGCCTTCCGGAGCGTGGCGCATCTTCGACCACCTCTACACCAGAACGAAAACGTTGAAACCATTGTTGTGCGGTGGAAATGGAAACTGTATCGGGTCCATAAACTGCACAAATTTTATTGGCGGCTTGAGATGCATTTTTGCCTTTATCGTAGTAGTACTGTAAAATATGCCGTATTTTCTCTTTATTTTGCTCCATGTTTGCGACGCTATAACTCACGAACGACTTAAAAGAAACGACAATCAATCAAACACGTGTTAGCGCGTGAAATGAGCTTTCCAAAAAGGTATAGCATGACCCGATGCGACGAATAAAACTAGAACTACGCGCTTTCAGCGCCAACTAGCGAAAATACCGCAAGACTTTTTTGACAACCTAAATATTAATTGAGTTCAACAGCCGTCTATTTTTCTAGCTTCAATTGTATCAAATCAAAGAACTTGTAACATTAGTTCCCAATACTAACTTGTTTCTTTCCCACAATATATTTTTTACTATTCATATTAGACTACAGTATTTGGTATTCTCTCGAACCTCGGCTTGCAATTACAATTTAGAAATTAGAATTTAGAAACAAGAAATGTGTTTGTTGTTAAAAATAAATAATTCAAATCTTTCAATGAAACCAACATTTCCGAACACATTTGTTTGTTTGTAGCAAAAAATTTTTCTGGCCTATTAAACCCCTCAGTAACTTATTCTAAAACCGATGCCTATTAATTCTATAGGTTTCGATTTCTATTTCGGTTAGCAAAAAAAAAAAAGTTTTTTTGAAATAACGGTTAATTTTTCTTCAAAAAAAAAAGTTTTTTTGAAATAACGGTTCATTTTTCTTCATCTTCTTTATTGGCGTAGACACCGCTAACGCAGTTATAGCCAATATTCCAATTGTAGCCATGTCCTTCTCCACCAGGTCTTTCCAACGAAGTGGAGGTCTTCCTATTCCTCTGTTTTTCCCGGCGGGTACTGAGTCGAATACTCTCAGGGCTGGAGTATTTTCACCCAGTCTAGCCGCTGTATCTGAATTCGTTGAACTATATCAATGTCGTCGCATATCTCCTACAGCTCATCATTCCACCGACTGCGGTATACGCCGTTGCCAATGCGCAAAGCACTACCGTCCCTGCAAGTTCTACACCTGCAATAAACACCACCTATAGGCCACTCTCTCACTCTCACGATTACTCATGGACACCCGCGAAAAACATGCATCTCATGAACCGAGATCGCGTATCGATAGCTACGGTTCAAGAAACCAAACTAAACAGTCTCTCAAATCTTCTGAGTTGTGCCGGTTTCAACGTTTTACGGAAAGATCGTGAGCGAGATAAAGGTGGAGGCCTAGCCTTCATATTGCACAACACCGTGCAATATCGTCTAATCGATAGAGACATCGACCGCAGGTATACTACCCTAGAATGTCAGGGTATATCTATCCGGTCAGGCGATGTCGAGCTCGAAATATTTAATATATACATCCTCCCACATCTTCACAATGAATGACGAAGCCCCCACCAGAATTATGGGCACCTGTAATAGCTCCCCTGATATTACCATTGCTAGCGCGGGTCTGATAATGATGCAAGGTGATCCCAGCGGCTACCGCTCGCTTCATCCCGGCTAGAAGAATTGCGGAACTCCGCCCTAATTTCCCAGTCGAAGCAGCTGTTTTAGCTAACGAGCGTGACACCTTACGCCATGCCGATCGCGGGGATCCCCGAATAAGGGATCTCAATTTGAAGATTCAGTGATTGGTTAATCAACACAAGCGGATGAAATGGATAGAGCACTTGAAGTGCTGCAACCTCTCTACCGGTGTGAGTAAGCTTTAGCTTTAAGAGACATGATGACCCATTTGAAGTTCAATTCAATAGCCGCGCCTCTTCGGACCCGAAGAAGTGCACGAGCTATTTTAGCCGGCAATTTACACAGCTTCTTTCGGTAGACAAAACCAAACGATGTCTTCTCCGACGGCTGCGCACCGATGAGGAGGTTCAGAATGTCATCAATTAGACAAAATCAACTAAATCCATTGGCCCTGATGGAATCAACATGCTTATGCTAATGCATCTAGGCTCGACGGGAGTAAACTACCTCACCAAGGTCCTCAACATGTCGCTGACCACTCTTCAAATACCCGATATGTGGAAAGTCGGAAGAGTGGTCCCACTACTGAAACCTGGGAAACCCGCCAACAAAGGGGAGTCCTATCGTCCGATAACTCTCCTCTCCCTGGTAGTGAAGACACTTGAAGCCTTGCTACTTCCGAACTTCATTCACCACCTGAGCCTAGCAAACCACCAGCATGGAATCCGAAGAATGTACAGAACCACCACAGCACTCACATCATAAACGCCCTTATAGTTTGTGGCCTTAACCAGAAACCATCCTGTGAGGAACGATCCTCGTAGCGTTGGACTTGTCACGGTTAGTTACACAACGTTACTGCAAGACATTAATAAAACTACGCTCACTCCAGGACTGAAGAGGTGGGCCATGAACTACCTGAGCGGACGTCAATCATCCGTACTGTTTCAAGGAAAAAATTCTAAAGTGAGAAGAATTAAACAAAGGCTTCCACAGAGTGGTGTCCTCTTCCCGCTATTGTTTAACTTCTATATTTCAAAACTCTCCGACCTTTCTCGATTTTTCACTGCTCGGAACTCAACACTGTCTCAAGCTTCCGACTGTCAATATTCTAGATTTTAGGTGTAACTTTTGATAGTCTATTCCCTTTCACTCCTCATACGCCGCAACAAAATCCTCAAGTCGCTAGCCGGCAACACATGGGGAAAGGACAAAGAAACGTTGTTGGCAACTTCAAGGCAATCGGCCGGCCGGTCCTCAACTACGCCGCATCAATATGGTCAACACTTGCATAGAGAGGCCCTTATGCTCACAGTTAAGGAGCGTAATTAACTCTTCTTCAGGCAGTTCCTGTCGGGTTGTTTTCGCAGAAATCACCCCTGCAGTAACGTGCTTGGAGCGGAACCGCCTCCTAGGAACATCAAGAGGTCTTTCCTTAATTACTAACAGTACTCTGACCAGACTTTGGATGCAACAAACTTCCGACAGGTACTGACCACCATTCACAGTGAAGCCATCAACACCTTCACCGACTCTCTTCCAGCGAATGGCGTACTCGGAGTCAAACCACCACCCATCGCAGACGAAGAGCTCCAGTTGCCGCGAGAAAGGAGATTAACGCTTGCGCAGCTTCGTTCTGGATACTGTAGCAGGCTAAGCTCCTACTTATCCAGAATAGACCCCGACATATCCAATATACTAATGTCCTGTGTACAATGAGTCTCCGCATTGATGACAAGAGATATTTCGTCTTGCCCTCGTTCTCTACCAGACCTATTTGCTTCGCTTTCTTATCTAGTCTGGAGAAAGCAGAACTAACTGCGCGGTTGTTGAGGCCAATGATATCAATATCATCGGTGTACGCCAGCAGCTGTATAGAAGATTGTACCTTCTCTATTCAGATCTCCAGCTCGAATTATTTTCTCCAGGAATAGATTGAAGAAATCGCATGATAGGGAATCGGCTGGTCTGAAACCTCGTTTGATATCGAACTGCTCGGAGAGATCCTTCCCGATCCTGATGGAGCTTTTGGTATTGCTCAACGTCAGTTTACACAACCGTATTAGTTTTCTGGGGATACAAAATTCAGACATAGCGACATAAAGGCAGTTTTAGCGCAGAGTGAATATCTGGTCAGTTGTCGATTTTCCAGGCCACACTGATAAGGCCCAATCAGTTTGTTGACGGTGTGTTTGAATCTTTCACACAATACGCTCAATAGAACCTTATATGCGCTGTTGAGGAGGCTTTTCCAACGATAGTTGGCGCAGATTGTGGGGCCCTCCTTTTTATTAATAAACATTATCTTCCGTTACCCCGATAATACCCTTCACGAAAGATTCCTTACAAAAATTTTATTTTAATTGGTCAGTTTGTTTGCTCGGTCGATATCTCAAAAACTGAGACACTATTTGGAATATATACAGATGGACAGATAGACGGAAATAGCTAAGTCGACGCAGCTGATCATTAATATATTTGTATAAATTTTATAGGGTCTCCGACATTTTCTTCAAGGTGAAAGAAACTTTGCTGTAAATTTAATACTCACATACCTCGTTTAGGTTATAACAAGACCTAGGCGTTAAGATTTGGTTTCGATAGACTAATTTATAAAGGGAATAAGCCAAGAAAAAATTCCTGGTTATGCTTCTAAGCCAGCTCCAATTGATAAATTGTAATTCGAAGCTATTTCTTAGTGAAATAATTTAGGCTATACTAAAAAATCCCCTTTTCCGATGCAAAATTTTATAGATATCAGTACCCGAAATTTCGTTTAAACAATAAATGTCAAAATGTTAAATATTACAAATTTTTAACTTCACATCAGAGTATTATACTAGATAATATACCCTTCATTATTATATATGTAGATATTCTTTTCTCCTCTGTTGTGAACTGATAACCTTTAGTTTTTTATGCTAATACCAGCAATTTTACATGTATGCCTAGGAATAGTCAAAATCTAACCACTAAACCAAAGATGTACACAAAATAACTTACTGAAATTTTAGGGCCTAATTCGAATAATCTTAATTTTATTCTATATTTTCAGAAGTCCGTTCGGAAGGCAGAGTAGTTTGCTACTACACCAATTGGAGTGTCTACAGACCAGGTACAGCGAAATTCAATCCACAGAACATCAATCCATATTTGTGTACACATTTGGTGTACGCTTTTGGTGGATTCACAAAAGACAATCAGATGAAACCCTTCGATAAATACCAGGATGTAGAACAAGGTGTGTAAAAAGTTCTTCAACTAACTAATTATGGGTTAAGTATAGAGAAAATGGTAGATTTACCTTTTCACTTAATTTTTTTCTAACGTACAATATTTCAGTTTTAACCTCCCTAGTATGTCCACAACTCAACAAGCACTCAACAAGCCATATTGTAATACAAATTTACATTTCTCTTAACTCTTTCCGAATGAAATAGCATGGTAAACTCAATTAACACTCCCCTTTTTGCTATATTTTCATGTCTCTGCTGCCTGTCATCATTCACCCACCAATTCGCATCGTTCACCCCTTCACTGTTCAGGCGGCTATGCCAAATTCACCGGCTTGAAAACGTACAACAAGCAATTGAAGACCATGATTGCCATCGGTGGCTGGAATGAGGCGTCATCACGTTTCTCGCCGCTTATGGCCAACCCGGAGCGACGACAGCAATTCATTAAAAATATTTTGAAATTTCTACGTCAAAATCATTTTGATGGCATCGATTTGGATTGGGAGTATCCGGCACAGCGTGAGGGCGGCAAGCCGCGCGACCGCGACAATTATGCGCAGTTTGTGCAAGAATTGCGCGCCGAATTTGAACGTGAGTCACAGAAGACCGGACGTCCACGTCTGCTGCTGACAATGGCGGTACCAGCAGGCATTGAGAACATCGAGAAGGGTTACGATATACCCAAACTGAACAAGTACCTTGACTGGTTCAATGTGCTCTCGTACGATTTTCATTCATCGCACGAACCATCGGCTAATCACCACGCTCCATTGTACTCGCTGGAGGAAGAGTCCGAGTACAATTATGATGCAGAATTGAATATTGTAAGCATATTGAAGTTGTTGGCAGTCGAAGTAATTGAAATTTTGATTGAGATAATTTGCATTTCTTTCTGTTTTTTTGGTTTGCTCCTGCTATTAGGATTATTCCATCAAATATTATTTGAAAGCTGGCGCTGACCGCGACAAGTTGGTGCTGGGCATACCTACATACGGACGTTCGTATACACTGATTAATGAGGAGAGCACGGAAATTGGCGCACCGTCAGAAGGACCGGGTGAACAGGGCGATGCTACACGTGAAAAGGGCTATTTGGCCTACTATGAGGTAAGTGGATTGAAGAAAATTACAGTCAGAAATAAGTAAGCAAACAAATGAATCAAAACGAAAGAAATTTGTAACTGGAAATGAGTACCCGAATTTACAGAATCATGATTTTTAACATTACAGATATGCCAAAATCTGAAAGAGGACCCTGAGTGGACCGTCGTACAGCCAAATCCCAATGCGATGGGACCATATGCATATAGACGTAATCAATGGGTTGGTTATGATGATGAAGCCATTGTACGTAAGAAAGCGCAATATGTGGTCGAAAATGGCTTAGGTGGTATTATGTTTTGGGCCATCGATAACGATGACTTCCGCGGCACTTGCAATGGAAAACCTTATCCACTGATTGAAGCAGCCAAGGATGCTATGCTCGAGGGCTTAGGGTATGATTTTGCAAATTTTAAAAATGTCCTCTTATTTTTAAACCAATTATAATTACAACCATTCAGGCTTGGCATCAACGAAGTCGCTAAGCCGAATTCACCCAAGAAACCTTCACGTTCACGTAGTCGTGAGAATTCGTCATCAAAATTAAATCGCATTGGTGGCAGCAGCGAAGGTAAGGGTTCAGCGAGTCGTACGACTTTGAGTAGTGGACGACGTCGTATACAATCCAGCACCACAACAACAACGCAAGCACCCGAGACCACGATAAGACTGACTAATCCAGAAGGCTCTTCATTGTATATAGGCGGTCGCGTCACCACACCAGCACCACCCACCACGCCTGACCCAGGAACTGGTGAGTGCCCACCTAACCCACGCTCAGAAAATATATTAAAAAAATGTCTCTTTCCACCTTCGTAGACTTCAAATGCGAAGAGGAAGGATTCTTTCAACATCCACGTGACTGTAAGAAATATTATTGGTGCTTGGATAGCGGTCCGTCTGGTTTGGGCATTGTGGGCCATCAGTTCACTTGTCCATCGGGACTGTATTTCAACCCGGCCGCTGACTCGTGCGATTTTGCGCGTAACGTGCCCTGCAAAACGAAGAAGTAAGTATTCATGTTTTAAATATTTTATACAAAGTAATTTAATTTTCCATCTTTAGAGCCACAACTGCTGCACCTGTAACCAGCACCACGACAACAACTACTACACCACGACCAACAGCTTCCCTCAATCGTATATCAGCCGCTACTTCACGCACATCTTTCTTTAGAACCACCACTACAACAACATCAGCTCCAGAGGAGTATGAAGAAGAAGAGGAGGAGGAGGTGGAGGATGTACCAGCACATACTAAAGATAGAGATGCCGAAGAAGATCCACAGGTTATAAAAGAGCTCATTGAGCTCATACGCAAAGTGGGTGGTCTTGAGGAGTTAGAAAAGCACTTGCAACACAAAGATGATGGCTCAATATCGATTAAAGGCAGCTCCAGTGAATCAGGTGTGGCTACCACCCCCACGCCGATTAGTAAAAATCTTTACGACAAAGTGCTTAGCAAACCTAACACCTTCAACTCGTTCCGCAATCGCTTTACCTCATCATCACTGTTTAGAAAATCTGGCCAAACAAAGACGGAAGGATCGACAAGTACTAAATTAGAAAGCGAGGAATCACAGTCTACTGAGGGTGCCAGCAGCAGCGGCTACTCCAAATACTCATCCGTCGTGCGCGGTAATAGCAGGCAGGGTCCGCAAAATGAGGGACTTGATAAGTTGTCTGAGTTCGATGGTTTCCTGAAAGAAAAGAAACAATATGTGACAATAAACAGACATAGAGGTGCATTTAGAGGACAAGATGATGAAGATGAAGTGGAGCAAAAGCAAACTGCTGAAGAATTAAATGAGAATACTGAAGAAGAGGAGTTGAGTAGTAGAAGCAAAACCACAAAGCGGCCAACCAACACAGTCACACCCTCGTATGCAAGCATAAAACGCACCAGACCAACAACACTTCGTACCGAATCCGATGAGGAAGCTGAAGGAAGTGACGAAGAGGTCAAAACTGTAAAGGAGAGTGAAGAAAAGCGCACCTACACCTCACTAAATCGGAACCGAGGACGGTTTACCACCACTGAAAGCAGCCAGCCAGCAGAGGAAATTGTCACTAATTCAAATAGGTAAAGAATTATCGAACATGACCAAAAGGTGTTTCGTGTGTACGAATGAATGATTGGCTTTATTTCGATAGTTTTGAAGACATAGTAATGATTAAGATGACTGAAAATTATATATATACTAATCTTCAACAAGTCTACACTGCGCAGGGTCTTGCTGAAACCTGCAGACTCTTTTCCCGAAGTACAATGAAATTTTAAAGGGTTAGAGAGGGTAAAGAGATGATCTTGATCTAACAATATTGCATCGTGGAGCCCCTCAGAGTCTTGAAATATTTTTAATTAAATTATTTACTCTTGTTCTTTATAACTCTGGTAATCACGCCAAACAAGACACTCATCGATATTTCGATTATTATTTTTTCAACTGTCTTAGAGGGCAGTGTTTAGTTATCGGCTTTTATGAGTCGTTGATTTAAGGAGAGATAGTGTAATTATACCGAAATAGGCGACCATTGGTCGGATATCTACATAAAAAAATCACCAAAAGTTTTTTCGTGCCGATTTTAATCGACTTAAAAACCACTGGAATTGGGGAGCGAGATAGTTCACATATCTACCCAATATGTAGAAATTCGTTAAAACTGCTTTAATATAATAAGACGTCTTTTTTCTTAGATAACAACACTTTGCTAAACTTTCATTTCCAATTGAAACAATTTTTTTATGTGTTCATCAGAGCTGAGTTTCTCCTATCGCAGAGTAGCTACACATACCTATTATACCGTTTTATAATATCTAGAAATTTTCAAACTCTTACCACTTGCAGGTATAAATATCTGGAGCGTACGAGACCCACAAACAGGCTTCAGACATCGGCCAGCAGTCAAGATGACGACGAGGTGGATCAAGAGGATGAACAAAATGTAACGGTACAATTAAATGGGGCTGCAATAGATTCCACACAAAAATCAACACAAACCACAACACGCATCTATGCGAATATAGGTCGTCGTACCACAACAACAACAGAGACTCCTATCACCACCCAAGAAACACCAACCAGATACAATTTATTAGAAAACACTTTTAGCAACAACGAAACACCTGAACCAATTTTACCAACTACTACTACCACTGTCACAACAGCAAATGACTCACCCGCCCTATCCATAACCATTAAAAATACTAATCCCCAATTCATACCCATTACCACGAAGCAAACCATTACCACCACATCCCAACCCATTATTTCCACAACAAATGCCGCCGCTACTACAACAACATCAAATGATATTGAACTAACCGATACCAAATCCACCATTACCACACTCCCACCAAACCTTGAGTCTGACTCAAAGGATGCCTTAGACCTTTCGCTAGATGTAAATTCCCTTATTGAAAAAACTGCCTTAACTCCCAACGAAAGTCCGAAGGATATAGAGCTCGCTGAGACTACAACGGCAAGAACAACGAAAGCTACAACAACGACCGAAACACTGACAAGCACCGCTACTACAGCCACCTCAACTGACACTGACCAAACCCCCAACGGCGATGAGGTAACGAATTTAAGTAATAATCGCACAAAGACACAATATAAATTCATAACAAGAACACGAAATGTTACAAAAGCAACAACAACAACAAACACTGACATAGACACTGAAAATGAAAATGAAAGCGAAAGCGAAAACAACAAAATTTTCAAAGAAACCAAAAAAACTAGTCTAAAAACGGGTAGTAGTAGTAGTACCGATGATAAGCTAAGTAGTAATATTAGAGGTAATACCTTTAAATACTCTGGTGGTAGAAGACAACAACAAACGAACGAGTTACTAACTCGTAAAAATCAAATACAAAATCAACAGCTAGATTCCACAACGGATTCCACAAACAGCATAACAACCACCGAATCAACACCCACTAACGAATTCCTGGGAACCATATCTAGCCCTAGACCTTTCGGTTATCCCAGGCGTCGTACGCGCCCGAATAATACCAATCCAACCAACAATGCTGATATACAAACTACTACTACCGAGAGTTCAGAAGATGAACAAAGCATAGTTAAGACGAGGTTAACGGCAACCAGTGCCTCCAAAAATAAGGTGAGTTCCAATTCAGATGTGTTGCAAGTACAAAACGGATTGGAAACAAACGATGATAATGAGGGCAGCACTACGCGCACCCTTACACAAACGAAATTGCACACACACACGCATGTAGTAGATGTAGTAGACGGTGTTAGTGGTATAAATGCAAATAATAGTCTAAGGCATGTTGTAGATAGAAACCATAGCTTAAGTATAAACCATACACTTTCAGCACAAGAAAAGAGTGACAGTCGAGCGAATACCGCGTCCGCTGAGACGTTAAAGGGCGAGCTCGAAAGCAAACGCGAACAATTAGCTAATACAGTGTTAGAAAACAAAAGTAGGGTTAGTGTAACACAGCTGAACGCTTTGACGACAAATACCAAAGACGAGACGCTGAAGGCAAGTAAGTATCGCGGCAAAAGTTTGATAACCGAGACCGAGGAAACGTCGGCTCAAAATGGTCTCTCT
This sequence comes from Bactrocera neohumeralis, assembly GCF_024586455.1. Taxonomy (NCBI): domain Eukaryota; kingdom Metazoa; phylum Arthropoda; class Insecta; order Diptera; family Tephritidae; genus Bactrocera; species Bactrocera neohumeralis. The sequence continues at coordinate 63,654,596 of NC_065922.1, forward strand.
GCAAGGACAGCTGACTCTACAAATTTCCGCAGTCGTGGCTTGAAGATGGTAAGCGAAGAAAAAGAGGACCTAAAAAGCAACGACACAGGCAAAGAAACGGTCAGTACCGCCGAAAACGCAACAAATCACACAACTTCGACATACACAACAGTCACCGGAGATAACGGTGAGGAAAACACAACTTCGACTGTGACCATGCAAGCCAACGGAACCACCATTACCGACGAGGGTAACGGCATGGTAAAAATTCAAACAGTCTATACGACAATCACAAACTCTGACGAAGCTGGTACGAAACAGCATAAAATAAGCGCTGATGAACATTCAACGCTAAATAGTAATGAAAATGGTGTGAACAACAACAAAGCAGACAAGACCTACGCCACTATCTACAGGGGGCACACGCAAACGCACGAATCGAGGCTAGATGAAAGCCACACTGCAACTAACGAGGATTTGGGTACTAAAAATACCACCACTTTCGAAACTTTGGACGATGGCAGCGTCGTGCGTACAACAGTCTATACCACGAGAACGAAAGATAGCAGCGGTAAAATCATTACCACCACAGTTGAAGAGACCATTACTACGCGCACGAAAATCGAAAACTACGTGCCAAGTAGCGATGGAGAGAGCATTGATCGCAAATATCAAACCATAACGCGTCGCACAGATCACACGCATGATCCCACCACCGAGACAATACATTATAACACCATTGTGCGCGGTAGTGATGGCGTAAAGCTAAATGAGGACCAAACTTCGTCTTTCTACAGAAATCTCGAAGAAGTTGCCAAGCAAGCGGAACAGAGTCGCAGTCGCATATACCAGGGTATATCACGTGGTGGAAAAATCGCACAAACGACGAGCGAAAACGAGGTAACCAGTGGAGTGGTAGAAAGCGAAGACAGCAGGTCGATCGGAAAAAGCGAAACACACACGATTGAACGTGGCTCAAGTAAGTATCATACAATAAATCGTGGGCATACGGAAAGTGCATTTGACGCAAGTACCGTCACGTCGAATCAGCGAGAAAATAGTCGTTTCACGGACAAAACAAGCAAGAATACAAATGGTGGTTACGTTAGCACAAATCTTTCACAAGAAAAGGTATCAGGATTGCAAATAACTGAAGACAAAAATGAAAGCTCGACTTCAAGTAAAAATAGCAGTGAAAAGAGTTCGAAGTTCTCTGGCGCTTCCGTTATTGGTTCATTGGAAGTAGAAAATACAGCCGCCGAGATCACTGATGAGGAAAATCGCGTAACTACGCCGCGCTTGGCAGAAACCACCACCGAAAGTTACACCACAACAACTGTTGATGTTAGCACTTCGCTCCCGGAAATAGATGACACGACTATTATACCCGCGACAGAAATTAATATACCTACTAGTTTTAAAGTACGCACGTCATCTCAGATTGCAGAGAAGAACACTACTCTACATATATCCAAAGTTCGTAGTAGACCAACTACAACTGAAATACCAGTAACTACAGTAATTCCTGAAATTAAAGAGACTTCCAACTCAAGTTCCACACTCGCTGAGCTTGCGACTCACAAGGAAGCGTTCACACATCACAGAGGCATAACCTCATACTCCGCTGTAAAGTCTGAAGATGTGTCTAACGAGACCGCAAGAAAAACTAGGGTTCGACCTACCATAACCAAAACTTCTGCTGATACTGATTCAACTGTTGAAAAGAACAACACCACACGTCACAGAGTTGGAACTTCGGAAAATACAGAGATAAACTCCACTGAAGTAAGGCACATAGCTCGTAGCAGACCCAGAACAACACCTGTTCCACAAACTGCTAAACAATCGGAAATTGAAGAAACCACAGTAGCAAAAACTGAAACAAGCCGCAAATTCCGTGGTAGGCCATCTACAACCGCAGTTCCAGAGACTACCACACAACCAGAAGTTGAGGAAACAACAGTTACATCAACTGAAACAAGTCGCAAATTCCGTGGTAGGCCAACTACAACCGCAGTTCCAGAGACTACTACCCACTCAGAAATTGAGGAAACAACAGTTACATCGACTGAAACAAGTCGCAAATTCCGTGATAGGCCATCTACAACCGCAGTTCCAGAGACTACCACCCAACCAGAAATTGAGGAAACAACAGTTACATCGACTGAAGCAAGTCGCAAATTCCGTGGTAGGCCATCTACAACCGCAGTTCCAGAGACTACCACCCAACAAGAAATTGAGGAAACAACAGTTACATCGACTGAAACAAGTCGCAAATATCGTAATAGACCAACTACAACCGCAGTTCCAGAGACTACCACCCAACCAGAAATTGAAGAAACAACAGTTACATCAACTGAAACAAGTCGCAAATATCGTAATAGACCAACTACAACCGCAGTTCCAGAAACTACCACCCACCCAAAAATTGAAGAAACCACAATAGTAACAACTGAACAGATTGTCAAAGCTCGTGGTAAATCAACTACAACCGCAGTTCCAGAAACTACCACCCACCAAGAAATGGAAGAAACCACGATAGCATCATCAACTACAACTGCTACTCCAGAAACCACTTCTTCAATGATAATTGAAGAGACCACAGAAGCAGTATCCACTGAAGCCGTTACAAACTCAACGAAAACTGAACCCCAAGATAGCACTACTGAAATCACGTCTATTCCAGAAACAACAACATCGGGCTCTTCTGTTCCAGAGACAACCTTTTCCAGCTCTTCCGTCAACACCCGCCACAAAGTTTTTGCATATTCTGAGCAAAAGCACACGGCTGACACAAATTTCAAAGTACGAAGCAAACCAACTACAACAAATCCTCCAGAAACAACAGAAAAAATCATAATATCATCAGAAACCGCTGCAACTTCCAAACAGAGTATAGCGCGACACAGAGTTAGCGGATCTACTAAATACACGGAGAATGATTCTACTGAAGCAATACACAAAGTTCGTGGCAGACCAATTACAACACTTGCTCCAGAAACCACAGTAGCAAAATCTTCCGAAACGGATAGAAGGAACATTACACGACATAGAACCTTCGATAAAATAGAAGAGAATTCAACAGAAACTAAATTAAAAGTGCGTAGTAGACCAACTACAACTATTTCTCCGGAAACCACCATATCATCTTCAGAAACTGATACCAACGCTAATAGAAGAAACGGAATTCGACACAGAACAGGCACATCCTTCAATAAAACAGAAGAGAATTTAACAGAAACTAAATTCAGAGTACGTAGTAGACCAACTACAACAAGCGCCAACTCGGAGACTGAGGCAACTATTTTGTCATCTTTGTCTGGAAGTAATACCGCTACAAATAAGAGAACATTTGCACGTCAAAGAGTTGGCACAATCGCTGAAACTATAGAAGAAAGCTCTGCGGCGATAAAATCCAAGGTACGGGGCAGACCAACTACAACGGCGTTACCCGACACTACTCTCATTCCAGAAGAAACAACCACATCGCCAGTAACTTATTCTACGATAAGAGCATCGACCACTCCTGCTACTCCAGCTACCACAAGTATACCAGAAATAATGGAAACTACTGTCACAGTTTCTGCAGGATCTTTGACATTAGGCACAATTGACACAACATCGGAAGTATCGCAACCCAGTACAACGGATTCGCCACTACCTACTTTAGCACCAGAAGTTAGTGAAACAAGTACTTTGCCCCCAACTGAGGCAGTTACAGACCCTACCGAGGACATAAGCAATATAAAAGTTATTACTGAAGCATCAGCTACCACCGAATCTAGTACGTTTGTCATTTCACCAGAAACAACTACACTGCAGTACCAACGAGTACATTAGCGTCAATACAGACTGCAACTCCTACTACAAGTGAAACGATCAGCGAAACTGAACAACCCACAACGGAAAATATAGGAATTAGAACTGCTCAAAAAAGCTTCAAAGGAACCAATAACTCTTTCAGTGGAGCTTCTTCAACGAAAACAAAAGTTAGTACTAGAGAAAAGGAAGCGGCCACGGAAAATGTTGACACACAAGCACTTGGAAGTAAAGGTCGTGCACAGACCACACGTGGTTATGTACTGAAAAATGGTGATCAGGTGTCCACATCGTTCATTGACACTACATCGAATCGTAAGACAACAAGTCATACTTATAGTGCTAATGAAAAATCATCAACTACCAGATATTCAAGCAGGAGAGATGAGAGTGAAGACGATGAAACCAAATCCACAACTGTAACACCACAGCGACGCACCACTTATCGAGGTACATACCGGCCGCACATGGACAAAGACGATTTATCGTCATTATTGGCGCTTGATGTGAATAAGCACCGACCGTACAACGAGAGCCAATATAACCTCGGTAAGCGTATATATTTGGATGGAATTTACAAAGGGGAAGAAGGTAGTGCATTATCAAGCGAACGAAATTCCTATCAAACGGTTGGCGCACACTTAGGAAACACCAACACTGACACACATGAGGGATCTACTAAAATTGGCGCTGACGCTGCTGCAACTCAAGATATATCAATAAGAACTAAGACCGTAAATAATAGAAATGGAACAAACTCTAATCATCGAAGAACTACTGTTATTAGAAGAAGAATAAGTGGCTCTCGAAATGCTACCAGAAATAATAATGAGATCGTGGCAGCTAAGTTGGCAGAAGGCTCTGCTCGAATTAAAACAGTTGAAGGCGTTGGAGAAGATGGAAGAATTAGTACTACGTTCACTTCCACGCAGAAGAAGACTGAGACACTATCACATTATGATGCAGAGAATGTGAATCAAAGTAATTCTGAGAATAAACACGCTCTTATAAAGTCAACGAACTCAGAAAGTCTGGGTTCTACAACAGTAGGCGCTCTCGTAGGCAGTTCTAACGAGGAAGAGTCCACCTCAAGTAAGAGTGAGAAGTTAGAGGAAGATGTTACTATTCTCGATAATAAAAATGTAGCGAGTGATGCTGTTAAGAGTGATACGACAAGTGCCGGCCATTCAGCAACATACACTTCAAAAAGAATTGAGGGTACCTCAGCTGCAGGCGGTGAAGCCGATGCTAACGTCAATACTTCAAGTAACACAGCAAATTCAAGTCAACGTACTACGATCGCTAATAATACAAAATCCATCAGGATATCGGACAGTAACGCCGCATCATCTAACGGTATCGTAACAACCCATTCTAATGAAAGCTCGGCAACGAATTATAGACAACTTAGCTTATTCGCCAAAAACAGGAAGTTTTTGGAGACTGAAGCTAATGAAGCGTCTACTAATAACAATGTAGACCACGAGGATAATTCTGCGCATGTTTCCGCGACAACCACAACAAAGTTGAGTGGTCTCAACAAGGTTGCCACTCAGCGCACAGTTAGCGATGAGGGTGCAGTTGAAACGGATGAATCAAAAGCTAAGGAGTTTTCGAGGAACCGTAGTTCATCTTTTAGATCAGGAAGCGGTCGCGGCAGATATAGCGGTCGCGCACAGTACTCTAATGAAGGTAGTAGGAGAAATGTGAATCGGTTAAACGCTGCCGATAGATATTCATCAAAAACCGAATATGATGAAAGTGGCAGCAGCAGAACTCAAACCACTTATACACAAACTTATAATAACGGTGACGATACGCAGAAAACCGTTAAACGTGTACATACGAAAACCGTACAAAAAGTGGAGCCGGAATACGAGTACGTATACGAGGTTATAACTGAGAAAATCCCACCAAGCACACCGCGTCCAGTAACACGTAATCGTGGTGGCGTACGCTTCCGTGACACCGATCTGTCATCCTTACTATCACTGGATTTTGCGGCCAAGGCGAAACGAAGACAAGAAGGCGAAAAGACAATCGTCAAAACTAGAAGAAAATTAATAAAAAAGCCAGCGACAATAACTGAAAGTGAAAATGTTGAAGAATATGAGTACGAAGAGCAGCGCACAAATAGCCAAGCTACAACCAGACCAACACGCCCAACTGCAACTGCAGGCAGTACAATTGTGCGTCGTACAAGACCCACAAGACCGCTCCGCACAACCACGTCAACAACCCAACGAACTACGGATGCTGAGGAGGAAGACGTAGTACAATTGGTGACAACAACTGCGTCACCAAAACCGACAACCAAAAAAGGATTGGCATTTAAAAGACCAATCTCCAAACTGACTACGAAAACTATAACAACTGAGGAACCGCTTGCCGAGGAACCCCTAACTACTACTACTGAGGCGGCTATACAAACAACAAGGAAAGGTTTTGCATTTAAAAGACCAATTTCAGTAATAAAAACCACCGAAGCTCCAGCTAAAACTACAACGGATACAAGTAATGAAGCTACCGTAGCAACACCGCGACCAGCTTTACGTCGGAAACTCATAAAAATACAACGTCCTCTGAGTAAAACAAAAGTCGAAGAAGCCGTGAATGTGCAAGAAGTAGTAGTGAAGCAAGCTAAGGTCGTGACTAGTTCAAAGGAGAGCTCACCACCAATAAGTACTACCAATAACACTGCTGCTGAGGAATCCGTAACTATAACAACCTTCACAACTGAAGGACCACCCAAACCTTTCTCTTCTACCTCAACTGAGGAAGCTACCATAATAACAACCACAACACACGCTCACCAGACTTCCGACGATTCATTGGATGTACTCAAGAAGCAGTTCGCTAACGCAATTACCAACCTCCGTACTAATGCTGATGAAACTGTTAACTCCAAAGGTCATACCACCGTTCTAACCAAAACCACGACCACCACAAACACAGTTAATGGTGAAACTGAAACCATTACAAAAACTGTAAATGAGATTACTGAACACAACTCCGTGTCTGATTTAAATAACGAATTGAACGAAGCTGGTGAAGATGCTTCGCTCTCATTGCCTATATATCATCGCAGAAAATACTATCAATACTATAAAGACTCGCCAGTAATTTACATAGGGAAGCCGCAACCACCAACATCAGCAGAAACCAGCAGCGTCGACATTAAAAAACAAATACACGAAGTATTCAACATAAGCAACGACGGCAATACATCGTTGGGTTCTGGAGAGCTGGACAACAATAGCGCAGACGTGGCAGTTGCCACGGTAGACAATAATAATACAGATCATTTTTTATTGAAAACCCCCGGGTCAAAGTAGATGGGCACCTGGGGGCAAAATCAATCGGTACAAAATTTACAACATCTGGAGAAGAAATAATTGATGACCAAAACGCAAAAGCCGAATTAGAACAGTTATTTGCAGCGATGCAAACGACAGCAAACATAGCGGCTAAGGAATACCTAACCGACACGAAGGATGAAAGCAGCAACAATAATCGTGTTGGCAAAACTTTTAGAGAACCAATCTCCACAATCACACAACTTTCGGCCCTTAAACCCGACTTAGATTCTGCCCTAACTAATCCCACTACAGAAATAACAATAGACAAAGAAATACCCACAATAAAAATAACTATACTATCACAAGATAAGCAACAACGGAACGAAGATGCGCGCGCTTTACGCAATTACGTAACATTAAATCGCCTGCGTACTACAACAGAAGCATCTCCGGCTGCAGAAACCATCACTGCAAGTAAATATACCAAAACGAAACGTGTATACGGTACGCTCAATCGAAACAAAACTGATCAATCGACAAACAACTTAATAAATGAAGAAATCAAAGATCAATCAGCAATTAGCAAGGAAGACATAGGGAGCACTTCCGGTCGACGCACCTTCAATCAATTTAGTAAACCCTCAACACGTCTCACTGCGAAGAGACCATTATCCGATAATTTGAGTGATCAAACTGCTACTAATATAAATGCTTCGGGGACTGATGTAACAAATGATTCCATTGAAGGTACAACACGACGCTCCTTAATTACAATTAATCGATCGAAGTTTGGAACTACAACTGTTAAGACTTTAGAAGAGTCAGATGAAAGTGATTATAGCGATGATGTGAGTTCCACAACTACAGATTCTCTGATAAAAACGACACGACGACCCCTAAATGCGCTACCCAATTCGAGATTTAGAACGACGACTGCTAAAAGTGCAGACATAGTTGTTGACAATGAAGAAAGTAACAGCGTGGAGCAGACAACTGCGTCGATTAGTGGCACAACAAGCGATTCTCTAGATAAAACTACGCGACAACGTTTAAATAGTGTAAATAGTTCCAAATTAAGAACTACAACTGTTAAAGCCACAGAAGGAGAAGACGTGGATGAGGAAGCACAATCTTCAATTGAAAATACAACGAGTGAACCACAAGAAAAAACTACTAGCCGACCTCTAAATAGTATCAGCAATTCCAAATTTAGAACTACAACTATTAAAACTATAAAGAGTGAGAACGAGGATGAGGAATTGTATGAGACAACTATTTCTTTGCAGGAAAAGTCTACTCTACGACCTCTAAATATTATCAATGGTTCCAAGTTTAGAACCACAACTGCTAAAACTACAGTTGAGGATAATGATAGTGAGGAAAGTAATAGTCAGGAGGTGTCATATGCTTCAATTGAAAGTACAACTAATGAACTTCTGGAGCAAACAACACAGCGTCTTCTAAGGCCTTTAAATAGTATTAACAGTTCCAATTTTAGAACTACAACTGTTAAAATTGCTGTAGAAGATAATGATGTTGAGGAAAATGGCAGTGTGGATGAGACAACAAAAACAATTGAAAACACTACAAGTGAATCTCTACGAAAAACAACTCGACGACCTCTAACTAGTATTAACAGCTTAAGGTTTAGAACGACCACATCTAAAACTGCTGAAAAAGATGATGACATTGAAGGAAGTAATAGCGGGAAGGAGATAGATGCTTCAATTGAAGTCACCACAAGCGAACCTCTATCAAAAACTACACGCCGCACCTTTAATATTATCAATAGCTCGAGATTTAGAACAACAACTGTAAAAACAACCGATGCAGATACAGAGAGTGAGGAAAGTAATATTGACGATGAGAAAACAGCTTCAACAAGGGCACCGCAGCCAAACACAACTCGGCGACCTCTAAATTTTATTAACAGTTCCCGATTTAGAACCACAACGGTAAAGCCAAAAGGTAGCATTGAAGGGGACAGTACTGATGCGAGCACTCTCGAGAGTTCGATAGATACCACCACAACTAAACCGCTGGAAACAACTCGACGGTCATACAACAGCATTAATAGACTCAAACTCAGAACCACAACCGCTGGGAGTGTGGATGAACAAGACGCAGACAGTGCAGACGAGTTCGTTGAAGACGAAACCGTCACCACCACACGTCGTCCTTTGATTGCCTTAAACAGGTTTAAAACTACAACAGAGTCCGCTATAAGAGATCAAAATAGTGCAGAGGACTATATACAGGAAGTAACTACAACAAAAGGCACAACGCGGCGACCATACACAGCTGTGAACAGGTTAACAATAAAAACTGCGATACGTGACGAGGAAAGTTCGAGCGAGCAAACTGCCGAGAATGAAACCAGCACAACAACAGTTGATACACTTAATACAAACACGGGCAAAACGCGTATATACGCGGTATTGAATCGTAAGACTCTCGTCACCAAACCACCAGTGGTTATCTCGGACGCAGTAGATACGACGAGCATCGAAAGCTCATTGAATGAAGTTAGCAACAAAGCCACATCCAGTAGCACTGCCAATTCAACGAATATTGATAAGGGAGAGAAATTGGAAGACGAAGAAAATGTGCCGATCATAGAAGGTACAACCAAACGCACATATTCAACTTTAAATCGCATTAGCACAACCACTGAAAGTTCAGAAGAGGTGACGGCGAAGGATAATGAGGCAACTACAAGTACGGAAGAGAACTCCAACATAATATTTGAAAGAAATGAGTCGAAGCAGTCCGAGGAGAACACAACTGAAACTGTAACCGATAGCAACTACAACAGCACCGCTAGCAGCGTAGAAAGCATTAACACAAGTACAATAGAGAATGAGGATGATAATATAGCAACGCGTCGTCCAGTTCTGATAAGAAAGCGTATTTACGTAACAACTACTACAAGTGCGCCAAGTGAAGAAACCAACACAGAAAACAGCGTCGATACTACTACGGAAAGCACCGGACGACGAACTGTAAATCTTAGAAAACGTATACAGAGTACCACAACCCAAGCACCAACCACACAGGCTGCTGTTGAAGAAACAAACAATACGACGACTAAGCAAAACACTACGCTTAAAGCTACACGTGTTCCATCGCTCATACGTAAACGATTGAATGCAACGAGCACAACCACCACAGAAACGCCGAACCTCGTCGATGAAACGTCTACGAGTGTCGAAACTACAACGCGTCGTCCATTTGCTGGTTTTAACCGACAGCGTTTCAGCACTACAACGCAGTTGCCAGCGGAGTCGCTAACAAATGTGGACGACACGGAATCGGCAAAAACAGAATCAGAATCAAGCAGTACGAAGAAAATCGTATTTGGACAGACAAATCGACATCGTGCGCTCTTACTGCCGACAACTGAAACGTCAACAGCTACCATAGAGGCGACTGATATTGATTCAACAACGCGTCGCACTTTCGGCATTAATCGTGCGAAAACGACCACAGTGCCACCTGCCAAAAGCACAGAAGATTTGACAACTAAGCGCACTTTTAATGTTTTTGCGCAAAAGACTCGGCCAACTACAACAAAACGACCTCTACTACCAAGCATCAATCGAAGTCTCTACCAAAGGACTGAAGAAGTAGAAGATGTGGATGATAACGAATACAGCGATGACTATGAAGAACCCCTAAGACCAAGCAAACCGCAATACCAGCGACCACAGTTCTTCACAAGCGAACGCACGCGACTGCAAGCTGTTACGCGCCGTCCATACAAGCCATCAAGCGTCGCTGATAAAGAATATTATGATGAATATGAGGACAGTGATGATGAGTATGATGAAAACTCAGACGAAAATAGTGAACCGAATCGGGCGGCATTTGGCCGCTCGCCAACCAAACCACCTACGACTGAACTACAGAATAGCCTGCAAAACTTGAGAGAACGCGTCAAGTTAAGTCAAACACGTGACGAAAATAACGCAGGCGTCGTAAACTCAAGACTGCAACTGCTTGCAGCCAATAGGGCCAAGACCACTGCGAGACCAACCAGTACCGATGCTGACGAACAAGACGAACATATTGATGACGGAGACTCAAGCGCTGAGCACGACAGCAACGCACTTAATGTAAAAAATAGCATAGCTAGTTTGTTCGCAAATCGTAATAATACTAACCGTACCAGCACTGTAGCTAACACTTTAAGTGGAACTAAAATTAATTTAAGTCTCAAGTCTAACAGCACACGAATAACAGATGATGTGAGTAGTCATGTAGTTAAAGAAGCAGAACGTGAGGCTGATAAGCAGTTTGATAATGTTGATTATAATGATGTTGATAATGATGATGATGTTGTAGTAACAAGCACTAATGATAAGGGTAATGAAGTTAATTCTAAACGACGTTTTCAGAAATATCAATTCAACCGCGCAAGATTCACAACAACAACGACTACTACTACTTTAGCGCCAACAACAACAACGTCGGCGACGCGTGCCGCTACTAACCAATTTACGCCCAAACAATTATACCAGTCGAACAGAAATAGAACAGCAACAAGAACAAATCAGGTAAATGCGTTAGTAGATGATAAAGGTGATGATGATGATGATGATGATGAAGATGATGAGGATTATAGCGAAAGTGAAGTAAATGAAGACAGCACAATCACAACCACCGAAAGCACGTTAACCACTAGTCCAGCTCCCACACTGAGACGTATACGGGTGTTAAAGTATCGCCGCCTAGTTGGCGGCAATAGTAATGCTACCTTAATTAGTTCTAGCGTTAATGATAATAGTAATTCTACAATTTCTAGTGTTACTAATACTACCAACACTGTTAGCGAAAGTTTAGATACACCTGTTTCGTCCGAACAGCAAGTAGAACGTACTAGATTAGCACCCTTTAATACCACAGACCCTAATACACAAAAAACCCAAAGTGAAAGTCCTGTAAATACAGAACAAGTGCCAACAAAACGTTTCCGCAAAGTTATACGCAAGTTAATACGACCGTTGAATCGTACAACCGAAGCAACGCTGTCGAAAGAAACTAAAGTAGACAATGAAACAATTCTTACAAGTGCGCCACGTATCAATGGTACACGTTACGGCTTTGGACGTGGGAACAGCTTCCGCGCACAAACCGTTGACGCAACGGGTGTACGTGAGAATGACACCGTTACCGAGGATAGCAAGCTCAATAAAGCGCGCACGAACTTATTTGGCAAAGTCAATCGTACGCGCTTCGGTAGCGACGTGAATTCGGGCAGTACTGAGAAACAATATGAAACTGATGAAGAGGATAGTGAAACCGATTCCGAAATCGAAACGGAAACAGATACTGAAGCTGTTACCGCGCCTGTAACAACCCAAAAGCCACGCGCTGCCTTCATACGGCCGAAATCTAAGGACACCACAACCGTTACAAGTGGCTTTACCCTGCCGACGCGACGTCCGTTTGTGTTTTCGCGCGCGAGTAGCACAACGAAAGCGGCTGCTGAAAATGAGGAAGATGGCGAGGAAGATGGAAATGAAGACGAAAATGAAGAAGATGCTGAGGAAGAAGAAGATTATGATGAAAATGTAGATGGTACATCAACACCAGTATTGGATCAAGAGAAAGAAATAGAGAACAAACTAAGTAATGTAACAGTAGTCTCTGAATCTACCGAAAATATTGTTGCTGGGCAAACACTGTCACCGCGACCAATTGTAGCAGCCACGCGTTTGAAAAAACTACTGCCAGATGTCAATGCTACAACTGTAATCGCCACAAATGAACTCGAAGAGAGCACGGATACAGACAGCAACACCAATGAGACGCCAATAAAAAATACACTAACCATAACCAGACGTCCTTTCGGTTTACTTGCACGTACCAAAGCCACACAAAATGAAACTGAAACGGAGAGTAATACTGAGGAACAGAATACAGCCGATATAGTAACCACTACTATACCGAGACATCCCTACAGTATAGAGCCACGCTTGAAAGTAACACAAAATGAAAGCGAAAACCATGATGAAGAGCAAAATAATGCTGAATTAACTACCGCTATACCTAGACGTACATTTGGACTTGGCGCACAGACGAAGTTAAAACTAAATGAAACTGAAAATGGTACCCAAGAAGAAGAACATGAAGAAGTCACAACGAAGAGTACGCCGCTGGTTCGTCCAACATTCCGTAGAAAACTAGTCGCCAGACGTCCATATGTGCCACCAAAGGTATCCGGCATCACGATCTCAACTACAGTGCCAACCACATCAAAGCCGAAACGCAAATTTGTGCGCCGTAAATTCGGACGTTTCCATCCTTTCAATGCCGTGAACCGCAACACAGGTGAAGGCTTTGTGCGTACAGATCCACGCGGTCAGTTGCTGCCGGAAACCAAACGTTTCCGCATACAGGATGGCAAGCGAGTGCCTATACCGGATAGTGAAACTTTAGCTGAAGATGAGGAATACGAAGAATATGAAGATGAAAATGATGAAGATGAGGATGAGGATGAGGAAGAAACGACCACGAATGATGAACAAAACAAACCACAAACACCGGTACCGATCGTACGTCCGGTTACACGTCCAACTGGCTTGTTCAATAAACCACCAACTACATTGTTGAATTCCTTCAGAGAAAAAGCAGCAGAAACTGAAACGGAGACTGAAGAAAACGTGGCTAGTGAAAATGAGGAGGAAGAGGAAGACGAGGAGGAGGACGAAGATGAAGAAAATGTCGATGCGTCAGGCGATGATATAAAACAAGCATCACCCAAATTCAATACACCTACATACCGTCCTAAAGACAACCGGGTACCACCCGGTGCACGCCCCGCACTACCCTCTACCTCTACACCTACATCAGGTAATGTGCCTTTTAACGGCAGAGCTCGCCAGCCACCATCCTCAGCTGAACGCACCAATGGTAATCGTTTCGGCACCTCTGCACTTGGCAACACGCGTGTCACAAACAGACCGCGTGTTGTTAATAGGCCACAAGGTGTCGTGCCACCAAGTCTGCCACTCAAACCGATTGCCACCACTTTTGAGCGCACCACACCGGTAATACCGACAAAGCCGGCACCATTCATACCAACCAACACACGTTCCTATGAACGGAAATACACAGCCACCTCCACAGAGACACCGGAAACCATTAGCGATAATTCACTTATTGAAGATTTAAATATCGAAGCACTAAATGCACGCAACAAAAAGATATTTGATATCAATAGCAAAAAACACACTTCCCTAAAACCGAAAATAGCCATTCCAGGCGCCAAACAAACACCAACAGATCAACAACAAGATACACAAGAACCCTTCAAACAAAACACAGAAACAGAAAACGATGATGAATACACAGCAGATGTGGGCGGTGGTGAACAGGGTTACATAACCACAACACCACGCACATCCGCCGCAAGTGACACGAACACTGATTATTATGTCAATGCTAATGAAATCTCTTCACAGGACAATGGATCAGTTGGTGAGCGTACTATATTTACGACACCGCAAACACCGACCACGACTCTACTGCACGTATTCACGCAGACCGATGACGAGCAGACTAAACGGCCGCCAACCGACAGCGTAAACACAATTGGGCGATTGGTGCCGGAGAGGGCGCGTCCCAAGCACAAAGTGGTAGAGATCAATCGTATTGTTGAGATCACCTCAAAGGCCGAAAAGCTGCGACGCAAATCGAAATCAAATCAAGAATTCCTCCAAAAGATCGAGGAGTCGCAACTACAGGTCGAGTCTTTGCCACATTTAGAGCAGCTGGGCGAAATCAGCGTAGTGAAATTTGTGCATTTGGTCGATGGTAGCGATATCTCCGTTGATGGACACAGCACTGTTACCGATTACACACCTACAGAGCCGACCGCATCAGCGCCTGTAAGGAATTCGTTGCCCGAGGGTGTGCCTTACTTTGTGCCACAGTATACCTATTCTACGGAGAGTGCACAAGTGCGCACTACTTTGGAACAACGTAACGGTAAAGCATTGATACCCGAAGTTATACGCAGTGCGGTGGAGTCCTCGACCATCTCCTTGGAAGGCTTATTCGAAGGTGGACGGCAAGGTAAAGAACTCAATTCTGTAAATAATGTGTACTACATATTCGGTACAGACGAAACAACCACAACTAGTACCGTTAACATAAACGAGAACGCAAACGTAAATGAGAACGAAACACTAAACATAGAAATTACAACACCAAGTACAAGCACGAGCTCAAGTTTGGCTTTACCGACGACCACGACATTATCAACGACAGAAACATCCACCACCACCACAACTGCAAGCGCTTTGCCCCTAATCCCGCATAGCGATAGTGTAATTAACATTCCTAACGAAGTCTCCACAAATTTAGAATCCACAACGATTGTAGGTAATATCGTAGCTGAAGATGAGAACACAACAATAATGCCGTTGATAGCAAACTCAAGCACAATTGAAGCAACTTTTAGCCAATACAATGCTAATTTAACTGAAGTTAACAGTAATCTTGTGGAAACGACTACATCTACAGCGGTAGCCACCGAAGATACGGCTAGCACCGATACGGCGGTGAAATCAAGCACATACGTAAGACCCGTTGTACCACTACCACTCTTACGTCCCGAATCCAATGAGTCCTCCCCCCTAGTCATAACCATAGCCAACCTCGACAAAGTCATACTCAGTAAAGTAGATCGCACAGTCTCAGCCGAAAATAAAGCGGCCTCCACCATCACTGACCAAACCCAATTAACCGAACCCAAACCCGCTGACTCGAATGCAGAATACTCCAGTCGTTTTGCCTCTGTCATTGAGGCACCCACTAATCTCATACACGACACAAACGCCAAAGCCCAACTCGCAGGCGCGAATGTGTCTAAAACCGTAGCTTCCAGTGTTGGTAATAGTAGTGACAGTGATAGCGCTGCAGGTTCTAGTGTTAGTACGAATGCTACGAGTAGCTTAAATAGTGGCAGCATAGTGAAAGAAGTGATAAGCTTTAGCACCGAGACGCATGTGGTGCGTAAGAAGAAATCGCGTAAACATAGGGCGCGTAAATTGCAGAAATCCGGCAAACCCAGGCACACCACAGCGGCGCCAGCTGACGCGCCTGTCGCAATAGTAACCCCAGATGTTGTCAGCAATGATGAGGGTTACCAAACTAGCAGCACAAGCGCAAGCGTTACAGAGTTGCCAACAACAACGCCAGCGCCGATAACGACGCCGCGAGTGCGCGTCATACAATTCGATTGAGAACGCTTAGCGCTTTAGTTTAGCTAATTTTAAGTGGAAGCTTTTGCAGTGAAAGTGCAAAGTGCTTATATTATTACATGAGCTACGTGAGTTGGTGTACACATTTATATGTCTGTATACTGTAGTAAAGAATAAAGGGTGCAGCGCGTAGGTTTGTTTATTTATATTATTATTATCAATTTGTTCACATAAAATACTCGTAGTAGCTTATAAATTTCTAGTCTTACCATTATTTTGTGCGTCTTTTAAGCTGGCGATTTTTAATATATTTTGTTATTCTACTTAAATGCAAATAAATATGTGAAAAAGTGAAATAATTGCAAAATAATTATTTGCGTTCGCTTCTTAACAAACATAATTAAGTATTATTTCAAGCAACTCACTAAATTTATGCTCTCTTTTGACGCTTTCTCCTTCTCATGCTCACTGTCACTCTCTTCAAATGTTTCATTTTTCATATACCCAACGCGTGCGGCTCTAAAATGTACGTAAATAACTTCGTAAATACTTATAGTGTCAGCACATTAGTCAAGCTTTGAGCGCTTATTAAGAGCGCATTATAAGAGAGTTGGTTTGTATACACAAGCAGCTGTCAAAGTCCAAACTTTGGACAATGCTTTGAGTTATCGCTTTTATAAAATAAGTACTCTCCAAAACACCGAAATATTTTCGCAATACATGAACGGTATTTTCTCCATCGGAGATCTCGAATACAACGTAATAAAGAGTAAACTCAATAATACTTAATTTCAAGCTTGAAAGCTAAGTATTCGTGTTTAACGAAGCTATCGAAGATTAATAGACGTTTCGTTTCAATTAATTTATTTGGTCAATATACTCAATAGAGTCTAGAATAGACGTTTCATTTCAATTAATTTATTTTGTCAATATATTCAATAGAGTCTCTATTCACTTATATAATACTATCTGCAAAACTTCTCTTTCTACCAACTCCAATATATAAATATTTTAGACCATGCTTCTCTATTCCATCTAATAAATAAAGCGCTCTCTTTAAAAGCATTTGAGCAAATGTTCTCTGTTTTACCTAACAAAACCTGTCTTCAAAGCTTTTCATGCAAATTCTCTCTACTGTGCAAGAACTCTTTGAAGCTTTTATGTTATATGTTCTATCTAACAGATAAATCAATCTCTCCTCAAAGCTATATAAAAAAAATGATCTCTAAAATGAAATTCCACAACTAAAATCTCTAACTTTTTAATTAAATATTTTGAAAACACTTTCCTTGCTAGAAATTAACCTTGAGCATTAAGTGCTGGAAGCTCTAAAAGTCATTTTGTAATTACAAAAATTATTAAAAATTTTGTAACCGCTTTCTATACTTAGAAATTCGCCTTGAGCATAATGTGCTGAAAGATTTAAAAGTCTTTTCTGAAATTACAAAAATTATTTAAACTTCTCTGCATTGGGTATAAAAAGTTCGGTTTTATACGAGCTTCGTTTTCTATATCTATCAAACTGTTAGAATCAACGTATTGCCCTTGGCTATATGCTTGAAAAATTATGTAGGTTTTTGTCTAGACTAGTTTAGAGCTTTTTCTTAACGTTTACTCTTTACTTACAGTAAAATTTTTTAGTTCGCTGAGGAAGCGTTAGCTTTTCTATGTTTTTTTTTTTCATATAAATTCATACATACATTTAAGAACAAGCATATGTCCGCTGTCATTTAAAAAGTTCAGCTTGTATGAAGGTAACTTGCTTGCTATGCTGCTGCTTTTCGCTACATATTCATAAGCTTTTTTGCATAAAAAAAAAACAAAAATCAAAACAAAAGCAAGAAAATCATATATAAAAATTGAGTCATAACAGCAAAAATTTGCTTGCAAACATATAAATACACTTACATATTTAAAAATGTTTTTATAAACGAAAAGATATGCAATAAATATGTAAATGTGCCTCAAATCTGGTGGTCATATCCTCCGCTAAAAGCACAGAAACGGCGTTAATACCTTAAAAAAAGAAAACTTTTATTGGTTCAGTTAAGTTTCGTTTATTTTTGCAACATATGTTTATTTCTATTTCAAACTTTTATACCCTCTACACCTTTATCGCTACACTTTTGTACACTTATACTTTTGTATTTATATATTTTAATATTTTCAAAATATTTACAAAGTACTTATCGAATATCTTATATGTATTTAAACAATTAAACAGTACATAAGTCACATGTATAATTAGTTGTAAAATATTTATGTATATTTTTATAGAAATGACATTGTAAGTACTCAATAAAAACAAAAATGCACAAATACTTTGTAAAAAATACAAATTTTAATTATTGTATATAAACAATTACATATACATACGTTTCTTATATAGTAGCACACGATAACTACGCAACACACTTTTATATACGTACTTATTTAAACATGTTTTATTTGTTACTTTTTAAATTTAAGGCTGTATGAATTTACGTTAATAATGTCCTTACTCACAAAATAATCACTTACCCACAGCAAGTAGACAACCGTAGACTAACAGTAATTACTTGAAGCACATAAATGAGGCACTCGAAACTAGAGGCTCTCATGTACTTATATACATACTATATATATAATTTATATTTTACAAACCAATAATCAGTAAAACTAGGTCACTGTGAGCGGAAATTTTCAATTAAGACTTTGTGTTGCTCTCTTTCTTAAATAATGGTTTTTTAAGCAATTCGAGCAAGCGAACTAAGAATTTTTTTGAAAATCATTTTTAACATATTTTTTAAAATTCATATTTAAAAAAATTTAATATCAGTCATTTTTGCTAATTTCTAATTGATATTTAATTTTTTAATGGGTTAAAAAAATATGAGAAAAATAATATTGATAGAAATTAAATTCTCAACTTTAATTAAGTCAAAGTATTAACCAAAAAATAATTAATAATGCCTAAGTTGTCAAATTATTTGAGTAGTGAATTGTTTTTGAAAACCGTTTTTACGCTGTGCACTCACTCCCTCGTTTCCACTGAGCTACTAAGCGGCGAAGCAGAAACTAAAGTGTGATACATTTCGAGGTTCCCTACTTTTTTAAAGAGCTGAGCTACTAAGCGGCGAAGCAGAAACTAAAGTGCGATACATTTCGAGGTTCCCTACTTTAAAAAAAAAAAACACAGACACTTAAATTTTATTGGGTAATGTTTATTATTATTCGAAAGAACATTCCTGAAGACTTTCTCTTTCAAATGTTCGACTGGTAACTGGCGAATGACAAGCTTGATGTTTTGCTCCAAAGCCTGCATCGGTATAGTCTTTAGATTTTACATATCCACACAGGAAAAAGTCTAGCTGTGTGATATCACATGATCTTGGTGGCCAATCGAGCGACCCAAAACGCGAAATTATCTGCTCACCGAAGTGTTCTCTCAATAAATACAGACAAGCTTGATGCGATGTGCGAGAAATGGTGCGTCTTGTTGAAACCAAATCTCGCCGACATCGCGAGCTTCAGTTTCAGGCATCAAATAGTCGGTTACAATGATGCGATAACGAGCGCCATTGACGATTACGTTCTCACCACGTTTTTTTCTTGAAATGGCGCTTTTAAATCGATGTCACTTGAAAGATCGAGAGCCTGCAGTTCTTACATAAGCTGTTTTTTGTACGACGTAAAATGCGCCAAGTCGTTCCATACGTTAGTCCGAGTTGCTGCGAACGGCGCCAAATCGACTATTCGCGGTCTTCGTGTACACTTTCAGCTACTCGAAAGACAATTCGCGTCATAAAAAATAATACTACTATCCAACCTTCTTCAATATTCTAGTTCGAATTATGAAGCAGCCTAGAATTTTCTATCTGTGCCTCTTTATATATCCATGATGAAAGTTATAGTCTCCTTCTCAAAGCGAAAAATAATGCTGTCTTTTGCGTGCCATCTCCACTATGTAAACATGGCTTTAGATTCAATAGTCAAGATATTAAATCAGGTATCAGGTAGAGTTCTATAAAACTTAAGACTAAATTATTTTAAATATCCGCATTCGCTTCAACTACTTTCTATTTTATTTAGAGACATAGGGAAAATGTTGCTTACAAAAGTAAAATCCACACTTACACCAGCGACGTTTTTTTATACTCTCGCAACAAATTTGCTAAGGAGAGTATTATAGTTTTGTTCACATAACGGTTGTTTGTAAGTCCTAAACCTAAAAGAGTCAGATATAGGGTTATATATACCAAAGTGATCAGGGTGACGAGTAGAGTTGAAATCCGGATGTCTGTCTGTCCGTCCGTGCAAGCTGTAACTTGAATAAAAATTGAGATATCATGATGAAACTTGGCACACGTATTCCTTGGCTCCATAAGAAGGTTAAGTTCGAAGATGGGCAAAATCGGCCCACTGCCACGCCCACAAAATGGCGGAAACCGAAAACATATAAAGTGTCATAACTAAGCCATAAATAAAGATATTAAAATGAAATTTAGCACAAAGGATCGCATTAGGGAGGCGCATATTTGGACGTAATTTTTTTGGAAAAGTGGGCGTGGCCCCGCCCCCTACTAAGTTTTTGTACATATCTCGGAAACTACTATAGCTATGTCAACCAAACTCTACAGAGTCGTTTCCTTCAGGTATTTCCATATACAGTTCAAAAATGGAAGAAATCGGATAATAACCACGCCCACCTCCCATACAAAAGTTTTGTTGAAAATCACTAAAAGTGCGTTAACCGACTAACAAAAAACGTCAGAATTACTAAATTTTACGGAAGAAATGGCAGAAGAAAGCTGCACCCAGGCTTTTTTTAAAAATTGAAAATGGGCGTGGCGTCGCTCACTTATGGACCAAAAACCATAACTCAGGAACTACTAATCTAATTAATTTTACAGCAAAATAAAAAAATATTTAAATGACGGATAATGAAATCTCGATTATCACTTTATCATGCGAGAGTATAAAATGTTGGCTGACACCCGAACTTAGTCCTTCCTTACTTGTTTGTTTAACAGTTGAACCGAATTTGGTTCCTAGTTCTTGAGTAAAACTAAAACCGCTTGCCATTTCATCATTACTCGATTGTACCAGTTAATTTATCGGTTCGTCACTCCACTCTTTCTATTGTCTTGTAATTTCTTTGTGCTATTAAAGCACTCATAGACTAAACTTAGTGACTCACCTAACAAAATATTTGAATACGAAATCTATAAGACTTTTGATTTTACCTCAGTCTGTATTTGAACCAATAATGTTGAATAGGTCGATACATTCAACTCAGCGGTAGACATTGTTATAATTTAGTATTCTATAGTTATTATTCCAGTACAATGGGTTATTTTTGCCACACATACTTTCCTCCGTAACTCAATTGTCGGAACCAGCAATATCTGACCACTGTATATGCTATAGCTACCATACAAACTGAAAGGTTCGAACCATGTTCTTGTATGGAAAACTTTTTTATTTGACTAGATAGCGCCTTCGCTATCCCCATACAACGTAAGTCAAACACAAATTAGAAGAACTAACCAATAAATGCGAAACATTTGAAACCGAAAACCAAAATATCACAAGAGTGTCACTTTAGTTTAAAATGTCTAAAATCGCTCCTCGGCAGATCTCGTTGTACAGTGGCAACAAAATGAACTTTTACGATGATTTTTGCATTGAACAACAACTATTTTATTAATGTACATACATATGTACATACATACAAAGTTTCTCAAAAAGTCAAGTCACGCATCGAAAATCTGCATACCGCTTGACAGGTGCTCGTAATAACAACAAAGTGTCTCGCGAACGAGCTCTTCGTCTAGCAACACTTGTTGCCAGCAGACATCCGTGAGCAACAAATAAAAGCACCGCAATCTTATGTTTGTTGCTGCTTTATGTTGATCTCAACCTAAATGATTTAAAACTGTCGTGTTCAAAAAATGTTTGAGATATTTTTTTTTAATTATTATTTTGTTGTTTTAGTACCAATTCGCACGCATTTGTGTAGCCAATTCAACAAAAAAAAGTTCATTTCAAACTTCGCTGGCGTAATCAAATATTCTGGAGTCGCTTCAAAGCGATTATATCACAGAAACGAAAATTAACAGAAAAAACAGTAAATTCAGGTAAAATCCGGCTCTTGAAACTTATGTACACTGACGTGTGCTGCATATAAAGTGCACACACTTGCTTAACTGCATATTTGTGCATGCATGTATTAACATGCGCTTTGCATGAACAGAATTGCTTATTGAAGCGCAGCAGTTTGGATGACACTGCACTTACATGCACTGTTTTGAAGTGAAAAAAGCAACACACATATATACAAATTGTTTGTACACACAATATAAGTTTACTTTAAATTACCTGATATTCACTTAAATATTCTATTCTAAGTGAGCATGCAACAATTGTTAGCCAAGTTCAGCGCCAACGCTTGAGCGAGCGCCAACACTCGATTGCTGACATAAAGCTTCAGCCAGCAAAACAAAAATCACCAGCGCGGCATATTAATTCCACATGTTTTACCGTAATTTTATGCTCGATTGCAGTGGCTAGATTTCATGCGTACCGCCGTCGCGTTGGTTATTCGAAACCATGCAGTATTTCATATGAGTAGCGGCAATAAATTTTTGCGTTTTTACGATTTGCTCATGCAAGTGTTGTTTACTCGAAATTGTTAAATTCACGAAACTTGATTTTCAAAAGGTAGCATTTTTTGATTTTTTTTTGAGTACTCATGTGCAAACAAATTTGCAAGCAAAGGTGTTCAAAATGCAAGCAGCATTCAAAATGTCACAAAAATAGATTTAGCAAATACTGATAAATTTAAAGTAATTCGATTTTGTTGGCAGTCACTGAAGGTTTTGTGGTCAATTTTAATAGTAAAAACAATGATTTAATTTTTATAATTTTAATAGTAAAAATAATGATCTAGTTTTTATAATTTTAATAGTAAAAACAATGATTTAGTTTTTTTATAATTTTAATAGTAAAAACAATGATTTAGTTTTTATAATTTTAATAGTCAAAATAATGATCTAGTTTTCAATTCAATTTCATTTATTTATGTATACTCAATTGTTCGATTTAAAATTTTTTTATATTTTCTCAAATAAATATTTACAGTTTCGAAACATTTAACTAAAATACATATATAAATTTAAATATCTCTATAATATATACATATATCTAATAATATTTACGAGTTAAACGTATAACGACTATGATAATTAAATGAAATAATAAAAAAAAAAAAATTATAAATAAAAAATTTTAATTTAAAACATAAAAATATTAATATTGAAAATTAAAAAAAAACTTAAATTTTTAACTTTAACAATTTAAGTGAAAACTCCAAACTCGAGCTTTTTTAAAAATAGTATGCAAGCGCTAAAATAATACTCAATATTAATAATAAATAAAATCAAATAATATTTATATTGTTATATAATATTTAATATTTATATTGTTATATATAATATTAAACAAAATAAATATTATTTTAATTTAAATATATATTTTAATAGTAAATTAAATTTAAAAAATTATTGACATAAATGTATAAACGCTTAAAAAAATTATTCATTCTTTGAAAAAGATTTGAAAATTTTACAAAACTTAAATTTAAGTATTTTAACCTTAAACTTTGTTTTAAAAATTTAAAGTGTAGCAATTAAAATAATATAAAATAAAAAATTTTCGACTTGATGAACTTAATATTTATATTTAAAGAGTTTAAAACCAAAAATATTCGTAATAAAAATGGTCTAAAAATTAAAAAAAATTATTTCCAAAAAATTATTAATCAAATAATTTAAAATAAAACATTTGAAAATTGTAAAATTGTAAAACTAATTAATTTAAAAAATCAAATAATTTAAAATAAAACATTTGAAAAGTGTTAAATTGTAAAACTAATTCAGTTAAATATTTTTTATTCAAAAACTTTAAATTAAAGCGCTTGTGTTAATGACAAAAAATCGTTAAAAAAATATAAATTAATCAATAAATTGAAAGTAAATAAATATATAAAAATCAAAAAGACGAAAAAAAATATATATATACTTATACATATGTCAAGAATCGATTCTCAATCGACTTCGACTACTGAAGATCGATTCCGAAAAATCGATTATTTTACGAGAAAACTCGATTTTCGAGTAGAATCGGAATCAAGTTTACCATCCCTACTGGCAGCCATCGCGTGCACATATAATAACCTACGCAAAATAACCACCACAAATAAAAATGATTTTTTTCCATGTAATTTATATGGAAAACAGAAAATTTGAAATAGGCACCTCTTAATATTAATATTAAGAGCTCATCTTTTGAGTGACTTTCTTTTTCACATTTTCGAAAGTTTTTAGCCTGTTTTTCAGTTGAAAAAAAAAGGTTGACTCAGAATGACACACCCTAATATATATAAATAAACAAAATTATTTAAAAAATGTATTTACGAAAATTAAATTTTACAAGTTTTAAAAATTTCATAATAATTAAAATTGATTTTTTTTTTTTTTTGAATAGTAAAAAACGATTTTTAAAACAAATGACAATAATGAAATAGAACTCTAAATATTAGCTTCTAAACACCAGCTAACTTTAGTCTTTTGTGCAAAGTTTGCTTGAGAAAACTCGTTTTAACTCAACTTGTAAAATTAGTAGTCAGGTTGTATGCTGTTAGAATCACATTTCTAGCACATCTTGATTTTTTCAAAAGTCCAACACGCTAAAATTTTAATTGTTAATAGAACCTATGTACAAGCCACAGACTGGTACGCTAATTCACAGTGATTGCTTCATTTAAGCAAATGTAAACAAAGGCACTAGCACACGTATAGATACATACCTATATTATAAGTACATAGCTATATTATACAAAATATAAGCGCGACGCCACTTCAAGCTTCAAAGATTGGCATTTGCGCATGCTCAATCACATGGCTGCTGTTATGCAAGCAACAATATGTATGTATGCATTTAATATTGTTTGCTCATCGCCAATAAGATAAAATGAAGAAGCAACCAGATACAAAACTGGTAAATTAATAAGGCGGCACTATTAACGTGTGCAAGTCGTTGGAATGTGGTTATTGTGTAAATGAGATGGTTAATGCGGCGCTGTAGTAACAATGACATACAAACTGGCATATATAAACATATAGATATATGTATATATACATATAGATATATATATATATATACATATAGATATATAGTGTTGGCTTTGTTGCATAATTATTGCTGTAATTTATTGTCATTCCATTGGCATCAATTTTGGTTTGTCGTTATGTGTGCATAAACAGCTATTGATCACTTAGGTCAACATCAAAATTGGCATGTCCGTATTTACATTGCTTTAGTCAGTCAGTCGTGTCCATTTGCAGGTATTTACATATCTTCTTGTGTGCAGCTCGAAGCAATAATCATGCAGCTGTTGTTAGTATTCAAGCGATTTTGTTTTCCTTTCAATAAACAACTGACATTCCAATCGCTTATTGACACGTTCAAACGTCTCAATATGTTATAGCTCTTGCTTAGCGCTTACTATTAGTAAATTTTTTTCACTTAGAAAAAATTCTAAATTATCTGCATCTAATTATCTCCAGCTAAATTGAATAATTTCTAGAAGCTCGTGTTAACAAAGTTTGCAACGCACTTCCAAGCATTCTGAAACGCCTTTTCAAATTTTCGTGTAACTTCGAAAATATTCCCCGGAACGATATGAATTTTTATGTGTATATAACTGTTATAACCTCTAAATCAGAACAATGGTTTTATTCTACTTCCTCCATTTTAATATCGATTTTTTTTTGCTTAAATCTCTTCAAAAATAATCTTAGAATATGTCGCCAAAGCTATAGATGGGAATTCGAAATATTTTCGAAGCTAGAAGGGAAATAGTGACCGAGCGTCTAGCAGATATATGTATGAGCGCTTGGGCAGAAAGCAAAACTTTGACGCGCGATTTCTCGTTTTTTCATTTTTACGATTTTTCTTAATTGGCATTCAGGATAGAAAAAAAACTAAACGTTGTATGGAATTGTGGCAAATTTTATTATTTTTGGCATTAAATTATCTTCTATTTAAACTAAAAAAACCAAGAAAAGTCAAGTTTGAACTTATTTTTAAACAACTATTTTTTTGGTCAAAAACCACTTTTTTCAATTTTCAAGAAATTTGTAAAATGTTACACATTTTTTTTGGAATTTTTTTAGTTTAACTAGAAGATAAATTATTTAAAAAATATGAATCTCTTAGAATTTTTTGTTTCCGACAGAAATTGCGACCTGCATCCTGCCCGCCGTCCGACAAATGCACATGCGAGATGCATCGGGCAAATGCTTCCCAAAGGCAGAATACCAAAGATTTGGTATCCAAACAAGAAAAAACGTTAACTTCGGTTGCACCGAAGCTAAATACCCTTCACAGGTGCATTTCTGTTTGTAACTATGCGTTCAGTTTGTATGGAAGCTATATGCTATAGTTAACCGATCTGATCAATTTCTTCGGAGATTACATTGTTGCTTTAGAAAATTATATATACCAAATTTCGTGAATATATCTTGTCAAATGTGAAAGTTGTCCATACAAGAACTTGATTCCGATCGTTCAGTTTGTATGGAAGCTATATGCTATAGTTAACCGATCTGATCAATTTCTTCGGAGATTACATTGTTGCCTTAGAAAATAATATATACCAAATTTCGTGAATATATCTTGTCAAATGTGAAAGTTTTCCATACAAGCATTTGATTCCGATCGTTCAGTTTGTATGGCAGCTATATGTTATAGTGGTCCGATATCGGCCGTTCCGACAAATGAGCAGTTTCTTGAAGAGAAAATGACGTTTGCAAAATTTCAAAACGATATCTTAAAAACTGAGAGACTAGTTCGTATATATACAGACAGACGGACAGACGGAGAGACTTTATAGGGTCTCCGACGATTCCTTCTGGGTGTTACAAACTTCGTGACAAACTTAATATACCCTGTTCAGGGTATAAAAATGTATAAATGATGTTTAAACATATAACTATAAGCCCTAGAAATTTCGCTTTAATCAATTATTTCTTTTCTGCCCAAAAAACTCCTAAAAGAAATCGAAATTTTTAAGCCTCTAAAGCAGGCTCCCCCCTTAATTTTGAAAAATTTGCAGTAAGATATTATAGATTCAAAAATAAAATTATTTATTTTATCTAAAAACCAAATTAAAATTTTTTTAACGCAATAAATCGCAACGAATGCTTTATTCTCGTGCTTGAAGCGTTGATTTTTCAAATATTTAGATTTCCGCAACATAAATTTTATTGGTTTTTTTTAATTGTTGTGAATAAATTCAAGCTCTTAAGTGCGTACCCGTACCAGTAAAATTCCAGCTGTAAATCCGTTTCAATCTAAATTAGCTTTTGCTGCATATACAAAAGTGGCGCAATAAAAACGAAAAACTTAAGACACAAACTCGATTTTTTGTAAATGTTTTTTTGTGAATAGAAGAATAAGTGTATACAAACTTGAGAAAAAATGTTTGTTAAAAGCTTTAACCACAATTATGCGTCGCTAGACTGCCATAATATTAGATAACTGTCTTGAAATTTATGTATCCTACGCTTGTAATCCAGCTTTTTTCCTCTTGAAATAACTTAACAGAGTTACTTTGTGCTCCGCCGGTCATTTATAGTCATTGTCAAGGTTAAATGTGTCATAAAGCGGAAATTAAATGTTGTTACCTTTTTGGTGAACTACAGCAAATGCATTAATTACTAGTTTGTTTAGAAGTTGTAAACAAATATGTTAACCAACTTCTATATATTTGTAAAAAAATTTATTTTTTATAGTAGGATCTTTACAATGTTTTATATTTTTTTTTTTAATTTTTAATTTTTTTATTTATTTCATAATTATTTTAAAATTTTTAATTTTTTTATTTATTTCATAATTATTTTTAAATTTTTAATTTTTTTATTTATTTCATAATTATTTTTAAATTTTTCATTTTTTTATTTATTTCATAATTATTTTTAAATTTTTAATTTTTTATTTATTTAATAATTTTTTAATTTTTTTATTTATTTCATAATTATTTTTATTTTTAAATTTTTCTTTTTTTTTATTTATTTCATAAATCTTTCTGAATTTTTATTTGTGTGTTTTAAATTTTTTTAATTTTTTGTTTTCTATTTTTTATTTTTTTTTTATTTTCATTTTTTTTTTATTTTTATTTCAATGTTTTATATTTTTTTCTTTATTTAATTTTTCTTTCGTTTTGAATTTCTTTTTATTTACATTTCTGACTCTTCTTGCCAAACTAATAATCTCAAAATAAAGCTCTTCAAATCATTTAAGCGGCTTACTGCACTTAGCACTGAAAATTGTTATTGTTTTATAGCTTACTTTACTTTGCTTTTAATATTGCGCTCACAGGCAGTATACGACTTTAAAACGAGTCTCTGCTTACGATCAGCTCTTTTGAGTTATTTTGAAAAAATATTAAATCCGGATCACTGTCGGCGTTGCTGTAAACTATTTAGCTCTAGGCCGAGTTCAACATTTATATTGAGATAACTCAAAATCTACTAAACTGGAAACTAATCAGAAATTGTTTATGGTCGCCAACAAGTTGTGGCTGTTTTTGATAAACAAAAAAATCAGAAAATGACTAGAATAAAGATTTTTATTCATTATTTATTTATTTATTGTTTTACTTAAAAAAATTGAAATAAAAATTGATTTTTCCTTACCTGCTTTTGCTTTTAAAAATAAAATTTATTTATTGAGAAAGTCTTTTAATAAAAAAAATATATTTACAAATAAAAATACAGATAAGATAACTGAATAGTTTTTCTGCCAAACCTTAAATGACCTATATCTATTTAATTATTGTGATAAGACTTTTTAGCTCAAAACTGCTTTTAAATCCAGTGTGTGTCCAGTTGTGACTAAAAATGCGATATATGCAAATCACAATAAGCCCAGTTACAAATGAACATAAGTGAATAGCGACCTAGATATGCCATGTGTGGTCTTACTTACTCTACAATCCAACAGCTTTCACAGCAATATGTTTTTGCGAGCTTTCACCGTAATTTCATGAGCTTTCCGTAACGTTTAACATTCATAGTTTTAATACTTTTCATTACACTATTTTAGCGCTACAATAAATGCGATCTATAATTTATTAGGCTTCATCTAAATTAATTTACTCTTCAGCCCAAGTGCTTTCACAGCAAAACGTTTACGTGAGCTTTCAGCCTAATAACAAGAGGTGTCATTAACTTTCTTGTTATTTGAATGCGCTTGTTATGAGATTTTTAAGTTTTAAATATTAAATGGGCACATATTTCTGATATTTTGTTAGTGAATTGAAGATGTGAGCTTTCATTTTTTCTTTATCAAATACGTAAAGTTTTGTTCCGTTTAATTAAATATTTACTTTTTTTATATTTTCAAAGGAAAAACTATTTGGAAAATAATATGCCAGAATTTTTTGATTGAATTTTATAAAAATGTAAGGGAAATTTTTAGAGAAGAGTTAAAAGAGTTGCAACTATAAAAATAAGGATTTTTTATTTTTTTAGGAGATCTAAGCTTCCATTTTCTTTTTGTGACTATTTAGCTCTAGGCCGAGTTCTTCCATTTACTTCAGGGAATTTGAGGCGATCTGTAAGCCTTAATTTACTTTTTTACGGTTTATACTTGCAGATGTAAGCTTTCATTTACTTCTGGAATTTTTGTGTGAAGAAGTTCCTGAAAGTAAATACAATTTAGATTTACTATAAAGTAAATACTTTATCTAGTCTAATCTAGATCTAAATTTTATTTACTTTGAGGAACTGTAGCTGAGATTTATGCTTTCATTTACTTTGGAGATTTTGATTTTTTAATTCGCTATGGATTTAATTTAATTTTTTTGTAATTTAAAGCGATTTTTATGTACTTCTGGCAATTTCAGCCGACCTGTAAACCCTGATTTATTTTTTTTTTTTGTAATTTAGCGCGAATGTAAGCTTTTATTTACTTAACATTTACATACTTTTGGCAATCCATTTATTTATTTTTTCATTTTCATTTGGAGCTTTGTTTACTTTTTTGAATTTTATGGCAAATTAAAGTTCCATTTACCTTTGGAATCGTATGCTTTCATATAAATTTGACTTTTTATGTCAACTGAAAACTCTCGATTATTTACTAAATAAAGAAAAAATATTCAATATTTAATTAGGGTTTTCACAAGTCTCATAAAGTTATAGGTTATAACGATTCGAAAACATATCATTGAGAATTGTAAATGCGTAAACTCATTTTTGTATGAAATCCAACAACAATTTTTTTAAACAAGTGTAAAAATTTATAATTTTACGATTTTACGATGCTTTACGACGGGTTGTGAGTACCCCAAATATGTTTTTCGTCAACTTAATAAGAGCACTTTGCCAAACCAGCTTAGCTTTTCCAATTTTAAAACACTTAAGCTATAAATAAAAACTGAAATCTGGTCAAGACACAATAATATGTTTTTTTTGCAATTGAAACCTGACCTCATATGTAAACAAATAATAATTTAATTTTTACATACTTTTCAATATTTTTTTTTTTTTTTAATCCATAAAAGTACTTAGACTTCAATTATTTTAAGTGCATGTATACATAAGTACATACCTTTATTTGTCTGCAACATACTCACCCAGCAAGCCACGTCTTCAGCTATAAAAAGTGCATTTTCACTAATGCTTTCAAGTGTTTGACTAGTGAGATGAGCTTTTTATGAATTTTTACGCATTATTTTACTTAATGCCAATCATCATATAAGATTATATATATATATATATGTATGTATAGGCATGAGGCATTACTAGATTATGCAATTGTTTTTAACTCGCGCTGCGTAGTTGACGGACGCCACACCCTGCCAAATACCACGCAGCATCAAAACAAATCAAAAGATATTTTCTATATTTATATGTGTATACATGTGTAGTCTCAATGTCAGCTATAAAAACGCTTACATCCAAGCGCATTGTTGTGGTAAAGTGACTAATAAACTAGCTAACTGGGTAAATAGCATTGTAATGAACCCACTCGTGGCGCGCGGTTGGCGCTGTTTGTTTACATACATATGTACATACACACATATTAAAAGTAAAAATATAGCAGTAGGCAGCTGTATGGCTAATCATACTCAACTGACAATTGTGTGGCTTACTATTAACTTTTTGCTAATAATAAAAGGTTGTAATATATTTTTTTATATTTTTTTTGGGCATTGTGAAAGGACGCAAGCAACTCTCTAATGAATCTTTTCACATACAATTCATATATATACTTATTGAAAGCGCAAGTGTTGAGCCCATAAAACTTAATTGAAAGTATCACTTCAACTTCACTTTTTGCCGTTAGTTGCAAGCTATGTAATACATACACTAATGCTTAGATGACTTAAGTAAGAGTTGCGCGAAAAATAAAACAAACACCGCTAATTATGGGACTTAGAGCCGCCGCTGCTTTCAGTAAACGCTAAATAAATATAATTTATAATAAGCGAAATATCTGAAAAATTCATAAATGCGCATACGTTGTTGCAAAAAAGTAACTGCACACCTTTCTCATGACAAGCGCAGTATTTGTGGTATGTTAATGGCATTGAAAATTAACCCAATCGCATTATATGTGTAATAATATGAATAACAATCGTGTGCAATGTAATAATATAACAATCATTTGATACTTATACATATGTATACATTTGTATACATACATATGTATATTCACGTAACTGTGTCGCTCATTTTGTGATTCATCAAGCATTACTTGCAACTTGTTTGTGATATTGTCTCAGATAATTGATTGACAATACATTAAAAATTGCAAGCAGCAGTTGATTTGCTGCC
The DNA here is from genome assembly GCF_024586455.1 of Bactrocera neohumeralis. Lineage (NCBI taxonomy): Eukaryota > Metazoa > Arthropoda > Insecta > Diptera > Tephritidae > Bactrocera > Bactrocera neohumeralis. The sequence continues at coordinate 63,686,789 of NC_065922.1, forward strand.
AAAATGGTTTTTATTGTATAAAAACGCAGATATGTGAGTTATGAAAAAATTGTTTAAAAATATGCATCAAAAGCGACCTTGATATTCGCTTTCGTAATGCAAAAGATTAGATTGAAGACACAAACTTTTAAATGTTGCAAGCAGTTTTGTTGCTATAAATGAACGAATAATGAGTTTACTTAAATTTTGCTAACAAAAAATATTATTATAGATATGCGTTGGCTATAAACTATGCCATCCATTTTGAAACCATTGCGAAAAAAAATATATATTTTTTTAAATTTTGTTCGACGATTGCGTTATCATATACATTTTTACCATACAAGAAGTTTTTATGAATTTTGCTAAATTTTTTTGATAATTTTTTATCATCATTTAAGTGAAAATGTTAATACATGTACATATGTATGTATGTATATTAGGGTGTTTTTGTTTTTTTTTAATTATTAATTTTTTTCAAACCCGTCATGAAATTTCCTTGGAAATACCCTAAAAAAAATGCCTGAAAATTTGAAACCTTAATATTAACATTAAGAACTGGACCAAGGCAAGTAAAAATTTTTCATTGAAAATACACGACAAACGTGATTTTTTATCTTTAAATTTCTATAGCTCAGAGGCAGTTTATGGCATCGCTTTGACTTTAGACACATATTCCTCAGAATTAAACACTCTACAAAAGTGTTTAGTACAACAAAGTCGTAACTCACACCGGCGAGGTAGTACGGGGCTCTAAACCTGAATTTTCCATGAAATTCGATTTTTTTTTGTATATATCTCGTAAATGACAGGAGCTATAGAAAAAATGTACATGACAAATTTGTAGGAAATTTTATTTGCTATAAAAAAGGTTTGAGCTCAAAATCGCTATCATTAATACTTCCCGAGATATTCGGCTTTTTAAGTAAGGCTTTATAGAATTTTTATAGATGATATGTATTTATTAAAAAATCTATGAAAATTCCATCACACGATTGTCGTGTATTTTCAATGGAAAATTTTTACTTGCTTTAGGGTATTTCCAAGGAAATTTCGTGACGGGTTTGAAAAAAATTAATAGTACAACAAAAAATAACACCCTAATGTATGTATATACTTCGAAAATTTAGCTGAATTTTCATTTTAGATTTTTGTGTGTAAAGTTAGCTTGAAAAAATATTAATAATATTTAAAATTTTATATTTCTTTCAAAGGAAAATATCACTGTAGATTGTTTAGTTGGCTGAAAAATATAACGAATATTTGGTGTATTTTTTTCGAAAAATGTATAAGAGTACTCTCTTTAAGTAAATCAGTATTGAATTTCTGTAAATGCTGCTAAGCCATATTGTACATTTATATATCTCTATCTAAAGAAAAATATTTTTATAGAATTTTTAATTGGATGAAAAATTTCGTATCTCAATTTCAATTTTTTTCCAAAAATGTATACATTTTTATCTTTATGTAAGTAAATACTGATTTCTATATATATTGTGCTAAGCTATATCTTACATTTTTACATTTTTATCTAAAAGAGAGAGAGAGAGAGCACTTTTGTTCTTGGTTAAAAAAATTTTCAAATCAATTTCGTTTTTTTTTCGAAAATTGTGTTATTAAATGCTACACTGAGTAAACCAAATTTTTGCTAGACATATTTAAAACTTTTATATTTGCATCTAAAGTAAAATATTAGTAAAATAATTGGCTTCATAATTTTTATTATTGCATATCACCCTCAAAGTTATAATTCTATTTTATATTACGAATATATATGTTTTTTTGTTTTGTTTTATCAAATAATAACTACTGCTTTATTTACGGAATCAATCTTGATCACTTTTTAATTATGAATTTTTTTTTGAAAATAAAATTTGAATAATTACTGTTTTATTTACGAAATCAATTTTGAACACTTTTTTAATTATGAATTTTTTTTTGAAAATAAAATTTGAATAATTACTGCTTTATTTACGAAATCAATTTTGAACACTTTTTTAATTATGAATTTTTTTTTGAAAATAAAATTTGAATAATTACTGCTTTATTTGCGAAATCAATTTTGAACATTTTTTTATTATGAATTTTTTTTTTTGAAAATAAAATTTCAATAATTACTGCTTTATTTACGAAATCAATTTTGAACATTTTGAATATTTTTTTAAAAATAAAATTTGAATAATTACTGCTTTATTTACGAAATTAATTTTGAACACTTTTTTAATTATGATTTTTTTTTAGAAAATATTGTTTGAAAAGTTACTTCTTTTATTTAGCTGATTATAAAAATATTCTAAAATTGTTTGTAATTTTTAGTTTAAAAATTAAAAATGAAATATAGATTAAAAATGTTTAAAAAATAATTTTTTTTATCAAAGTTATTTTTTTTTAATCAAAGTTTTCACAAAGAGTAATAGTTTTTAAATATAGATTAAAAATGTTTAAAAAATAATTTTTTTATCAAAGTTATTTTTTTTTTTAATCAAAGTTTTCACAAAGAGTAATAGTTTTTAAAAGAAGAGACAGAAACGTTTATTTAAATTATTTTCTTTAAAATTTTAATTTAAGCATAATATAAATATAAATTTCACTTTTATACACAACTTAAATTACGCTTTTATCAGAAATTTATTTCGAAAATTATTTGCAGAATTATATTAAAAACCATTAATATTACTGTTACTATTGTTTTAATTTATAATTTAAATTCAAAGTTTAATTTAAAAAAATTTAACGCAAAAGAAAAAATATATTTTTTTATATATTTACACAAAAAAAAAATACTTTGTACTTTTACTTTAACTGTACTTAAATTTTATTAGCAAAAACACAAAATTTTTTAAATTTTAATTTTTTGCCACTAAAATTTAAATTTGTATAGAATTTATACTAAATTTTAATTATATGGCTTTTTAAAGTAAATTTTTTGTTGAAATATAAATATATAAATTTTAAATATAATTAATAAACTTTTTTAATTTTAATTTTAGCACATGATAAAAACACTAACTTCGCTTTTTTAAATAATGATATTATTTTTTCAAAAAGAAATACATTAAAGAAGTCATATTTTTAGTTTTTAGCAATAATGTTAGTGTCCAAATATTTTAACTTATAATTGTTATTTATTCACTTCACTATAATAAACAATTACCCATACTATTTTGAAACAAATTGCAAAAATATATAATAAATATTAATAATATAAATAATTAAAATGATATTTAGCAATACGTTTAGTTCTAAAAAAATTTTAATCCATAATTTTATATTTTAAAATAATCAATAAGTGCTGCAAAAATATCTTCAAACCAATTTTTGCCATTTCACAGCCTCTTTAAAAACACCCTTATATATAGCATTTTTAAATTATTTGCTTAAAAATATTTTATGCTATTTAGTATTGGTATTATAGTTGTTTAAACACGAAAGCTTACACCTTACCTTTGCCGCCACACACGTACATACATATGTACATATATTCAAATAAAACACAGTTAACACAAAGCAAAAATTATTTTTATTCAAATAACAAACGACTGTTTAATACTTTTATGTTTACTAACGACTTTCCTGTTGTTGTTTTTAATTAACACACTTGCAGCAGCAACTGCAAAATATATGGACTTATTAATATTGTTGTTTTTAGACTTGCAGGGCTATTACCGCCACTTGAAGCAGTAACACCAATACACACACACACACAAATGAAAATTAAACACAAACAGATTTCGCATTAAAATGAAGTTGCAAACCAAAACAATATGTTTAGCACACACACAACACAAAAAAAAAAAAACAAAGAAAAAACACAAAAAAATAAAACTGTGCGACTCCCTTGCACAACTTCCAGTCTCAAGCACGCATATCCGCCACTTTCCTTTCCTTATGCAAACCCTGCCGTGCGCACAAACAAGAAAAAAACCATCTCGTGTCCACTCCTCCAAATTTCCCTCCAACCAACAGCATACGTAAATAAAAATCGAATCTTTTGCACGAAATATGTATCTGTATGTAAGCGCTTCGCATTGCCGTACTAACGCGCTTGTGTTCCAACGTCTTTCAGGTTCGCACACCGACTGCAACGACGATTGTAACCGCCACGGCGCAGACGCGACGACCGGTGCTGAGCGTGCGCCGACGCAAGATCAATTTGCCGAACGCTTCATCAGGTATAGCTTACCAGACGGCTACCACGTCGTTGCAGACGAGCCAAACGGCGGCAGCAACTACAACTACAGCTACAGCTAATGCGGACGCTTCAACCAAAAGTGATGAGCTGCTAATAATCACAACGGAATTACCGACGACGACCTTTAATAAGCAACAACTACAACGTAATCGTAATAAACTGGTAACACCGGCCGCCACAGCAACAACAACGGACGATCTAAGCGCACCAACAACAACACAATTTACAGCAGCAGCAATTACACTGAACAACGCCAACAACAATCAGAAGAGTTATTTAAATACAAAGTACAGAGCTAAGCTGGTAGCAGCTGGTTTGTCAACGATCAGCGCATCATTAGCAACGGAGACACCAAATGTCGATGGGGCAGCAGCGGCAGCAACCACAACAGCCAGCAATGACATCATACAGCAAGCAAATGTCAACACCAACACCAAACAACCGTCGACTGTGTTGCGCAGAAAATTCCAAGCACGACGTCTCATTACAACCACAACGGCAAGCGCCACAGACGATAGTGGTAAGTCACAATTAATAAACACAAGCGTGTGTGTAACAAGGTATGTGCATTTACCATAAAAGCGCTGATGTTTATAACTCTTATGTTGCTCCGCAACATGTGTCGGCAACACGTAATAGCGCCGAATGAGTTAAATACATATGTACATAAGTATGAATGGTGAAACACTGACAAGTGTTTGTAAACACATATATTGCAACATTTCATATAATCAATGACTTTAAAAGTATTCATAATAATGAACTTGATGTTTATAAACTCATATGTTGCTCCGCAACATGTGTCGGCAACATGTAATAGCGCCGAATGAGTTAAATACATATACATAAGTATGAATGGTGAAACACTGACAAGTGTTTGTAAACACGTATATGCCTTAGCAACATTTGTCGGCAACATTTCATATTATCAAGTGACTTTAATACCTATAGTATTCATAATAATGAACTTGAAAGCGCTGCTGAATGTTTATAAACTCATATGTTCCTTTGCAACATGAATCAGCAACATTTTACAATATCAAGTAACTTAAATACGTATACATACATGCATAGATATGAATTAAAAAGCTGAACTCATATGTTGCTCCGCAATATGTGTCAGCAACATTTTATGATATTGAGTGATTTGAGGTTATAGTATGTATGTATGCATTTGTTCATAAATATTTACGTGCAATTTCGACATTTATGGTTGCAAAGTTAGAAAACAATCTTCGAATAATTTTGTAGAATGCTGCCGTTTTGACAGTCCTTGCTCTGATAGATAGTACTCAGAAGAGTCAACCGGCGCAGTGAAAGCAAAACATCGCTATCTTTCATTTTGAACACGAAGTGCAATTAGTTCAACTCATCGGAACGGTGATAATAAGAACTATAGTGATAATTTCCTTGCAGAAACTAATAGCATCTCAACAAAGTTATTCTAAAATATCTATACTAAAACTAATTTCCTACAGGGTATACTACTGTGATCAAATTGAAAGGTGAATTTTATCCATTTTGGAAAAATCTTCCGTCGTGATGACCATCAGAGCCTACTTCCATTCAGCTTATATATCCTCAATTGAGTCAAAACGGTGTCCTCGGAGTGGTCATATGAATTTGCTGAGTAGCCATGAAGGTAAATCAGGCGAATACGGTGTTTCCGGCACCATATGCAGTATGAGGTGGTGCATTATCACACTTCTTTGTTCAATAAATTCAGACATAGTAAAAATAGAAGTATTCACTTTTAGAGCCTCACAAAACGACGCGTATCTCAAATACTAATGAATATTTTGATGTGAAATTTAGCATAGATGTCACTAAAAGTACTACCAATTTACAGAAAAAAAATTCACCTTTCAATTTGATCACAGTAGTATAATGCAACATACTCGTAAGCATAAATATAAGCGTAACTTTGAGTGAGAATGAGAACTGCATTCCTCTACCCTTTGCGCTTGCTGGTGGGAGGATACGTCCGAGGCTGGTTTTCATGACTTTACTGTGCGCCATTCCTTTGTATACAAAACAACATTCCGCTGTAAACTGCCATTAGGCATACAAATCACGTGCAAGTGTGCATTTTCATGCATTTAAGCAAGTGTATGTGAGCCAACAAAATACGTTTGTATGTACATTATGATACTTGAGAAAAAAGAAATACTTTAGAGCGCATAAACAGGCTTGATTTATGTTGATAAGACGAATATGCTATCTTAATATTTTTTTTATTTTTTTATTTATGTTGATAAGAGGAATATGCTATCTTAATAATTTATGCTTGAAATAGATTGGGAGCAACTTTTGGTAATTAAAACAAAACAAAAATGGTTTCAAGGCAGATATCCGACAATTTTGTTTTATATGTACATATATAACTCTGCATATTTTTAATATATTTTATAATAATTGGTATTTATATGCAACAGGCCTTGAAAACCCGCTCTTATTACACTCTTTCTCAAGTAAAAGTTGCTGAAAGATAATACTAGATTGAATTATAAAGATATTCTACCGCATATTTCACACATTAGGAACCAAAATAGCTTGGCGATTAATAAGTGTAATCATAACCGCCATTTAACTTCTTCTTCTTTGCTCCTTTCTTTCAGTAGGTCTTGTTGTCCCAAAGGCATGTGAATAACTCGACACTCTATGCTCTATATAACGAAATGTTATTTGATATCAAATATTTTGCTCTGAAACAAAATAAAAATTGTATAAAAGAGAAGAATACTCAGAAAGGTAACAGCAAACGCCTCAATTTTTATATAAAAATCAATCGGTTTAAGACCAGTAGGAGCTCTGCAAAAAACTTATAAAGGCATAGCTTTTTTTTCAGAAAAGGTTTTTAATGTATAATCAACAAGTAAGGAAGGGCTAAGTTCGGGTGTCACCGAACATTTTATACTCTCGCATGATAAAGTGATAATCGAGATTTCATTATCCGTCATTTACATATTTTTCAAATACCGTATTTTGTAAAGTTTTATTCCGCTATCATCATTTGTTCTTAATGTATTTATTATACAGAGACTGATGCCTTCTCAAATGCCTGGAATTCAAAATAGCGTTATATTGGAAGAAGGCGTGGTTGTGAACCGATTTCACCCATATTTCGTACATGTCATCAATGTGTTAAGAAAATATTATATACCGAATTTCATTGAAATCGGTAGAGTAGTTCCCGAGATATGGCTTTTGGTCCATAAGTGGGCGACGCCACGCCCATTTTCATTTTTTAAAAAAACCTGGGTGCAGCTTTCTTCTGCCATTTCTTCCGTAAAATTTAGTGTTTCTGACGTTCTTTTGTTAGTCGGTTAACGCACTTTTAGTGATTTTCAACATAACCTTTGTATGTGAGGTGGGCGTGGTTATTACCCGATTTCTTCCATTTTTGAACTGTATATGGAAATGCCTGAAGGAAACAACTCTATAGAGTTTGGTTGACATAGCTATAGTAGTTTCCGAGATATGTACAAAAACTTAGTAGGGGGCGGGGCCACGCCCACTTTTCCAAAAAAATTACGTCCAAATATGCCCCTCCCTAATGCGATCTTTTGTGCCAAATTTCACTTTAATATCTTTTTTTATGGTTTAGTTATGACACTTTATAGTTTTGTTTCCGCCATTTTGTGGGCGTGGCAGTGGGCCGATTTTGCCCATCTTCGAACTTAACCTTCTTATGGAGCCAAGAAATACGTGTACCAAGTTTCATCATGATATCTCAATTTTTACTGAAGTTACAGCTTGCACGGACAGACGGACGGACGGACAGACAGACATCCGGATTTCAACTCTACTCGTCACCCTGATCACTTTGGTATATATAACCATATATCTGACTCTTTTGTTTTAGGACTTACAAACAACCGTTATGTGAACAAAACTATAATACTCTCCAAAACTTTGTTGCGAGAGTATAAAATACTTATGCGCTCTGTTGGATTTTCAGAAAAAACACAGATGCTGTGCTCCTAATACACTACTCAACAAATATGAGAAAACATTTGCGACAAAAGTGCTAAGTATTTGAGATGTCGCGATTACGAATTTGATTCCGCAATTTTTCCATTACGTACAGCCATTTTTGTCATTTTAGTATATGGTGGTCCTTTGACCCCTACACCTCTTGACTACAACACAAAAAATTCTTCGCGTTAGGAAATTTTATCATAATTTTCGGTTTTAGCAATCCAAAATTTGCAAGAAAAAGCCTCTAACAACACAGTTGTAAAATTACTGTAAGGGGGTATTCTGGTCTAGAACCATGAATTTCAGGTAATTTTTAAAGTGTCGTAAAAAAAGGCAATTAATATTTTTACTATCCATTTTTTTATTAGTTATTTGTTAATTTTAGAAAAGTACAGAAAAAAATTAAAAACTAAAAAAAGTAAAAAATTTCAAAAATTATGAGCTGACGAAGTGGGGGGTCTCTAAAAATTTCCACGTGACCATACCCATGATTTCAACCTTCCTAGTTATCTGAAACCAAAAAAAAAAAAAAAGATTATTAATCTGGAATAATGTCGCAATGGCCGGAACTGCGGAAAAGTGGGAAAAATTTTTTTCACAAAATGGCGACTGCCTGAAAAAAAAGTTTTTTTGGATCACTTTTTCTGACTATTTCGAATTTTTTAAAAATAATAAAAATAAAATTTGGGGATGGGGCTAGTTCCAACCATAGACAAGCCTATAAAGAAGACTCTATAAAAATTTCAAGTAAATCGGTCCAGTAGAACCTGAGAAATCGTGGGTATCGTTCCGAAAAAGTCGGTTTTGAGAAAAACGCGTTTAAAGTTTAGGAGACAATTCTCGTAAACACGGACGCCACGTCACAAAATCTGCTGTATCTCCGAAAATAAGTCGAATTTTAAAAAATCCTTCTAAGTTCATATTTTTGAAAGTCTAAACTTTCAAGATATGCAAAAAAAAATCGATTTTTTCAAAATCCTCGACAAGAATACCCCCGTAAGCTAAGTGTTTTATCAGACCAAAATAGCATAGCCACGGTTGCCATATTGCACATAACTCTTGATCACAAAGTTTTCTAGATAAGCCAAGAAGCCTTTCGAATACTTTTAATCAGCATAAAACACGGGCCGAACTTAAGTCGATTTTGTGTTTCTTTATAATGAAACTGTATTTTTTTATTTAATTTGGCCATTTCATTAAATTTCACTAAAATTATTTACACTCTAAAAATATGATTTGAAGATATTCTTAATGTGAGTATTTCAACTTAAATTTTTAAGTGATGTAATTGACGTAATTAATCAATAACAATATATATTGGTAGATTGCCTCATATATACACCAATAGCCTTTTAATATTATGAGATACAATGTATCGCTTAAATAAACACCAATTGATTAAGCTTAGAAAAAGTTTGTTGACTACCCTTCACAAATAAATGAAATGCTTATCAATCAATTTTATTTATTTCATGTCAAATAGCCACTCACCAGTTGCAATCGAATGTGAGAAAAGCGAGATTTGAATTTTTTTCTGTTAAAAACTGCCTACTTTGTTGCAATTGTTGCCACTCATATTTCTCACTATCGCAAAATGCTTTTATTTGGGGTTGCCAAGGTGAACTGGCAGTAAAGATTTTCTTTTATTTTTAGCTTACGAAGTCTGATGCATTATGCATGCATGTTTAGTATATGTATATGTAAGTATATATGTATATGCATATAAATGAAAATATGTATTTAATATATGTAAACAAGCTGTTATTTGCAATATTTTATTGCCAACGGAAAATTATATTTAAATATGCCAATAAATTGGTCGGTGCATCAGTGCAACTTTTACTAAGTATTAGCAAAATGCCTGCAGTTATACTTTGCCCTTACAGTTGCTCATCACTTGCACTACACAATACAACTATTTTTATAGCAATCATAAGACGTTTTTAATATGAAACCAAGTAAAAGCCGGCAGCCAAATCAAGTTTCCAACTAGAACCATCAGAATAAGCAAGTCAGCTGACTGTCTTATTTCAAACAAGTTGCTAGCATTTTGACGTTAATACAACCCATTAGAACAGCGCTCTAAAATTGGTAAAAGTCTGACATTTTTCTACCTGGTTTGAGACAAGAATTTCTAGTTGTAAACTGATATATGTATGTAAATACTTCCTGATTAATTTGATGACTCTGTGCACATATGTAAATGCACATATCTTTAAAGGAAAAGAAGAGGCGACGAAAATTCTCTATAAGGATGTTCAACGCCCCTTCAGATACCAAAACGTAACATACTTTTTTATCAAGTTTTAATGTTAAGGATTAAGTGGTAACTAAACTAAATTTCTCAAAGTGTCATTCAAAGACAGGCTCGATATAGTGGGACCACGTACCAAACTCTGAGTGGGCAGGTTTTTAAGCATTTTGCATGCTGAGTTCTATGCCATTAACAGATGTACAAAGATTATTCAACAGAAAAACTATTATGGAGAACGAATTGTCAATCTCAGTGATAGTCAAGCGGCATTTCAGACAAAAAATCAGACACTGGAGCGCATAACAATGCTTAATGGGTTACCTTGGTATCCTCGAGTATAAAACAGCCTTTTTTCAACAATTTTTTTCTCATATAAACAATGAAATATTTTATTCGAATTTTTTATTGTTAGAAACATACACTATTAACAAAGAAATTTTGAAATTTTTGAAAAAAAATATTTTAAACTCGGCAATTGCGACGAAATTTCCGGCGACCCCTCGGAGAAAGATGCGCCCGCTCTGCTTAGAGGATCATTTAAAGTGAAAAAAGCCTTTTAGTTAACACCTTAACTTAGAACTTGGTCGAAGGAAAAAAACTGAAAATTTGTTTTTTGGCAGGCATTTTTACAAAAAAAATGAAAATTTCACCAATTTTTTTTTTTTTTTCAAATAGTTGTAATCGAAAAAAACCTTCGTCCAAGTCTTTAAGAATTGTATCTCAAAGACTTGTGTAAAATTTCATGAAGATCGGTTGAGTAGTTCTCGAGAAATCTTGCCAACTGACTTCAAAACAACAGTTTCGAGAAAAACGCGTTTAAAGACGGCGCACTTAAACCAGCTAGCCTCGAGCGCATAAGTTCCCAAGGAAGTACCTCCGAAACTATTACTAGGATCAACTTGAAAATTTAGGAGAACATTCTAGAGGATGGATTTTTTGTAAGCTCATGTAACCCCCCCCTGAAAACATCTTACTAGCATAAATACCTAGGCATAGAAGCATCAAATGATCATTCCCTAGCGAAAGAAGGGTAGTTAAGATAAGACCTGCGTTTTTCGCTGTGAACCGCACACTATTTGAGAGAAGCTATGGGCAGAGGAAAGGACCAGTAGAAAACGCCACTAGCAGTAAGCGCTTGAGCTCGATACAAAACGAAACTAATCGCTCTTCCCAGAAACAAATTCAGGCAACTTGTTGCATTGGTTACTGGGGCTTTACTCTTTGATTTGACTGGATTAAACGAAATGTTGTGATAACAAGAGAGAGCACAACACACCGCAGGTCGCAGTACTTTCCTCAAATTTCAATCTATCTAAATTTCATAGAGTTGTCTCTATAATGCCATTGAAAGGTTAATTGCAAAGATGGTAATCGGTACACAGGGTAAGCCATATCGACTGCTTTGGGGAACAGAAAATCAAATTCAGATCTATGAAACGCCATTGATTGGCCAAAAAGGAATGTTCGCGAAAAAGGCTAATTGAGCCATAATTTTTCAAACAAAATGAATCGTTAGCTGCCATACAAATCGACAGACCAAAGTTCTAGTAAGGAACATTTTGCATTTGTGAAGGGTATTATAGCTTCGGTGCAACCGAAGTTAACTCTAAACTTTCTTTTGTTTTTCTTTTTTTTTTTAATTACTATTTTTAATTTACTTAAATTTTTTAGCCACCGAACAGCCACGCACACCCAATCCACTCTTCAAACGGAGATTTTCGCTCGCCGCCAACCCACCTGCCACAACAATACTTACGCCGAGTACAAACACTCCAGCTGACGCACTCACCACAACACTCTTCGTAGACGGTTTCGATGCCGAGGACGCCAGTGATCAAGTGGCCAAATCGAGTGTACATACAAATCATTTCAATCAATTTGTGCACAATGCCGAAGATAATGAAGCACAAATACCACCACGAACCTTAACCAGCGGCATCAAGGCCTCACCACTGAAATCAAAGTCGCACATAGCAGTCACAACAACACATGCGCCCCTTGAGCCGCAACAGCCATATGTGGAATCCATCACACGTCGTATGGGCACCGTAGCGGCAACCACGGAATTCACTGCATCGAAACGTAAATAAAATTGTCATTACGATGTTTTCCTAAAAACTAACAGGAAATGAAATGAAATGGAAAATTGCAATATACATTTTAATTTCAGGAAAGTCTGTCGCCAACAAACGAAGGCCACAGAAGTACACGCCCCCTACGCCACAAACATCGACTGAAAGCTTACCGTCGCGACGCGGGCAGTCTGTGAAAGAGGCGGTGAACAGGCGACGGCCTAACAAGTATGCCGCCGGCGACAGTTTTGAGCGACTAAATGGCAATCAGGCGGCACCGGCAAAGACAACCACACATGTCAGCACGGCGAAGAGCAGCCATCGACAAGTCGTCGACTATGACTACTATGACGATGAAAATGAGCGCGTAGTTGGCAATACCGAAGGGCAGCAGGTGCGTACGAAGAAGACACAAGTATTTTTACTTTTAGATATAAATATTTTTATTTTGCTTCAATTTAGTTGAAGGTGATTTTGCATGGACGTGGCATAATCGAATGCCTGGATCAAGGCAATTTCCCGCATCCGCTGTCGTGTCGGAAATTCATATCCTGTGCCAAATTCGAGACCGGTGGCGTGGTAGGTTGGGAATATACTTGTCCGAAGGGTCTCAGTTATGACCCGGTCGGTGGCATGTGCAATTGGGCAGCCGGTCTCGGCTGTAAGGAGTAATTGGCGGCGGCATTAACACTTTGAAATACAAATTCTAACAATAGTATACCCTTTAAATATTGCTAGAAACATACTTTCGCACAAATCGAACTGCAATTTATAAATGCAAAAAAGAATACTCATTAAAGTAGCTCATTGAGAGTTTGACGTCTGCGCCGGGACTCATACACACTTCATTTTTAAAACGAATTTCCTTTAACCCTTGCAGTTATTTTATAGTTTTAATAAAATTATGTGATTATCGTTTATTGTTTCTTTTTCCTTAGTCGTTTAAGCATAACTTTAAGTTTAAGCTAAAAATGTTAAATTAAATTTAGTTGAATTTTGAAAATGAAAAATATTGTAAATGCTAATACATATTGGAAAGTATTCGTTTATTGTAATTTCTTTCAACTTACAACGAATTACTATACATATTTCTATTTTTCTATGCCAATACTCTATATATTTTATAATTTATAACCAATAAAAAGTGAAAATACTTTAGTACATATTAATTTTATTAATACAACATTTAAAATACAAAAATAGACCACGCACTTAAAATTTTTGAAAAATTTCCAGTTTGTTGTACTCCTAATGGACTCATCTCATCTCGCCTTAGTGACGCCTATATAAAGGGTGATCCGTTATTATTTGAAATTTATTTTTTGATGATTATCTCTTTCAAATGTGGCCGCGGCTATGTCTCAGATGGTCTATCCGTTGAATTCAATTTTCGATTGCTCGTTCGAGCATTTCGACTGGTAACTGGCCAATGGCACGCGTTATGTTTTGCTCCAAGGCCTGAGTCGAAGCGGGATGGTCCGCATAGGCTTTAGACTTAACATATCCCCACAGTAAAAAAGTCACCGAAGTTTTCTCTCAATAAATCCATTGATTGATGGATTCGATGCGTGCGAAGTGGCGTCGAGCTTCAATTTCAGGTGTCGAATAGCCGGTTATCATGGCGCGATAACGATCGCCAATGACGGTTACGTTCTCACCGGCATATTTTTTAAAGAAATGATGATGATTACCGGCCCACAAATCGCACCAAACTGTTGCTTTTTCTTGATGAAATTGAAACTCGGTCCGAGTTGTTGTGAACGGCGACGAATGGACTCTCCACGGTGTTCGTGTACAACATCCGGTGTGTTTTACGTGGGTACCTGCTGACGACAGCCTTACTCCACGGCGCTCAAAAGCACAACGGATCAAAACAATGCGTTGATCAGCGCCCTGAGAATGCTAAGCATTTTCAGTACCAATTGGCAGTGTGGCATGGACACACTAACCACCTTGGTAGGGTTCGAGGCCCATCTAAAACCTCTGCCGTACTTTGGGTCCGGCACCCGGTTGCAATGCAACTCCACATTCAACTGACAAGGTCAGTTCTTCCCGCGATTTGAGTTTTAACCACAACCACCACGAATCTCCACAAAGGGCCAAACCCAATGAGCAGGTTGGAGTTACCTCCAAGGGCTACTGCTCCCCGTGGTACCAGAATTAAGTCTCCGGTCAGACTTCGTAGCCGAAGCTACTACCAGTTGAGCTTCCATACAGCTCTGGACTGGTAGCCAGGATATTAGTCGCCTCTTACGACAGGCATGCCTAACCACGGGTATATTCGGTTTCCCTCCCCCGAACCCCGCAGGGTGAGGTCTTCATGTACACTCTCATCTCTTCACAAAACAGCGTGTTCTATCCGGTCGAATACCGGGTTTGCTCGCAACGTAATAGGACCGATTTTCTTCTGCCGCGACTGTACTTCGGACCGTGCGCCCACCGACTGGATTCAGTAGAGGGCGTTCCTAGCTAATGCGCGAAGTATTTCTGTGAGTGATGCAAGCCGAAAAGTCAGCGTTCATTAGAGCAGAGGTACGCGATTAAATTCTGTGTGAAACTCGGTAAATCTGCGACAAAGACGTTTGTTATGATCAAGCAGGCTTACCCAGATGTTGCTTTAGCAAGAATTGGTGTGGTGCGGTGGCCTTTTTGGAGGGCCGAGAAGACGTCGCTGATGTATGAGCAAATCTAAAGTGAAAACGATGCTCATTGCCTTTTTGGACATCTAAGACATCATCCACCGTGAATTTTTTCCTTCTGGACAAACCCTCAATGCCAAGTTTTACGTCGTAGTCCTCAACAGACTCAAACGAAGGGTCAATCGGGTCCGACAAGACATCGCAGCCTATTGGAAGTTCCAGCACGACAACGCCCCGGCTCACACCGCCTTCTTATGAATGCTTCCGCAGCCGCCCTACAGCTCAAATGGGCCAAAGGATGAGGTTGCGAGAAAAAGCCTAAATTTGTGACGAAACCACCAAAAACAGGCTGACATGTACACAAATAAAAGAAAAAATAAAAACATAGAGAAGAGGTCGGTGTTTGCTTAAAAGTATATATGCATATGCACTGGAGCAAGTTGTGGGAATATGCCATATTTTCGGACGAGAAGAAATTCAATCCCAATGGTACTGGTAATTTGTTCCTTTCTTGACAGGATACCGGCAAACGAACATGGCGAAGGAAATAGGCGCAACTTTGGTACAACCTTTACGTACAATCATAATTCTGCTATTGTGCTTCATTAATACAAAAATGTACTCCAGAAAGTATAGAGAGTTGCTGTATGATTTGTTAATTACATTTATTGAAAACAATATAGAAACAGAGTTTACTCTTTCAGCAATACAATGCCGCCATACATGTGTTGAAGGAAGCGAAAGAGTGATTTCAACGCAAAGAAATCAATTTATTGCACGGGTCCGCTTACAACCCCCTTGAAAATTTATGAAGCATACTGGCATCAATTGTATATTAAAACGATCTCTGAGCTTAAGGAACGAACAAAAATCTATTGGAAGGAAATTGAAACAGGTGTCCTTAGGAAACTAGTAGAGACAATGCCCAATAAAACTTTCAAACTCTTAACATCAAAAGAAAGTGTAATTATTTATTAAACTACTGAGCGAAGTAGCCATCAGAGATAAAGAGTTGCTCAACTCTTCTATCACTTGAAAACGAGAGCGTAAATCTCCTACACGACTTTGACAATTGACTGGAACGGCTAGGTTTAACGTTTCGCAGTTGAATCGGCGAGAACGGCCGGATACAATTTGTAGCCGCCGCTCAAAATCATTTACAAAGTATGTAAAATATGAAAAGTAAAGGTAATGCGAACTTTAAATGTAATCCACTACCAAAACTATCGATCCTGAAAATTTTGCCGACAACACTCATTTAGGATAAGTGAAGAAAACACTTATTTCTATTCCCGTAACGAGAAACCTCATTTTTGTACAGCCTTTCTGCCAAAGCCATTAACTGAAAGGCTATAAATAATATGCCTTGACCTGTTTATTAGTCCTCGTTTTATCCCAGCTGAACCAAATCTACTCCACGCTGAAATAAAGTAAAGTTTTCTTCTCATCATTGAATTGGACTGTTTCTTACGGACACTGTTTTGTATCGGATTTATCAAAAGTTGTACAGTTTTTGGTCAGCATTTCATCCAGAAACCCAAGCAATTGGGATTTCGAGGTGTTGAACCAAATATCTTAACATCATCTTTCAGACATGTATACGATATACCCCGTACGCGAAAAAGTCGCAGAAGGCAAACCTAGATAATATAATTATTACCAGTTAGAAAATCAACTTTTGAAATTTTATAGTTTAATGCCCGTTCTAACTTCTGCACTAGCCAAATTAAGAAATAACGTTGTTTAATACCAATTGCTTTTATTTACAAACAGTTTTACGGCATCATATCGGAATTTAAGGGTATAATTATAAAAAAGTTCTAATGTAAGGGAAATTAAATACGAAATATATTTAAAGCTCTGCTATTTACTTTTTTGTCTTCAACTGCACTTTAGTTGTTCGAAGAGGAGCGGCCGGAAGTCTGATGTATGCCATGGTAGGAATTTTGTTTCTTGGCGGGTGCGCTCTTTCCGAATGGACTTTTAGCGTTCACTTGCAGAATGTAGTCACCTTCCAAATCGTAGTCAGCGGCAATACCCATATAAGCGCGTCTGCCGTTGCCATTGTTGTTTTTATACTGTTGTAGGGATTCGGCTGCGACAGCTGGGAAGTTGCGATCATTACCTGGGCGCACTGTCTCGGCGAAGTAACGGGTTGCACGTAAGGAAGCTTCGATTATGTTATCAGTTCCGGGCATGGCAACAGAAGGACCGTTGGGATAGAAGTCAACATCACCGGCACGAGCAGCGCTACCCAAGCCATAAGCAGAAGTGTGGATGGCATCAACGAAATCAGCATTGCCGCGAGCCAAGCCGACCAAAGTGTTGGGTTTGCGTGCAAAGATTTTTGTGGGATCCATGGCAGTGATACGACGCAACTTGTTGCCTGTTTGACGTGTGTATTGGCGAGCAGCAGCACCGGCAACATGAGCGCCAATACCTTGTGCGACAATATAGATCACTTCCTGGGGTACATCAGTTTGCGACGTAAGTTGGACCAAACTGTTACCGATCGCAGCACCGACGCGGTTGATATCGAGCAGAACAAGTTCTTCGAAATTGCGTATGACGGCGCCCAAATCAATAACCACCAAATTACCACTAGGTTTGGTCTGTTTGCTGTTAGAAGATTCCTCGCTCGATGAAGTATCCTGTTCAGAGTCAGCGTCTTGACCACCTTGTACTTGCACTTGTCCGTTGTAGGCTTGCAAATAAGCCTGAATGAGTTTCTGGTTGGCGCGTGCGGCATCACGCAGTTTCTGTTGTGGCAGACCAGTGATGAAAATGGTGACTTCTTGTTGGCCGAAATGAGGTTGTTGTTGGACGGTGGATACCAGCTGATTCAATTTGGTGTTCACGCGCTGACCAGTGGGTGTGTAGGTGTAGACAGGAATATCGCTGGGACTGGGGGCATAACTGGGCTCAATTTTCCGGCTCAACTGCGACAAGTGGTCTACAAGTAAAATTTTCCTGCATTACCTTGAATCTTACATTCCAAACCAAACGCTTCAATACTTACAAATCTGGTTCACCAACTCGGCAGCCTCCTCAGCCGGCATTTCCTGCAACTTTTCGAAAGTGATCTCATCCACTGAAGGCGCATTCTCCAATTCACGCGGCGAAATCCACTCAGTGGGTTTCAGGTTATCACGTATTGAGTTGCCTCTAGCGCACACTGTTGTTGCTGTAGCCAACACGGCCACCAAACAAAAAATACTTAAAGGACTCATGGCTCTTCGTTACCGTTTATGTCGTATGCCGGGAGCAGTCGAATTGAACTGTGGTGTTGACAAAATGGAAAATATAGCTTTTATACCTTAAAGTTATTTGCGTAGCACAACTCAGAATGCTGAGAAAACGTTAATTCAGTCGGGTGCATTGAACTCGCTTTGAAAACTGCTGTTGCAGGGAAATAGAAATACATTTATTGATTTGTAAATCATTTAAGGAATCGCTATCTACAACTACTGCTGCGCGTGCAATCGCAGCTTAGACGTAAGTTTCGCTTATCTGTGCGTTTTTTCTTTTTTTGCGATTAAAGCTAAGAAAGAAAGTGATAAGCTCGCTTGCTAGACACAATTGCTTGCCCACCGATGGCTGCGAGCATTGCAACATGCTGACATCAAACTATTGTTGTTTTTGTTTAGTAATTTTACAATTTTTCTTTATTTTTAATTTTTTTATTTTTTCCTTTTTTTTTTAACTTTGTTGGCCACACACATGAGCTCGCGAAATTTCGGCGTTTTATATTACCAACATATGTGAAATACTCTTCAAAACGACAACATATGGGAATATATTATTATTTTCATTTCAAAACAACCATTGCATAACGGGCTATATGAAACCGCCTTTCCGTTATATTTTGTAAATAAAACACTTTTGTTTACGAAAAGCATGCAGATTACGAGTTTTGTTGTTGCGAATTCATTAAACAATATTAATTTAACGAACATAAATAAAAAAGGAAACAAGAAGTTGGAAATATGAGCAACCCACCCAATCCGAATTGCTCAAATTAAAATTGTACACAACACAGAGCATTTTGTTGACATATAACGAGTGATCCAAGTAGAGATACTTTTTCAATATCCTTTTCTACACAGATCACGCGTGAGTCGTGTCAAGCTGTCATGTTATTTTTTTCAGTATTGTTTGGCATTTCATCATGGAAAGACTTACGCCTTCGCTCAACTTATTGAGCGAATTATTCGCTACATCATCATCTATCATGAGAACCAGCATTCATTATTGGATAATATTCGACCGAATAGACCATGTGCAGCACGCAGTGAAGAAAAATATCTCAGCCGTAGCTGAGAGTGTACACGAAGACCGTGGAGTCGATTCGGCGCCGTTCGCAGCAACTTGGACTAACGTATGGAACAACTAGGTGCATTTTACATTGACATATTAAATTGAAGAGTGCAAGAACGGAAGCCGCTCGACCTTCCCAAGCGACATCGTTTCACTCTATGGGCTCTTGAAAAGTTCCAAGAAGATCCGATGTTTTCGAGGAAAATTTTGTTCAGCAATGAGGCTCATTTCTGGCACAATGTATATGTAAACAAGCAAAATTGCCGCATTTGGGACCAAAAGCAAACTGAAGAGATTTAAGAGCTGCCATTCCATCCATAAAAGCAACGGGCTAGTGTGGTTTGCGGACCGATGGAATCATTTTCAAAAATGATGCCGGTGAGAACATAACCGTCAATGGCTAACCGACTATTTGATGCCTAAAATTGAAGTTCGTGATCTCGGCGACATTAGGTTTCAACAAGATGTTGCCACTTCCCACTCAGCGCATCAATTGATGGATTTATAGAGAGAACACTTCGGTAAGCAGATAATTTCACGTTTTGAGTTGGTCGAGTGGCCAACGTTGGAAAGACATAATCTTAAAAAAATAAATGCCAGAAAATGTGCTTTCAAATGATAATAAACATTCCTCAATAAATTTGAAATTTCTGAGTCTTTTCTTTAAAAAACTAGGGAAACTCGAAATGGATACCCTTTAGTCTTATAAGTAATAATATAAACAAAAATCGGCAAATGAAATTATAGACCAATTTCAAATAATTGATTCGAAACAAGGAAAACAGTTAAGTTCGGTTCCATCGAAGGTAAAATACTTTTCATAAATAAGAAAGTTTCCATGCAAAATCTTTATATCGATCGATCGATCAGATTTAGTTATTTGATCTATAAAGGTCCGATCTGCGAAATTTCTTCGGATATTGTAGCGTTGCCAAATTTGGTGAAGATATTTTGTCAAATAAAAAAGTTTTCCGTACAAGAACTTGATTTTGATCGCTGATGGTTTTTTTTAGCAGCTACATATTATAGTGGTCCGATCTGAAAAGAATTAAATATATATCTAAACTCCGAGGTCACCCAAACCCTTTGGCTAATGCTTTGGTACATTCCTGCGATCAATCACTTGCTTGAACTTGTCTAGTTTTTAATAGATTTGAGGCGGCCATCTGTACGTTTTAGAGCTGGGAGGCTCCTGTGGATTTATTTGCCGGTTTTTCTGTTTCGCGGTTTGGGTGGTCGAAGGCACTGCCTTTTCTTTACCTCGCCTGACGGTTGGGATTGGCGCTCTTAGCCCCACTACCTCAAGTGGCAATGGATGCGGATGTGCAAACTTTGCTCTCCTTCGATGCAGGAGAGACAATACTGCGTTTAACCCTGTTTCGCGCTAGTACTTCTCGTACCTCAGAAGTCTTCCAAAGTGCGTCCAGGAAGCTAAACGACACACTCTTTAACTGCAGCGATGCTGACGTTGTCCTTAACCGTCACCCGTGCCTGTTGTTTTCTTTTGATAGTAATTTTTGGTTTGGTTTTGTTGTTGTTGTTGGGTTTTGTTTCCTTTTCGTACTACCCTTACTCAACGCCGTAGCTGGAACGAGACGATCCGCCGCGCCAGAGCCCCGTGACGCGGTAAGACCACCGTTATTTCAAAATTCAGCCCGGTGTCGGGAAGGCTTCGTGCGAATACAGCCGAATTAACCTCCTTGTTGCAAATCATCCAATGGACACGGGAGTCGCATAACACCCTGGATTAAAAGGTGGTCGCTCTTGGTCACCGCACACATGCAGCCGCTGACAACCCTCATGAGTCATCGAATTTTCGCAGTAAATGTAAGCGTAGCTCAAGCTTTGAACTACAATTGTTTACAATTTGTTTCAACATGTTTCCAGAAAGTTTTAGTTAGGCAAAAATAGTGTCAAATTGTTTTCTTTTACTTGTTCAGAGAGTCCAGGATTTCAAAGTTGAGTGGTAAATTATGTTACGACAGGCTCGTCCGAATTTCACAGTTTTACAAGGGTTCGGAAAAATGCTTGTAAAAACGATACCAGAAACAATATTTACATGATTCAAAAAGCTGCGTATTATCTTGCAAATGAAATTAGATCATTTATGACGCATTACAAATTTATTTTGAGATAGAGTTTTCCCGCAATGCGATTAGTAAACCGCAACAAGGTGCGAGTCGATACATAAGTAGGAGTATATCGGCTCTGGCACTTTTCGCAAGTACAGCTGAAGCCAATATATCGGCTCCCGGTACTAAAAGGTTTAAAGTCGCCCCGGGCGCCACGTCTTGGGGCGAAAAACGATCTTCGCTGTTTTTTAAAACTCCAATTCGGGCAAAAATTCCTGCAAATTGTGTCCAAAGTGTACAAGATATAGGGCGAAAATGGTTTTTTTTATGGCTTTTAATAAGATGTCTTGTAAATTTACTATAAATTTCCTCAAAAACCGTATTGTGAGAATTTTGGAACTTCAAAATTTGCGTGGCTTCTAGTTCCTAAATTTTATATACTTAATATCGAAGATATTTTGTAAAAATTCACTTTTGTTTGAACCACCTCATGAAACTTGTAGGTAGGTAAACAAAGGGGGCGGCAGAACATCCTTGGCCCCGGGCGCCCGAAGTTGTAGCTACGCCACTGAATGGGATACTATTATATTAAGATTTTTTTATCATATACAACTTTTTATAAGTTTCTTTCACCTGCCGTTTGATTGATTATCTTAGTTTATTGCATAAGTACCACCACATCACTTTCAAACTCCACAAAATAATGTTTCTACTCAAACGCAAACAATAAATTTCCATGATCAGTTGGTGAGCTACCCTACCCAGGTTCTAAGCTCTATGAACCCGGAAATTATGCTTTAGATAATATAGTAATAGGCAGTTTATTTAGTACGGATACTTAAAAACATTTCTTGATTTTTGTACCAAATACAAAGACATTGAAAAGATAGCTAGGAACATTGCGCATTTTCCACTAACTAAAAGAATATTTTTTTACTATTCAATGCAATCAGTAGTTTGGAGTCTAGAATACCATATGTGAGCAACAAAAAGTAATAAACTACTTACACATAGCAACTATATACGTGAGTTTGCACACTGCACAGGTTGGCTCGTTTAGCCCTTATCACTTGCGACAGCGCATCACATTTTGGCAACAAAGTTGATTATAGATTTGTGTTGTTGTTGTACCGACCGGCAAATACTGCAATTCAGCCAAAATTGCACGCGCAACATTGCCGTCCACTAGCACTCGTTCAAGGTGCGGTCAACGCCCTTCTGCAGTCATATACTCAGAATATAATCTAAAAACTAAATGCATTTACTTATACATACATATGTAAATGCTCCGAAACTTTTTGCAAACAAATGTATAAGGTGTCTGTCAAAAGTTTCTATGCTGGCAGGGCTTACGAAGGTAGACTGCATTTTCGTATATAAATCATCGACAATTAAGTTATAGGCACAGTTCAAACCGATTTGCAAACGTGATCAGTATGAATCCTCTGAAGATTTTCTGTTTTATGGCTTTCGTATTAGCCATTGCTAATGCTTCACCCAAGCATGGCAAGAACAAGGACAACGTGAATAGCTTAAAACCTGTGGATTGGTTATCGGCCTCTGAATTAGAATCGATGCCATCAGTCGAGGATATCACTTTGCAACAGTTGGAGAACATGTCAATGGAAGATGCCCAGCGAAAGATTGAGAAGCTATGTAAGTGTTACAAATGGTTCGATTAATTCTAATTTAGGTACTATAAAATATAATATTTTTTCTTCCTTTAGATCACTTGTCGCAAATTAATCACGCTCTAGAACCGTCCTTTGTTCCGAGCCCCAGTAATGTGCCGGTTATCTTGATGAAACCCAATGGACAGCCCGAGCGTACCAATCTCAATGAACTAGTCCAAACTGCCAAGCAACAACCCAACTTTGGCGATGAGGAAGTAACCATTTTCATCACTGGTTTGCCACAGTCGTCTCCTTCTGTTGCAAAGGCAAACAAAAAATTGATCCAGGCTTATATGCAGCGCTACAATGGACAGCGTCAACCAATCAGCAATAACCAGGACTATGACTATGGCAACAATAAGGACAATCAAGGTGCCACTTCAAGTGAAGAAGACTACAGTGAATCGTGGAAGAACCCCAAACCCACAAAGGGCAACCTTGTGGTAAGTTTTAACACCAAATGTGTATTTTATGATTTTTCTATCATTATCATTAACTATTTTCTGTTTATTCATTTAGGTCATCAGCTTGGGCTCCACCCTCACCAACATGAAACGTTTAGCTCTCATCGATGTAGAACAAACCGGTAACATGATCGGTAAAGCTCTCGTCGAACTGACCAACGAATGTGATGTACCACAAGAGATCATTCATATTGTTGGACAAGGTGTTGGTGCCCAAGTTGCAGGAGCTGCTGGACGTCAATACAAACGTTTGACAGGTCATCAATTGCGTCGTATCACAGCTTTGGACCCTGCAAAATTGTTCGCTAAGGACAAGGATATGTTAACTGGTTTGGCTCGTGGTGATGCTGATTTCGTTGATGCCATTCACACTTCGACTTGTGGAATGGGAACACGCCAACGAGTTGGTGATGTCGACTTCTACGTCAACGGTCCAGCTTCCGCTGCTCCAGGCGCTACCAATGTAATTGAAGCAACTATGCGTGCAACTCGTTACTTCGCCGAATCTGTACGCCCAGGTAATGAACGTAACTTCCCTGCTGTCGCCGCCAACTCCATGGACCAATACGAAAATAACGATGGCGCTGGCAAACGCGCTTACATGGGTATTGCTACCGATTTCGATTTGGAGGGTGATTATATTCTGAAGGTGAATTCAAAGAGTCCTTTCGGCAAGAGCGCTCCCGCTCAAAAGCAAAGCACTTATCATGGCCAACACCAGGCATGGAAAAGCGGCAAAAACCAGAACAACAATTAATAAGCTAATAATTTAGCAACTGGAATCTCCCATCGAAGATTAGAAGGATACTTTACTTTTTAACTAATAATTTTTGTACCTTTTTGAATTTTCATAGAAAATAAACTAAGCATTTTTTATGTAAAAATATGCTTATAGAAGCAATTTTCGGGAATTTAAATATTCTTACGATTTCTTTGCTACTTCACAGTACCATAGAGCGCATTTATTTCTATACTATCTTGTATGGAAACTCAGTCTATTTCATATTTATTTTCACTTGCAATCATATACATTTATAAATTAAGAAGAAAATACTTCATATCACCTATAGATTCAAGGCAATTTGAAGTACAAAACCATATTTCAAAATTGGTTAACTAATGTTAAAAGTTAGTAGTATAATGGTCCCTTACTTTTTTTCACCACCGCCCCAAAACGTTTTTACACGTTTGGTATCACATATTGTTCATTATGGCAGCAAGATCTACGAAATTCAGTAGAAGTTTTACATTCTTGACGTTCAGAGGCATTAGATGCCTCATACCAGTACTAGTCAGTGAAAATTTGATTTTGAGCACATACTTTCTAAGAAAACACAAGTAAGGATTAATTCTGGTTGTTAAATCTTTCGTAATTTCAGAGATATGTACATTAAACCTTTCAGAGGAACACCTTTTACTATACCGATTAATGGCGTTTTTTGGCGTTGCAATTGTTCGATTCAGAAACACAATGAAATACCAACCTCCTCTGTCAAGGTTTATTCTACGTCTACCAAGCTTCAATCTCATCTTCTGATATACAATACTATTTTTCGCATATTTCGCAATTTAGTGAAATATTTTTGTATGTATGTACATACTATACATATCAACATTCACAAATAAAATTTTAGTAGCCTAACCTCCAGAAGCCCTCATTCATTTAGCCCTTATCACTTACGACAGCGCATCACATATTATCAAAAAATGTTGTTTAAAAACCAAACAAGTTATGGCTACATGCATCTGCTGAAGATTTTCTCTTTTATGACTTTAGTATTAGCCATCGCTATTGCTTCACCCAAGCATGGCAAGAACAAGGACAACATGAATAGCTTAAAATCTATCGACTGGTTATCGGCCACTGAATTCGATGTCATCAGTGGATGTTGTTGCAACAGTTGGAGAACATGTCAGTGGAAGATGCGCAGCGAAAGATTGAGAAGCTATCGCCGCCTACTCTATGAAACAATACGAAATTAACGATGTCGCTACCGAAATCGGTTTGGAAGGTCAATGAAAAGAGTCATTTCGGCAAGAGCGCTCCTGCGCAAAAGAAGGCACTTATCACGGTCAACATCAGTCATGAAGGAGCGATTGAAACCAGAAGCAGGATTAATATAACATATATTGGCTCTGTGAGATTAAACTAATTATTACTAAATTTGTGTTCCTTATTGAATTTATGTACATGTAAAATAAAATCAAAATTTTTCATGTAAAAATATGCTTATTGAAGAAAACTATCAAAATATTCTTACTGTGTTCCCAACCAATTTCAGGTGTATATATCGACAAAGCTCTTATCTACAGTTTATAAGCAGAATTATGTTTATTAAATGTTTAATTTTACCTTAACATTGAAAATCATTCAGCTCTTGTGGAACGATTTATTCCATATATTTTTGCACTGCCGTTAAAAAAAATGTACACATTTCTCTTATTAAATATATATGAGTACTAAAATATACTATCAAGTATCGCAAGAATAAATATAAATATAAATATAAAAACTAAAGCGCTTATATTTACAATCAATCAAACTGTTGCCAACGTTCTTCCTCCTCATGTCTAAATGCTTTACGTTTTGATGGTGGACCGACGGGTTTTCGTATTATTTGATTGCTACGAGCGTAAGTTTCAGGATTATAATTTCCAGATATAGTGTCATCCCAATTTTCCTCACTTTCGATTGGGTCATGCTTCAGAAACTTCATCTCATCAACGTATTTATAATGTGCAATTATTTTACGATCAGGACAACTCACTAAATGCAGCTAAAATTAAACACATTATTACAAATTTTAAATCGCTATTCAAAAATCTTACCTCGAACTCGGCCTCTGGCACCAAATGTAATTGATTCAATGGGCACTTTTGTAATTCCACATTTGGATAATTCAAACGGCATTTAATTAGATGTAATTGCAAACGACTCCTTAGGACACGATGTGCCTTATTGTAGGGACAAGTAACAAAATCTTCACCTTTATTTCCATCCATTTGGCCAACTACAGTTCAATTAACTGACAATCTACTAAATATTTTAAATTGTTTGTGGATGAAAAACTGTCGATTCGTGTAGACCTAGTTGCCAACTATTCAGTTTCCTAAACTAAATAAAAGTTTACATACTAAAAGCAATTATTTACTATTCTTTTTTCAATGCAAATTGTACATAATTTGTGTTATTCTTTTCGATAGGACTAAATATGTAAAATAAGATTAGTAGCCAGAAAATTTAATAGACTTGAAATCTTATTTCAGTCTTGTCTTTGTTTACATGTTTACTTCATAATACAATTTTTTGTACCTTTTATAAAAACAAAATATTTCATGTCCTTACCAATGCAGCTGATGTTTTAAAAATTGCTTTTTAACATTTGAATTCGAGATTTAAAAAAAAAGTACTCAATTAATTTTCAAAGATTAATTCTTAAAACAAAAAGTTGGCAATATTTAAATTTTGGTTACAAACAGAACGCAATATTTGACGAAGGCTATTGAAATTTTGTGGTCTAAATAAAAATTATTATGCATTTTAATGTACAATTATTTTTTTTTATGTAAATTCTTTTAGCATTGTATTAGTTGTTTTCTTAAGTTTTAACATATACATACATACCTCAAATCTTGCAAAAAAATTGTATACAGTTCAAACATTTTTAAGTAAGGCAATCTTTAGAAATATAAATACGATTGTTTACAATTGTTTAATTTATTGTGTATATATAGCATTATTATTACTTTATTAATTTAAAAGCACTTTACATCACATCACATATTATTTTTAAACAATTTACAAGCAAATAGTAGCTTTGGATAACATTAAATCGAATATAAAAAATGTATAATTTTACAAACATTACTAAAAAACATTAAGTTTACATACATGTAAAATTTTAAATTCTGTCCATGACTATGGGGTTGTCAAACCAATATAAAATACTATATTGAGATTACAATTACTAAGCTTTAGTATTTAAAGTCGTTTTTACCCTTCTACTGTAGAGTAATTGTCCAATTTAAGCCTGATGAAGGGAACATATCCATCAGGTTTTTTTATTGGTTTAATTCTTTGTCCCGATTAATGCCCATTAAACGGAGTCTTTCATTTGAACGAAATTGTTTTTTAACGGACTTGGAATGTCCTCGTAAATTTCGAAGAACCTGAGCATTTTCAGCATACTCCTGTGGATTATAGGTTGGCACGGGCGGCAAGTCATCCCAATTTTCTTCGGTTTCCAATGGGTATTCCCGTGTTTGTGCTGATGTAGTCGCCCCATCCGCTGCAGCTTGTTCTTCTCCGCGCCTATAATGCTCATAACCAGCGCGGTCAGGACAATTTTGGACGTGCCACTATAAAAAGTTTGAACACATATTTTAGATACTCATAATTACGCTAAATAGAAAACATCTTAATACATACATCAAGCTCCGGCTCATTAAGGATATGAGTCACATTGAAAGGGCACGTCACCTTGGAAACATGTAAAAAATTCTTCCGGCACCTCACCAGATGCACCTGAAAACGTTTTTTCAAAATCGAATGGGATGCAACGTATGGGCATTGTACATGTTCATCACGGGTATTCATTTTTTCGTGTTCCCTAAGCTCTTTAATTGCCCTTTCTAAAACAAACAACGTGAGCAAATAACGTTCATAACGGTATGATTTATTTTACTGAAATAATATAAGAAAAAAACAAGCAAAAACAACAACAAAAACGTAAAATCATTACTCAGTGTAATCCTTATATACCAGATCGAAAAAAATACAAATGATAAAATTCACACACAACTCAATTTTGAGAAATATTTTTCTTATTTGCTTTTGCACATTATTATATTTTTAACTTTTTTTTATGTAAATTTTTCTATATAAAAATATTTGGTTCTTATTTGTTTTACTCTATGCCTAATTGAAAATTAATCGAATTTATAAATTCTGCACAAACTATAATTTTTATGTGTAGGCAGTTTAATGTATTCCTCATTTGTATATAAAATATTTATATTTAAAAAGATATACCTATTAATAACTAACGAAGAATAAAAGTAATAGAAATTAATTGCTTTATGGTGTTCAAATTTAAATACCAACGGCAGAGAACATATAATATATATGTATATATATAATATAAATAATATATATAATTATACGTTCTCTGCCAACAGCTAAAACAAATTCAACTACTTATATTCTAAACAAAACAGAAGGCACTTCCGGAAAACGCTACTGCGCCACTACTGTCATCTACTCTACCCAGAGAACGTATAATATAGACAGAGAACGTTTATCATAGACAGAGCAGAGAACGTAAAAGAATGTCCCCTGCTGTTAAGTGGTGAAACGCGCTAATAATTTTCTGTGGTGAAATGCACTCATCCAAAACAGTAAATATCCCAAAATTGAAATATCCCTAAATTTTCGTCATCGGGAACCTTCTCTATTCTTTTGCGTTCTCTGGACAGAGAACGTTTATCATATAGAAGGTTCACGGCGCGGAGCACTTTGGCTTACATTTTTATACCCTGAACAGGGTGTATTAAGTTTGTCACGAAGTTTGTAACACACAGAAGGAAGCGTCGGAGACCCTATAAAGTATATATATAAATGACCAGTATGTTGAGCTGAGTCGATTTAGCCATATCCGTCTGTCTGTCTGTCAGTCTGTCCGTCCGTCTGTCTGTCTGTATATATACGAACTAGTCCCTCAGTTTTTAAGATATCGTTTTGAAATCTTGTAAACGTCATTTTCTCTTCAAGGAGCTGCTCATTTGTCGGAACTGCTGATATCGGACCACTATAACATATAGCTGTCATACAAACTGAACGATCGGAATCAAGTTCTTGTATGGAAAACTTTCGCATTTGATAAGATATATTCACGAAATTTGGTATGGATTATTTTCTAACAATGTATACGTAATCTCCGAAAAAATTGTTCAGATCGGTTAACTATAGCATATAGCTGCCATACAAACTGAATGATTGTAACAAATGCTTGCATGGGAAAATTCCTCATTTAACGATATATCTTCACGAAATTTGGTATGAGTTATTGTTTATGGAAATAATGTAATATCGATAGAAATTGTTCAGATCGGCTCACTATAGCATATAGGTTCCATACAAACCGAACGATCGGAATCAAGGGCTTGTATGGAAAGTTTTCGCATTTGACGTGGTATCTTCACGAAATTTTACATGGATTACTGCTTAAGGTAATAACATAATCTCCGAAAAAATTCTTCAGATCGGATTACTATAGCATATAGTTTCCATACAAATTGGACACATAGTTACTAAAAGAAATGCACCTGTGAAGGGTGAAGGGTATATTAGCTTCGGTGCAGCCGAAGTTAACGTTTTTTCTTATTATACTTTTATATGCAAACATACATATGTACATACATATGTATGTATGTAGTATGTATGTATACGTTTTCTGTATATTTATGATTACGGGTGCATTGAATACATTTTAATTAAATTACTTTTTCAAAGCAATATTCGCAATTAATGTGAAAATAAGGCCTATTTTTAGAATGTATGATATAGTATTCATACTTATGTGTATACTTCTTTACATACATATGTATATAACAAACTATAATAATATATTAAAAAAATTAAATATATTACAATAGTGATAAATGTACATACATTAATCGTATATTTTATCTTTCAAAACTTATATTCACATATATCATGACCATATGTGTTTATGTTCGCTTTCGCGATTTGAAATCATATTATCACTTATCAGTTATAACAAGTGCGCGCTGCTCATATGTATGTACATACATAAATATGTGCGTATGACATTCCCACACAAATAATGCATACACAACATACAAACTTATATGCGTTCACATGTAGATATGTCATCCGCAAAAATTACAAATATTGTTATACAAAAACAATAATGGTTTCAAATAGCATCAGCGGCGTCACAAGTCAATAGGCATGACAGCCAAATAGCCGATGTCCAAATTTGTAGACAAACACACAACAACAACATTCTCATTCATGAACTCAAGCGTGCTTTCAACCGGAAAACTCCCTTCATTCATAAAAGCATGCCTTTGCGTCTTTTCGCGACGATGGCAAAAGCTAAAAATCATAAATTGAACAATTTCTGATATTTTGCTAGAAGGGAAAAGTGTCAACCCCGCAAACTCGCAAAACACAGAAAAAACTGACAAAAGTGGCAACATAGCTGTTGTCAATTTATAATATTTGTCAATTCTAAAATATTTTTCCGTGGCTCGCAAAAATCTGCGTCGATATGTATGCAGGCTCATACTTATAATGTATATTCATACATATTTACGCAAGTTTGTTGGCGAAGCTGTTTGAGCGGCAAGGGAAGCGGTGACAATAGACAATCGTTTGCTTAGTTTTTCGGCACAGCTCGGATTTTCTACCAACAACACAATGCTGTGACGCTTTGACGTCGCGTCAGTCCTTCGACCGATTGACTCTTTGACATGAAAGCAAAAAACGCGAGCTTTACCATTGCTTGTCCGTGTCAACGGAGATTTCGCATAAAGCATTTGTGTACATATTTATATCATATGTACAAATGTTGCATCTAGACAAATTTACAAACATTATGCCTATGGTCTGTCATATTTGTTTACATGCACACCCAATTATATATGAGCACATGTGCAACGATATCGAATCTATTAATAACCAAAGCAAATATATATTTTTGTATTTAAATATATGACCTGTCAAACCCATATACATAGAATGTACATATTCTTTGTGGTTTATTCAATATGATTTATTTTTCTCAGTGTGAAAAATAGTACTGCCAAACTCTTATTGTTTACATTGTTTGACATTTATCCGTTCCATATATTCACATGTGCGCTCTACAAATGAAAACAATGTGCATTCTTTTTTAGTTTCTTTAATTATTTTGAATATTTTATTAAGTTTAAAGTTTCAACATGCCACCCGTATCACAGGAAGGTAATTGTCTCATATACCGTGGCAGCAATTTTCTCAAGCAGGTAAATTTCATTGGGATTGACGTGAGCATTTGAATTACTAATATGAATTTTGATTCCTGTTTAGCGCCTTATACTGTCTTGCCTTAGTGGAAAGCCTGTACAAATAACACAAATTCGCATAGATGATGATACGGCTCCCGGTTTGCGTGAATATGAAATAGGTCTAATAAGGTTACTTGATAAGCTAACAAATGGTACCAAAATTGAACTCAATCCCTCGGGCACCTCTGTTCTGTTTACACCGGGTCTCTTGCACGGTGGTGTGCTGCATCACGATTGCTGTATTCAACGTGGTATAGGCTATTATTTGGATGCGCTAATAGCTCTTGGTCCGTTTTGTAAAAATCCCATTAATGCAACTTTAAAAGGCGTAACAAATAGTAAAGACTCACCATCAGTAGACCACATAAAAGGTTCAGCAATTCCGGTTCTTAAACGATTTTTAGTTGTGGATGAAGGATTAGAACTTAAAGTTGTTAAAAGAGGTGCAGCACCTCTTGGTGGTGGTGAAGTACAATTCCGATGCCCGGTGCGTAAGAACATACGTTCTCTGCAATTCCAAACTCAAGGCATGGTTAAGCGTATTCGCGGTACCGTCTACGCATGCAAAGTATCGCCTGCAATGGCCAATCGCACTGTGGAAGCGGCAAAAGGTGTAATGTTAAAATTTCTTCCCGACGTATATATATACACTGATCAAAATCGTGGTAAAATGTCTGGTAATTCACCAGGTTTTGGTATTTGTTTGATAGCAGAAACAACTGATGATGTTTGTTATGGCGCTGAAAGCATTTCAAACAGCAGAGAGGACGTAAGGTTTTCATAAAATAATGAAATTCCTGTGATTTATTTTGCATTTAATTTATTATAGGGGAAAGATCCTTCTGTACCTGAAGATTTGGGACGCGAAGCTGCAATGAAATTGCTTGACGAAATTTATCGGGGAGGCTCTTGTGATTCATCGTATCAATGGCTTGTCACCCTATTTATGGCTTTGAGTCAGAAAAATGTTTCAAAATTTTTAACAGGTATCTGGGTTTTGTGTAATGTAATTAATATAAATTATTTAATTAAAATGTTTTATTGCAGGCCCACTCTCTACTTATACAATACATTTCCTACAAAATTTGCGAGACTTCTTTTCAATAACGTTTAAGCTAGAAAACCCAGAAAATGATGACGAAGAAGATGCCTTGCCAGGCGCCCAAAAAGTGCTGATGACATGTGTAGGCATCGGTTATACGAATATAAGTAAACGTGTCAACTAAAAATTTAAAAATGATTGTTTATATTTGGTGCATAAATGTATTATGAGGCTATTATGCCGGTCATTTCTACATTTTATATCAAATAAAATATGTAATCTTCAGAAAAAACAAGAATACTTTACGAACTTTTTATGGGGCTATGCGTTGTTTAACAATCTTAAAATCATTTGTTTAGCTTTTTTTGGAATTTTACTTAAGAATTAATAAGCAAAAACTCCCAATGCTACTCAAAATATCTGAAAAATGTTCTTTTAATATTCCGAACTATTTTATTATTATTTTTTTTTTGCAAATGGAATGCCCTATAACTTGATTTGAATTATCAACTGTGCAACAACAATTGTTTGACAGTGCAACCAAGTTTGATCAAAAAACTGTGAACTTAAATTAATTTCAAGCATACGAATAGAGATACTTTTTAAATTAAGGGTAAATGTTCAGCACAGCGTAAATGTTCTGAATTTTTTTATTTTTATTGTTTAATTTTACTTTATGAATATCTATGGTTCATGCTTTTAAAAACATTTTTTTTTTTTGTTTTTAATGAAAAAATTATTTTTTTCACGGTTTAAAACGTATACTTTCCATCATTCAAGCCATCATTAATTCGATGAAACGAAGGATCTATATTATTTTTGTTTAAAGCTGGCTCCATTGAAAAAAGTTTCCACACACGGCAACGTTAGAAGAAAAATGATTGGTAGCACATGCTTTTAAAACGAACAGAACTAAATGTTACATACATTAATAACAGAGATAATATTCCAATTTAATTTGTGTTTTTGAGTACAGATTTACAATTTTGGCAACTATATTTACAATAATAGGAATCCTTGATAATGTTGTCCTTAGAGAACGATGATGATGTAGTAGTGTGTCCATACAATCCAGCGCATCGGTTGCTACGGAAACGGTTGCAACCTCATCTTATCAAGTGTCGTGAAAATTATCCACAACTTCAACTTCAAAGATGTCCATTTAATAATACTCATCACATACCTGAACCAGAATTCTGTGTAAATAGTATATTTATGAATATTTATTTGGAACATTTTTATTTTTTATAAAAAATATTACTTTCTAGCTTCATGTTACAAACTGTCCGGATCGAAAACTCATAACACAATATAAATACGATGCAGCAGAACCAAAGGAAGAAGAACGTGTTTCTCATGCACCGATTGAATGCGAAGAAAATTGGGATGATACAGAAGTTGATGATTACGATCCTCAGAAATTCATAAAGGAGAAAGAGGTTCTACGCCAACCCCTGGGAATTGCTCCAGCAGAACGAAAAGAGTTTATTAAAACGGAACGTAAACGTTTGGGCGATGAAGAGAGTTACAGTGAAAGTGACGATGATTTTAAAGATGATATTACTAAAAAAGATGAGAACGAAGACTTAAGTTCAATTAAGCGGATACGCTCCATTTCGCCGTCACCTCCGCGTCAGAGGGAACGATCACGAAGTCGATCGCCACAGTCTTCTGCTCACTACGAACGTACTCATGTACGTGGTTCGCATATACCACCTCTTCAAATACCACCGCGAATTTCTTTTGCATCTAGTAGCAACCGATATTCCAACGACCACATCCAGCCATTGCCAGGAGCATATGACATTGATGACGATCCTTATTATAATAGCGGCAATGATGCCTCTTTTCAGATAGGCAATTACAGCAGTAGTAACAGCAGCCACAATCCTCCTTTTGTCGCTTATCCTACTCGCATGTCATATCATAATAACGACAATGGTGCCTCTTATCAGATAAGCAATTACAACAGTAGTAATAGCAGCCACAATCCTCCGCTTATCGCTTATCCTACTCGCATGCCATATCATAATAACGACAATGGTGCCTCTTATCAGATAAGCAATTACAGCAGTAATAGCAGCCGCAATCCTCCACTTATCGCTTATCCTACTCGCATGCCATCTTATGGGCGTGGTGCTTATCGTGGGTACAATAATAGCCGCGGAAATTCGTCACGTTATAATGATCGTTATTAAATTTATACCTGTATATAATTTAATTCGTGTAGACTGACGAGTATTTACTATAGAATATTTTAAATTTTTTTCTTAAAAAAATACTGTCAGATACCACAATAATTCTACGCTTCTATAGTTACCTTACCATTATGCATATTTTGACCTACATTTTATAGTAATGTTAATTTTTAACTGCTGTAAACATGTTTAATAAATTTTATTGTGCGCATATGTATTTGTAGGTAGGTTTATTAAGTTAAAGCTCAAAAATTCCAAATATAATACAGGTAATTCAAAACGAAATCAAATGTTTGTTGAAATTATGTCTTATGTAAATAATGCACTTCCTCTAAAGAAATTATAAGTTTTGCAATCGTTTGCGTTCAGCATTACGAAATGCAACTCTTTCTGATGGTTTCATTCCAACAGGTTGTCGTAATACATTTGCTTTTTCAGCATATGCTTTAGGATCATATGATGGTACACTTGGCAGATCGTCCCAATTTTGGGATGTTTCCAGTTCAAAAGAAGTATTTGCAGTTTGCCAAGTTGAATTTGCTTCTGTTCCATTGTCATTAAAGGTAGTGGACATTGATGATCCAGATGCATGCGAGTCATTACTTTTAAAAACTTCAAATGACTGACGATTTGAACAGGTGCTTACGTGCCACTGCAGTGAAAAAAAAAAACAAATAACCAATATTAATATGTATGGTATTTAAATAAGAATAGTGTACGTTATATTATGAATTCGCGATAAATCGGTGTGATCGTTGTTGGCGATTAGTGCTACATCCTTTCGGACACAAACTCATGCATCTAACTTACATCCAACTCTTGTTCATTCACCCGGTGTGTCACATTGAAGGGACACACAACCTTTTTGGCGTCTGGATGCGATTTTCGACAACGAACTAGATGAACTTGAAAACGGCAACGCAATATCTGATGCGATAGGTTATAAGGGCAGGTAAGAATATCTACTTCTTCACCCACACGTCGCAACATATTCAAACAAGGATCTTTTATGGATATATGTTGAAAAAAGATGTGGAAGATCTTACAAAAAAATTGTATTATTTCAATCCGACCTCTGGAGGAACTGTAAAGATGTGGCCATCATAGATTTCAAATTACCAAACAATGTTGCCAATTATTGCATGCAGAAAAACTTCAACATAAAATTTTTGTAGTGTTTTACTTGCATATACCGTTACAATAAAACGGCTCCAATCTCCTAAGGATTATTCGTTAGGATATATTTATAGCTTAAATCTTTAAAAATGGAAACACAAGAAAAATATAGGAAGGTATCCACAAAGGTGGCAGCACTATATAAAACTTACACCACGTTCACAATATATCTACATATCTTGACTGGCTAAAAGTAAATTGTCTGTGTTTTGTCTAAGTCCACTTTGCCTGAAAGTGCCCATACACGAGCACACAAGTGCGTTCGATCGGTAAGTGTTCGCATGCGGTTTACTCGTGTATGGGCTCGCGATCCATGTTCGCGAAAATGTTTGATTTTTACGATCGGTGCGCGCACATGTATGTCGTGTCTGGCGCTGTGTGCACTCAAAACCTCATTTGTCTCGTGTCCCCGAATAGGAAAGATCGCCGACGAACAATTTTCCGCTTGCTTGTCGCACGTATTCACTATTTGAAGAACGAACGCAAAAAGGATTTGTATATCGTGTATGGCGAAACGATTTCGTATAGATCGAACGCACATGTGTGTCGTGTATGGCTACTTTTAGATACAGAATTAATAGGGGGATTCTCTTGCGCTTGGAAGATTGCAGATTGCAAAAATCCTATACCGAAATATACAAGAGCACGAGAGCACCCATTGCAGAATCTAGTGATATATGAACGGCTGATTCGGTCAATTTATTGTAAATGACTATTGTGCATGGCTATTGTGAATTGGCGCACCTTCTGCATACATTTTCAACAAAAAAAACTGTAACAAATCTTATAATTTAATTAGAAATTATAAAATCTATTTAAAATTTACATTCCTCAACAAGTCAACATCAAAATATGTAGTTAAGTAAAATGACAGCTAGCACAGGGTTGCAATAATTTTTTTACGTGTCATTGCACGAAAATAAACATGGGTTTTGATCGGACATATTTTACAGCCCTTGCAAATATATTTCTGCGTGTGTTTGTTGTTGTGCCGTTGCTTTAGGTGGAAAAATCTGCAATTCGTGCACCGTGCAAGGGTTTTGCAATAGCAGGAGAATACCTCTAATGTAAATAATAAACGTTAGGACTTTCTATTTCAATTCCATTAATGATTTTAGTCTGAAACTATATGGCAACACCAACTTTTGACATTTTTGTTCGCCATATTGGTTTTCAGTTCCAATTCGTTCCAACAGCATTTCTCTCTTTCTTCTACGGCTGTTCGCCATCCAAGATGGTAGGTCAAATTTTTATGTAAAAATCTTTCAATTTCTGTGCCATCATATAATGAAAATAAGTGAAAACTATCTTATTTTCAAGTTCAAATGTGAATTTATCGAAAAATATGGTTATTTTGAACTAGCAAAATAAATACGTGGAAGTTCAGCCGTTTATAAGATATGCTGAGCCAAAATCTCTTCAAGGAGTTATGATGGCAAATTTGAAATAGTGAATGCGAATTAAATATACTCCACTTGATTTGGATCAAAATTACTAATAATAACTCTGCTTTTCTTCTATAGACGAAAGGTACATCAAGCTTTGGTAAACGCCATAATAAGACGCACACTTTGTGCCGTCGTTGCGGACGTTCATCCTACCACATTCAAAAGTCAACATGCTCCCAATGTGGATATCCCGCTGCTAAGTTGCGTTCATGTAAGTATTTAATTGTATTCGTATTACATTAATCGAGAAGGTTTATTTTTTAAAGAAAATGAGGTTGCCTTCACAGACGTGACTTTGCTACACAATTCTCGATAGTGTGATGATAGTAGATAAAAAAAAAAAAAGAATGTGCAACTCGGCGTATGGCGTTACAGATTTTGTGCTGTTGTGTAAATGAAAATTGTTATTTACTCCTTTACTTCAAACCTCATACAATTTCATGCATTTGAACTAATTTGTTGTCGTTAATAAGATACCAGTGTTCTGCAATTCATCTATTAATTTGATAATTCCAAATATAGTATGCGATTCCTTTGCATTGCTAAATTTGTACCTACAGGTGTTCCCAAAAGTCATAAAAAGTATTCAGTACTGTCGAATTTGATATTTAATTACCAAAGGCAAGTCTAGGGTAAATTTTGGAACAGCATCCCCCCATTTCGGGTTTAAAATGGGCATGTACGGATAGATTTCCCGTCATTGGGGTATTATTTGTTTTCTTTATTTCTTTTGGTTCTGTAAAATAATAATGTAACACTGATTATTAGTTAGAATGCAACCCTTTTGTTATTGTGTGAACCAAAATAATTGCACAAAAGTTAAATATTGAATAAAAGTTACTTTAACACAATTTAATACAAAATAATTGGTTAGAAATAAATTATCGAAGTGTTAGTGAATATGAAAGTTAAAAATATAAGTGGAAAATTAATTATACTACGGAGAAACACGTATTTTAAATAGTTGAATTTTTGAACTTTGAATGCAAATATCTCAAAAACCATAGGTCAGCGGCGACTATACATAAATATATTTGGCTGCGATTTAGAATTCAACCCTTTTGTTATTGTGTGAAGAAAAATAATTGAACAAATGTTAAATGTTAAATAAAAGCTATTTGCACTATTAAATATAAAATAAATGCATAGAAACGAATTAGTGAAGTGTTAGTGGATATAAATGGTAAAAAAATAACTATAAAATTCATTATAAATGGGAGAAACACACATTTTAAATAGTTGAATTTTTGAAATTTAAAAGTTAAATGTCTCAAAAACCATAAGTCAGCGGCAACTATATATGTGTATTTTCTTGATCTGGTGGATCTCCTCTATCCGTACATAACCATTTTAACCCCTAAATCGGGGGGATGCTATTCTAAATCCCAGCCGTATTTAATTTAATTGTTGTATACATATTACTTTAATCGAGATTTATTTTTAAAGAAAAGGAGGTTAAGGTGACCAGACCACAGACATTTTGCTGCACAATTCTCCATAGTGCCATGATAGCAGATAAAAAAAAGAAAGTGCAACTCGACGTATGGCGTTAAATATTTTGTGCTATTAGAACACTTCTACTGTTTAAATGAAAATTGGTTATTTATTTGTAACACTCGTTTATTTTAAACGTCATACAATTTCATGCATTTGAACTAATTTGTTATCGTTGACAACATACGAGTTTTTTTCCAATTCATATATTAATTTGATAATTCAAATATATGCGATTCCTTTGCATTATTAAATCTGTACCTACAGGTGTTCCCAAAAGTCAATGTATACATTACGGTCGAATTTTGAAGCGCATGTTTTTAATGGGAATCTTTACTTTGCACGTTAGGAATATGATATTTAATAAGCTCGTACGTATAGATATGAAAAGGATTATAAGGTTGAAATATATTGTGAGTGTAATATTTCTTAAATCTACGATGTAGTTGTATATGTATGAAAGTGGCAAGTGTCTCCTATCTTACCATTTATATTTAGCTTAATTGAAAAACACATTACAGCTTAATTTTGCAATATGAATTTTTAAAATCACAATTTTTGCTTTAACTATAATAATATATTTTCATTTAATTTGCAGACAACTGGTCAGTGAAGGCTAAGAGGAGGAAGACCACTGGCACAGGTCGCGTGCGTTACTTGAAAGTGGTCAGACGTCGTTTCCGCAACGGTTTCCGTGAGGGTACCCAAGCTAAACCCAAGAAGACCACCCAGTCTAAATAAGAGACCTAACATGTACCAACGCTTATTAGTCGGTGTTTGTGTGTCTACTATCTAGGGTTGATTTCTTTTTTAAGGAATTGTTAAACTAAAAAGGAGATAAATAAAATATTCTGTTTTTTTTGTAAAAACAATAGCATGTATTTTATTTAAACTTTTTGAGCAAGATACCGCAAAGTAAATGACAGTTTTTATCTCTTTACAGTTTGTTTCTCATTTCCAGTATGCTTAAGTGTCAACTGTCAAGTTTTAGATGAAAATAAAAGCTTCAGCAAGGTTAGTTTGGTGTCCAAAATGCTTAGGAAAACAAACTCAAAAAATAAGTTTCTAAATTATATTTGTTTAATATGCGTATTTATAAATTAAAAATTATTGTGTTGGACAAGTTGACATACTTATGTACATAGTATATAGAAGGTAAAGGTATGTAATTTACAGCAGTAAAGGGCGTACGCATCACAGACTTATGGACTAAACCTCGCGCTAATTATTAAATAATGACTTAATTACGAACTTTATGCTAAATAAAATATTAACCAGTTTATTGAACTAAAATCTAATGACTATTCGCTGTGTTCATGTGTGACTTTCCCATTTGAAGTCGAACTGTTGGTCAGTGTTGTGGATGCTGTGGTGTTTGACTCTGACGTGGGATATGTTTCTAATAATTGTGGCTGTTTCGCATCGCTACTGATTTGTGTTGTCTTCACATGCCCATTTTCCAGTTTTTTGCTCGGAGCCGGCGCGCGTTTGAAAATAAGTTTTTTAATATTTTGGAATGGCGCATCGAAAAAGATTGTGAGCGCAACCGACGCGAGGAATATGCAAATAAATTCATTGGTATCAAGCTGTAAAGATATTTTGTAAAAAATATTAAATATTTTTTTGTCAAAAATATGTGTGATGTACTTACAATGATGGAAACGAAGTTGTAGTAGTGATGAATGTGACGCCGACGGCCAACATTAAAGAAAAATACCGGGAATTGTGTTAGGTAAATGGCGTAGGACAATTTTGTAGACACTTGAAAACCCTTCCATGAAAGCATCTCTGTGAATTTGTCTAAGAAGAGGAGTAAATAAATGAGCAATGATAAAATAAATAATTTTTGCTGATCTAAACTCACTCTTATAGCCATTATGCGAAACAAAAACGATCCACGCAAAGAATATACACCAAGCAATCGGCGCAAATGCTGCGTATATGGCCGCATGTGTAGTGTTGTACTGGTAGTTGATGTCGCCCATTGGTGCGGGTCCCAATAGTGAAACAAGTACACATGCCGTGGCCACTACCCAGCCAAGGCGTAGCTGTGTTTTCGTTAGTTGTATGCCACGGTATTTACGCAAACAATAGCCAAGCAAAATGCCCATGATATATACTGTAGAACGGTGTGGTGGGAATGAGTACATGTAGTCGGCTGTGCGGAAGAGGCGTTGAATACTGAATGTGAAGTAAATGAGAACATAAAATATGGTTTAAAAATTCGTTCGATATTTAATATCAAAATTCAAATATATTTTGCGAAGGCTGAAAATAAAATTAATATTTTGGATCGAACTAAAAAAAAAACAAGGTGGAACGTTAACATCGGTTATTAAGTTATAATAATACCCTTCACAAAACAAATAAAAAATTAGTCCTACAAGAACTTAATTCACATCGACAATTTGTAGGGCTAGTATATGCTACAGTGGTCCGATCTGAAAAATTTCCTTGGTTGAATTGTTGCTTAGGATAATAATTTATGGCAAATTTCTCGAGGAATTTCCTCGTCAAATAAAAAAGTTTTCCATACAAGACTTGATTTGGGTCCATTACTTTGAAAGGAAGCTATAGAGGTTCGATCTGAACAATTACTTCGGAAATATCACTATTGTTTTAGGCAATAATTCGTATCAAATTTCTTGAAGAAATCTCCTGAAATTGAGGGATTAGTTTGCGTATATACAGACAGACAGGCGGATAGACATACGTCCAATACTTGACAGCCTTGTCAACTTGTCCAAAACAATCCTTGCTTGTTATGTATCCTGGACTGTTGTGGGTTTAATATAAATTTCCAGTGTAAAAATCTGTTATTTACCAAATAATAAAGTGGGAATTTCAAGCAAACAATCGAACCATAACTCTTGCTTACTTTTTGAGAAAGCAAATCTCTCAACATTTACGATTGGGAATGAAATGGTTACTCACTTTGTACCAAAGTATATGTAATTGGACAGCTGATTCACGACGGTGGTGTAGTAGCGAGCTGCAGTTCCAATAGCGCCAAGTAACAACAAAGTGAATAAACCCTTTCTTGGCCATTTCCACAGACCTAGTATCATTAAAGGCGCGACGGCAAAGAGTTCGGTGTCAATACCCAGGTGATGTGTGTGTGTCAAACACTGCAATTAGTAAAGAAAAGTTTTAATAACTAAACAAGAATTCAGTTGTGTAAAAATAGATCCAAAAAAGTTAACTCTCATCTCTCTGTATTAACTTTTAACCCAAAAAGTACATATACATAGTTTGATATTTTCATTTTACATAAAAAGTAGCTAGTAGTGAACTTTCTAATAGTAATTAATACATAAGATAAATGGTAAATTTGCTCTTTTTATGTCTTAGCGCCCTTTTCACTTAAGAGATTTCAACATTGACCTTTTTTACTCACCATTTCACTGAAACCAAAGTAGTTGTGTATGAAAAGTAGATTACGCCACCAGTTTCGTTTACAAATGTCCGCATGATGTCCAACGACTAAGTTCCATTGCGGTCCCGAACCCCACAATGGTAGTACAAAAGTGCAGAAGAGTATGAGCGCGGCTAGTGGGGGTACGATACTGCGAAAGAAGATGCATTTAATCGATTAAATTTATAAAAGTATTTTTTTGTGAGTCAAAGTTGGCTTAGAGACATACACATGTAAATTTATTTCAAATTTTAAATTTATCCTAACATCATAGTAACTCCGCCGAAGACAAATAGTATGGGAAGGGCGATATTCCTAGACCGAATTTTCATGCGGGGTTTTAATATAGATCTGTGTAATAAGTTTGAGTATTAAAACATGGCGTTGCCTCCATTTCCCCTAGTTTTATAATCTGAAGTATTTTAATGGTCTGAATCAAAAATATTTTAAATATTTTACATGTAATTATAATTACTAAGAGCTATCTTCTAAATACAAACAGCCATCCAGGCAAAAAAGGTTTGGTTAGGTTAAGAGGTCGATCATAACAGCGATCTCACTTTAACAGTTTGGAACGTGGTTCCGTTGTGATACCTGTAATGATAATAATATTATAGATGATATGATCTTATAAATCGACAAAGATCTTTGTTCCAATCACAAATTTGTTAAGGCGGTCTTTGACAGTTTCGGCTATGTCTGCTAGTTCGCCCAAGATATGTTTCAGGCTTAGTCTTGCAAAGGCTGCACAATGGAGGAAAAAGTGCTTGGATGTTTCCACCTCACCTATTACGTATTTCAATAGAGCCTCTGCGTTGTACTATCAGCCCAAAAGAATCTTTCAGTCGCACAAAAGTGGGTCGTTGACCTGGGACGCTAGGTTTGTTTATGGAGTGCTAGAACGCAAGATGCTGATGGATATCTAACTCGGTCTATGTGGTCTGCAGTTACCAGTGATTTTTCTATGTCCAAATATCCAAACCAATGTGAAGAAGAAGTAACGTGAAGCTGTTTCTAGTGAGGACTGACACTCTTTGACTAGCTTTGAGCACATAAAAAGAGAGCTTGGCACTAGTATTGCCGTTTCCTGACGGTGTGAATGCTCACCTCCCTAAAAGAGGCTGCACTTCGTAGGAGCACGTCTACTGCCATCTTAAAGCAGCCACTTTAGTCTCAAAAAATACAGTGTTCTGGTGGGCCAAAGCTAAGACTGGTGAAGAGCTCCTTACAGAAAATTCGCCTTCCAATATTTTCTCATAGCCTTGACCTTAATACATCCCTCGTCGATATGTGAGAAAAGAAAAAGCCGCCACGAGCAGCCTCTGCGACGCAGGAATCCAAGACACTTCCAGATTATATTTATTTTAATTAA
Source organism: Bactrocera neohumeralis (assembly GCF_024586455.1). Classification (NCBI taxonomy): domain Eukaryota; kingdom Metazoa; phylum Arthropoda; class Insecta; order Diptera; family Tephritidae; genus Bactrocera; species Bactrocera neohumeralis. The sequence goes on from NC_065922.1 coordinate 63,730,650, forward strand.
AATCCTGGCGAAGTTAAACTAATGAAAATATTCAAGCGTATCTTTATATAATAAAAGAGAATGAAGACTCTGAATTAGAAGTGAATCAGACTTGGTGGGTGAAATTAGGCTTATATTGGCCTGCTTTTTTTCTTTAAAAATATTTGTTTTATATTTCTACAAAAGAGAATACCACATTCGTTTTTTTCGGCTATTCACAACCAACCTGCAAAGCCAATGTGCTAGCTAGGGAAAGCGATTGGAAACGGGTCGGTTTCCAATGTTCTCTTGTGTTCGGGCGTTGAAACTATGGACCTCCTTGTGCTAAAGAGAACCTTCTGGCCCAGAGTGAATCGAAAGAGGTAATCCGAACTACTTGCTCTTAGCAAAGTCCTATCGCCGCAATTGTAGATATATTCAGACTGGACACTGGACTGGACAATAGGCTTACATGCGCTGCGGATATATATTTTGTCGTACGCTTTTTGTCAAATTGTATGGAGTAAGGCTCGTCACTTTCTTCTCTATTGGCCGACTTTTGCTAGACTGAGATCGGCAAACCTAGCGAAGTGACTGGAATTGATATTAATCGCCTTAATAAATTTGTGGTAAGTTCAAAACGCTTGGTCGATCTATGAGCATCTGGTAATACACTTTTCGAAAACACAAAGGACGAGTATTTGTCCAAGTGAGATCCATCTATTTTGGATCAATCTTACGATCTAACCTAAGGCTTTCGTTACAATGGCTATGAAAGTATTATGTTCGTTTTGCTTAAGATGTTGATTGGCGTAATCCCGTCACTTTAATTTTAGCATTTGCTCTTCAATGTACGCTTTAAGGGGGTATTCTGGTCTAGGATTTTGAAAAAAATCGACTGTTTTTGTATATCTTGAAAGTTTAGACTTTCAAAAATATGACCTTGGAAGAATTTTTCAAAATTCGACTTATTTTCGGAGATACAGCCGATTTTGTGACGTGGCGTCCGTGCTCACTACAATTGTCTCCTAAACTTTAAACGCGTTTTTCTCGAAAGTACTTTGTTTGAGGTGGTTGACATGATATCTCAAGTTCTACTGAACCGATTCCTTTGAAATTTGGTATATATCTTCTTTAAACAATGCTATATCGTGTCTGCCTTGGATTTCCAAAAATTTTGATTTGAAGTATTTTTAAAAAATTCGAAAAGGTCGAAAAAATCGGTTAAAAAAAATTTTTTTTTCAAGTCGACGCCATTTTGTTATTTTTTTTGAAAATGGTCCACCCAATAACGACATCCTTACTAATGAAGAATATTCTTGCTTTTTGTGTTTTAGATCTCTACAAGGGTTGAAATCACGTCAACCAGGTTAGACTAATAATGCAGACTAATAATGTAGTCCTTTGTGATGCCATTGAAAAAGAACTCTGTTTTTTGACCTCCCAAATGCGGGACAGTCAAGCAGGAAGTGCTGGCTTGTTTCTACCGCATCTTCTTCCAAATAGCTTCTGCAGTCGGCATCTGGTAAGATACCCATTCTTACCGCTTGTAAGCCAACAGGACAGTGGTCTGTTAAGAGTCCCACTAATAATGAGAGGTTAGCCTTACTGAGGGCTAAGAGATCATTAGATCTCCTGCGATCTATTCTGGCTTAAAAGGCTTTTGCAACCGCACAAGTACCGATGCTGGCCCAGCGTTGGACGAGCATCCGCGTGGCCCAGCTATCTAGTAGTAGAACACAACAAGATGCAGGAGCACCGATCCGTTCTCATTCTACCGTTAAGGATTCTAGGGTGCCTTTCCTTGCTAATTCATCAGCTTTGCAATTACCTGCAATTCCGCTGTGGCCCGGCACCCATACCAGTCTAATCACAAAAGCTCTAGCTGCTAGAGATAGCGATGTTAGACATTCTTCGACCAACCCTGAACGCACTGTGAATGAGTTCAGGGCTAGTATTGCCGCTCTACTATCTGAGTGAATGGTCACTTCTCTGAAAGTTGATGCACTCCGTAGCAGCAAATCTGCTGCTACCTTGATGGCTGCGACCTCAGCCTGGAATACACTACAATAGTCGGGAAGTCTGAAACAGGAGTTGATAGAGAGCTCCCGACAGTAGACCCCTCCACCAACCTTCCCCCCAAGCTCAACCAGGACGCACCGTTTTTTTTGAAGCCCCACTCCGCCGGCCCGTATCTCGACGAATTTTGTTTTTTTTTCTTGCAATTTTTTTTTATATTATTAAATTGTCAATAAAAAACATACAAGAAAATGGATAGTAAAAATGTTTTTTATTTTTTTTTATTTTGGTTTAAAAAATGCCTAAAATTCATGCGTCTAGACCAGAATACCCCCTTAATTTGGGGTACATTGTGTACGATCACATACTCGTTCAGCTCAGCTCAGCTCGGCTTGTCGTATATTGCCAATATACATATGAATTAAAATTTCTAAAATTTGCTTGATTTACGCAATTTACTGGCTTTTATTGAATCTTAGAATGTTGCTTGCGTCATGTAAATGTTTCTATGCTTTCTTAGCGCAAATAAAATTAGATGAATCGAGAACTTTATTTTCGAACTATAGTAAAAATTAATTATTTATGAGTGTGAAATACAATTTACATAATGTTTATATATATTTTTGTATAACAAAAACATATTTTGTTAATGTTCTTGTTGTGACCTAAATGGTTTGCATAAAAATGCCGTAAAACTCACCGGATTAAACGACTGACATATTCATTTCGCAAACGCACTGGCTGCCCCTTGAAGAGACGACCGAAGAGTGAGTATGCTGTCAACATACCACTAAAGAGCAGAAATGGATCGGTGTAGAGCGAGGCAGCACGTCCAATTACGGTCCAAGGGCGGCCCAAGCTCTTTTAAAATGTAAAGTTTTTATTATACATATCTATATGTACATATGTATGTAAGTAAGAAGTTAATTTAGCTTACCTCCGACATTTCCGTACGATTATTATAGGGATTAAAGAACATTGCCATCGATTTGTGTGAGAAGAGCAACATTGCCGCATTTAGAAAGCGTATGCCATGCACCGCCTCAATGTCATTCGGCGTGGAGCTGGTGCTAAAGAGCCAACGTAGATTTTTGTCCAAAGAGAAGGCGGTGAACCATTCATCTGCAAGTATAATTTAAGTTTAGGAAACATACCACTCGCAAATATAATACTAATTTACTCGGCTTTTGATCCGCTTTGGTGCAGCGCTCGTAAATGGTCGATAGCACAGTAATGGAGAGTATAATGAGAAAGAAGCGCCTAGAATAAGAATATTTGTTAAGTTCAAACTTTTAATTTAAATTAAGTTTTTTGCTCTTGACATTAGCACTCACACGGCCCATGTTGTATTGCGGTCCCATGGCTTGTTGTCACGCACTTGACATAGCTTCGGCTCCACGCGCACTTGGAACGAAATGCCGGTGGAAGTAGTTAAATTGTTCAGGTATTCCTTTACCGTGTACTCCACGTCTTGGTAGCTGCAAGCGTCCGGCACACAAATACCCCAGTTGATCAGTGAGTAGCGTGGTACACGATGGCCAGGCTGCAAATAAAGATTTCAATTATGTTAGTAAAGACATGGTTATCTCCATTATATTTCATAAGCCTACAATTAGATGCGAAATAGTAAGTAAGTATAGCCATGAGTGATAGAGATAAGGTTGCGGCACGCTACATCAAATGTCAAACTTTCGTAGTTATTGTAAACATTCTCTTCATTTCGTGCGGCTCGTCACTATTTTGTTGTCCGACACAATTCAAAAAAGATACGAATCGAAATTGTCGTAATATTATTTGGTTTTATAGGAAATAATCTGATTCAGATATTCAAAAGCAATTAACCGTCTGAAGAACAACAAAGCGGCTGGGGCCGATGGATTGCGCCGAGCTTTTTAAATACGGCGGCGAAGAGCTGATAAGGAGCACGCATCAGTTTCTTTGCAGAATATGGTCGGACGAAAGCATGCCCGAAGATTGGAATTAAAGTGTGTTCTGTCCAATCCACAAAAAGGGAGACCCCGCAATTTGCGCCAACTACCGTGGGATAAGCCTCCGCAATATTGCATATAAGGTTCTATCGAGCGAACTGTGTGAAAGACTGACTTCCACCATCAACAAACTGACTGCACCTTATCAGTGTGCCTTTAGACCTGAAAAATCAACAACTGACCCAAGAAAGGAGGATCGACACACTACCTCTTCGTCGATATTAAAGCTGTTCTTGACAGCGCGAAAATGAACTACCACTATGCCGCAAATCTGAACTTGGTATCTCTGCAAAGCTAATACGGCTGTATAAACTGACGTTGAGCAACACCAAAAAGCTCAGCAGGATCGGGAAGAACCTCTCTGAGCCATTCTATACCAAACGAGGTTTCAGACAAGGCGACTTCCTATCGTGCGACTTCTTCAATCTAATCCTGAAGAAAATAATTCGAACTGCAGATTTGAATAGAGAAGGTACAATCATCTATAAGAGTGTGATATTAGTATCATTGACTTCAACTACTGCTCCGTTGCTTATTCTCTTTTTCCATCTAATAAAGAAGCGAACCGTATGAGTCTGGTTGTGAACGAGGACAAGACGAAATAACTCCTATCATCAAACAAACAGTCGTTGCACTCGCGACTTGGCTTCCACGTCACTGTTGACAGTCATAACTTCGAAGTCGTAGATAATTTCGTCTATCTTGTAAATAGCATTAACACCAAAAACAATTTCAGTCTCGAAATCCAACGCAGAATAACTTTTGCCAACAGGTGCTACTACGGACTGAGTAGGCAATTGAGAAGAAAAGTCCTCTCTCGACGAACAAAGATCAAACACCTGAAGTCATCCCCCGGTCACTCATCCGCGTCCTGTTATATGGTGCAGATAAATGAATGATGACAACAACTGATGAGTCGGCGTTACGAGTTTGCGAGAGAAATTTCTGCAGAAGATTTATGATTGGCAACGGCGAATAACGGAATCTATGGAACGATGAGCTGTACGAGATATGGGCCGACATTGACATAGTTCAGCGAATTAAGAGACAGCATCTACGCTGGCTAGGTCATAATGTCCGAATGCATGAAAACACTTCAGCTATGAGAGTATTCAACGCAGTACCCGCCGGGGGAAGCAGAGAAAGAGGAAGATCTTCACTCCGTTGGAAAGACCATGTGGGAAGGACCTTGCAACACTTGAAATTTCCAATTGGCGACAAACAGCGAAAAGAAAAAACGGTCGGCGCGCTGTTGTAATTTGGATATAACCGCGTAAGCGCTGTCTACACCAATAAAGAAGAAGATTCATATATGGGAAATTATTCAAGAGAGAGATGGAGATAAATATTCGAGATTCGCTTGAATTATTCGAGAAGAGAGAGGAATAATAAAACTTGCTAATGAAGAATACCGTCTCGTCTGACTTCTAAAATTCTAAGCTTCGATCACCCAATCACCAGAAGAACAGCATAACCTTTCACGTTTTATAATATTTACACTAACAAACATAAAAATAAGTCAACCACAGTTGCTAATTAATTTTTTATATGTCTTTCTAGCCAATCTCTTTGCGATTTTTTGAAGGCACAATGCCGCGTGCAATGAACTCTTCGTTTAACTCGTGAACTAGCGTTTTTTTTATTAGTTGCATAATTTTTGTTTAATATTGGTTTTGAATATTTCGGAGTATAATTAAGTTTGCGTGCTAGTCAACGAAACATTGACAAAGCAGATGTGAAAAAAACAACAACGCAAACAGTTGTTAATAAACCGTTAACTATGCTTCGATAATCTTGTACTATCTGAAAAGTCTAATATGGAGAGAAATATTTTTGGCAAATAAAAGTTGAAGTTCAAGTTCAATGCGCGCGACAAGCTGTGCAGGCATAATTTTTGAAAATAAATTTGCATGATTCGTGCAAGCAAATACGAGTAAAAATTATTGTTTAATTTATGACGGTGTTAATTTTTTGCCAATGTGCTAGTCGCTGCACCTACAACAATACTACTTGAGCCATTCATAAATCGATTTCGATAAAAATCTGGTTAATATTAAGTATGAAGGAGTTCTTTGATCCAATACCAATTCTAAAGACGAAGCATGCATTCCGGAAGTATCAGACTTCACCATACGTAGGTTGCTATATATATTTCTGGCCTAATAATGTAAATAGGCATATTTATCAACGAAAATGGTTTTTTTTTTTTTTTTTTTTTTTTTATTTTTTTGTCGATTGCTGTTTTGTTTCGGGCTCATACGCATAGATCCATGATTCGTCACCTGTGACGATCTTATAAACGTCTTTTGAAGCACCGCGATCGTATTTTTTCAGCATTTCTTTACACCAATCCACACGAGCCTTTTTTTGAGCGATTGTCAAATTGTGCGGGATCCAACGAGAACAAACCTTTTTTACGGCCAGCTGTTCATGCAATATCGAATGTATGCTGGTGGGAGAAATGCATAGGCATGCCTCTATCTGAAGGTATGTTACATGACGGTCTTGCATTATCAGTTCACGTACGGCATCGATGTTTTCTGGCACAACGGCTGTTTTTGGACGACCTTCACGGAATTCGTCTTTGAGCGAGCGTCGGTCACGATTGAATTCGTTGTACCAGTTTTTCACAGTGCTATAGGATGGTGCTTCATAGCCATACAAAGATTTTAGTTCATCGATGCACTCTTGTCGTGATAATCCACGTCGAAAGTTGTGAAAAATGAACGCACGAAAATGTTCACGAGTTAATTCCATTTTTTGGCCGAGATGAATTTTTTAATTCCCTGTAAATAAAACAATTCACGATTAAATGACAAAATGTTCTGAGTGATGTTATGCTAAAAAATGTTAAACTTTCCAATGGAAATGTCAGATTGCACCTGGCAACACTTCGTGTTGCCCTAGGCCAGAATATATATAGCAGCCCTCGTAAATAACTCAATTTTGGTTTTATGAGACAAAAAAATTGGATTGCTAAAAAAGCATCTCCATTTCAGCTTTGATTCACTTTTTCTTATTTTAATTATAGGGAAAATTATCTTCCCGTCTGTATCAAACTGTATCGACATCGTTAGAGAGCTTAGACCAACAATAACTGTTAGTGGATGTCGAAAGAAAATTGAATAGCCAAATATCAGTGCCATCTGCTTCGTCTAAAATATGTATGGTAACTGGTCTAATATCGCTTGATATCCTACAACGAACCACAGAAAGGTTATATTTAAGGTCCTATATATTATTGAAGAACCTCTCTAAGCTATTTAATATTAAAATAATTTCTAAAGTAGTCCGAAAGCGGAAACAAATAGCTTAAACAATAATTTTAGATAGTTTCGCATTTTATATTTTATTAAGTAGTGCGATGATCAGAACTTATGTTGAAGAAGAACACGACGAACAATCTAATATTACAACTAAGCAGTCAGCATATGTCGGTTTTGCCTTGCACTCTGTTTCATTTCTACTATTATTTGAATTAATTATTAATTTTTTACTCATGGAACCGGCATAGGTAGGTAGGGTGGATATCCGACTATGCATCTAGGCTTTTAGAAGACCCATTGTGTTTAAACACCTTGTTTGTTGGTAATAATAAATATATAAGCTTCATGAACTTTATAACGATGTCACATGATTATTCAGCAGCTCAACTTGATGGACGTAGGCCTCTGTAAGTATCTAACGTAGTAGCAGCTACGGCAGAGGAAAAAATATCTTTGACACAGAAAACCCAAGAAGAGAAGAAGTTAGCTTCTAAGCGGAATAATAATATCGAGTCGGAAAGTATTCAAACTTTAGTGGTAGCGTCGAAACCAAGACTCGCAAGTCGCACTCGGAAGAATACTCGTAAATGCTTAAAACTGCTAAAGCCAATAATTTGTAAGACTTCAAAATTGAGCTCAGCACTTTTTCAAAACTATCTATTTGGGGTATAGTTTAAGCTTTTTGAACCAGAGCAAAAAATAGCTGTAATATGAAACATGTCGGACAATTTTTTTTTATTATGCATGAGAATCAGTCAAATTTTTTGTGTTGAGTTTCTGAAAATTATTATTTGTGACGGTTGATTGCGGTTTTTAGAGACAAAGGCACTATAGTTTAACTTTAATTAGTAATACGAGTGGAAGAGGAGAGGAAAAGCCTAGCTGATTCTGTAAAATTTTAAGTATTTTTCTTTCTTTGTCATGTAACAATAAAAATCTGTTCGATAAATGCGTTATATTTGTTTTTGCTGTAGTGGTTAGAATAAATGTTATCAATTTTGACGATCTGACAGTTACTTTCAGAAAAATTCATTATTTTATGGTAGTTTTGCTTTTACTTTTAGGTTTAGAATTAACTTTATTTATTTATTAATTTTAATTTGCATTCAGTTTTAAAAACAGTAAATTTTATGTTTTGTAATGAAAAAATAGTTATATTTTTTAAATTAAAATGATTATATTTTTTTTAATTATATAAATATATATATATATATATTTAAATTAACAAAAAAAATATATAATTAACCGTTTAATTTTACTTAAAATTGTTAATTTTAGCGTTTAATTTTTTTTTATTAATTTTGACTTATTTAATTTTTATATAGCTATAAATGAATTTTTATTTAAGTTTATGTTTAATTTTAGTTTAATTATCATTTTAACTTTTTAATTTTAATTTTGATATTAACTAATTTATATCTAATTTGTTTTAATGTTTTTTTTTTTGAAATTTAACAATTTCAATTTTTATGTTATTACTAATTAAATTTATAAATTAACGTTTAATTATTTCATTAAAATTGAGTTATTTAATTTTTATTTAGCTATCAAATAAATATTATCAATTTAATTTAATTTTATTTTTACTTTAATTATCATTTTAAATTTCATTTGATTTAATTTTCTTTTTAATTGAATTATCATTTTAAATTTAATTTTATTTTAATTTCAATATTAAAGAAATTTTTTGACTTACATTTTTAATTTTTTTGTGATTTTTAGCAACTTTAATAAAAGCGAAATTGTTAGAAAAATTTACAAAAATTTAGTCTTAAATTTTAATTTTTTATTGCAATAACGAACTATTTAATTTTATATAGTTATCAATTAAATTAATTAATTTTAAATTTAATTTTAAATTTAATTTCTATATTAATAAAAGATTAATTTAAATTTTAATTGCTTTTTAGTTTTAATTCGAACTTTAATTTTCATTGTAATTTGGTGTTAGTTAAGATATTTCTTTAATTTTCAGTTTACTTTTTTTTTGAAATTTAACAATTTAAATTTTTATGTTATTACTAATTAAATTTATAGATTAACGTTTAATTATTTCATTAAAATTGAGTTATTTAATTTTTATTATTATTAGCTATCAAATAAATATTATTTCAATTTAATTTAATTTTATTTTTAATTTAATTATCATTTTAAATTTAATTTCATTTTAATTTCAATATTAAAGAAATTTTTTGACTTACATTTTTAATTTTTTTGTGATTTTTAGCAACTTTAATAAAAGCGAAATTGTTAGAAAAATTGACAAAAATTTAGTCTTAAATTTTAATTTTTTTATTACAATAACGAACTATTTAATTTTATATAGTTATCAATTAATTTAATTAATTTTAAATTTAAATTTAATTTCTATTTTAATAAAAGTTTAATTTAAATTTTAATTGCTTTTTAGTTTTAATTCGAACTTTAATTTTCATTGTAATTTAGTGTTAGTTAAGATTTTATTTTAAATTTCAGTTTACTTTTTTTTTGAAATTTAACAATTTGAATTTTAATGATATTACTAATTAAATTTATAAATTAACGTTTAATTATTTCATTAAAATTTAGTTATTTAATCTTTATTTAGCTATCAAATAAATATTATTTCAATTTAATTTAATTTTATTTTTAGTTTAATTATCATTTTAAATTTCATTTGATTTAATTTTCTTTTTAATTGAATTATCATTTTAAATTTCATTTGATTTTAATTTCAATATTAAATAAATTTTTTGTCTTACTTTTTTAATTTTTTTGTGATTTTTAACAATTTTAATAAAAGTGAAATTGTTAGAAAAATTGACAAAAATTTAGTCCTAAATTTTAATTTTTTTTATAGCAATAACGAACTATTTAATTTTATATAGTTATCAATTAATTTAATTAGTTTTAAATTTAAATTTTAATTGCTTTTTAGTTTTAATTCGAACTTTAATTTTCATTGTAATTTAGTGTTAGTTAAGATTTTATTTTAAATTTCAGTTACTTTTACTTTAAGTTTTAGTTTTAATTGTCGTTTTTATTTTATTTTTAAATGTAAATTTCATTTTATCATGCCATTATAGTCATCAATTTATTTATTTTTTAATTTTAAGTTTAATTTTTTTTTTAAATCTAAGTTTTAATTTCAAAAATAACTTTAGTTTTAGTTAAGATTTTATTTTAAATTTAAATTTTACTTCTTTTTTTCTTTTATATTTAATTTGAATTGTAATTCCAAAATCAATTTTAGTTCTAGTTTTAGTTAAGCATTTATTATAAATTTTAATTTTATTTCAAATTTTCATTTTAATTGCTCTTTAATTGTAATTTTTTTTCGTAGATTTACACAGCTGCCTTTACACACACCTTAATCTTATTCCCTTATTCTTCACAAACGTTTTTCTCTTTCTCCTTTGCTTACCTTATACTACTCTATAAACTAAATGGCTCTCGCATGCCTTGTTTCCGGTGGCGCATCAATAAAAGTACAATTATTTATGAGAGTGTTTCCGTACAAATATGCAAATCACACACAGACATACATACAAACTATTTCGTCACATGCAAAACGCATTCATTCATAAAACATTTTCGCCGATAAATTCACAAGCGCTTGTAATTTGGCAATTTATAAGCTGTAAACGCGGCTGTAATTGAAGCTTTATGTTAATTAAATTATTTTTATCGTTGCACTAAAGTGAATTGCATGTCAAGATACAATAATTAAGGCAAAAATAGTTGCAACGTTGAACGATTAATAAACCATTTGTTTATATTAAAATGATACTGCATGTGTGTATGTGTTTGTAGGTGCGTGAGAAATTCTCTATCGTCGTGTGTGTGTGTGTAAAATGTGTGCGCATGATAATGCTAATAATGATGTAATTTTATTAGCGCTTGGCTGTATAAATAGCAAAACATTTCGATTGTCAAACAAAAGACTCAAGCAGCGAACTTGCTCATACCACTCACAACAAATAAACTAACAAATAACAGAAAACTTAACAACACATTGTTTAGGCGTGCAAATAATCTGCTTTTCTACAACTTGTGCGCGCCAGTAATTGAATTGCTAATTGAGAGAAATGCACTTACATCATTGAATTCGCTCTTGAAAGGCCCGTGCGATTGTATGAGTTTGAATAAGGCGCGCAAACGTTGCGAATTATGTGGCAACACCGGCTGTGCGTACGCCAAACAATACTGTCCCTTGATTTCAGCATCCGCCTCATCGTCGACTGCTGCTGCGTCGTCCGCAGCGCTGCTGATGCCCAGACACTGATCGAAGTCACCCGGCTGATTAATGTTGCCATTGAGTATGCCCGAAGTGATCTTGCCGGTGGCGTCATGCACTGTAAACGTAAAAGAAACGATTTTAGTTATAAACTTTATATGTTGTTAATAAAAAATAGTAGTTAGAAATACAAATACTAGTTATAGCATAAAATAGTTGCAAAAATGGTTGTCTAATATTACAGTTAAATGTTTAATTGTCGGACTTATGGAATAAGCACAAAATTCGTATGCAAATTAGACGCGATATGAGCACGTCTCCATTTCAGGCAACGTTTTTGCACATCTTTTATGGTCAACTTGTGGATTAACGTCAAAATTAACACATTCAAATAAAAAATAGAATTGTTGGAAAGGTGTGGTATACATTGGATAGGATAGTAAGCAAGTGTTATGCATATAAGAGAAGTCAGAATTTTTTTGGAAATGTGCATACATATGTAAATACGTAGGCGTTTAGTATGTAGTGTATTATAAAATTTTCGGAAAGTTATATAAAAATTGCAATGTTTATATCTTATCGCATTTTAGCTTCGTATTAATCATCATTTTTTAATTTACATTTAAATTAAATTTTATTATTCATTTTTTTATTGGTATATTAAATTTGGATTGTCAATAAAAATGTTTTGTTTACAAATTTTTATTTTAATTATGGATTTATCTATAATATATATAAAAAAAATCCTATAAAAAAATAATTAATTAATTTTAATTAAAATTTTTACTTCGTAATAACTTTAGTCTGCATTTTAATTTTGTTCTTATTTGTTATTATTTCAGTTTTAATTAAATTTCATTTAATCTTCAAATTTAGTTGTTTGCCGTCAAATGTTAATATCTCCTTCCATTTTATTATAATTTATATTTAAATTAAATTTAAATTTTAATTCCAATTTTAATCTTATTTCTAATTTTTATTTTATATATAATTTTAATTTTTAATTTTGTTTGTCGTCTTAATGTTAATTTGCTCCTTCCATTTTATTTTAATTTATATTTAAGTTTAAATTTTACTTTTGATGCAACTTTTAATTTTAATTTTATATGTATGTAGTTTTAATTTTTTTCTAACTTTAATTTTAAAAATTTTTATTCTAATTTTAATTTTAAATCCGATTTAATTTTAATTTTATTTTATTTTAATTTTATATTTAATTTTATTTCAATTTATTTATAACTTTAGTTTTAAAAATTTTAATTTTAATTCCAATTTTATTTTATTTTTATTTTTAACTTTCAATTTAATTTTAATTTAATATTTAATTTTATTTCAATTTACTTATAACTTTAGTTTTAAAAATTTTAATTTTAATTCTAATTTTTATTTTAATTCCAATTTAATTTTAATTTTATTTCTAATTTTCAATTTAATTTTAATTTAAAATTAAATTTTATTTCAATTTATTTATAACGTTAATTTCAAAAATTTTAATTCTAATATAATTTTTAATTTTCAATTTAATTTTAATTTTATTTTTATTTTTAATTTTCATATTAATTTTAATTTTATATTTAATTTTTAATTTTATTTCAATTTATTTATAACTTGAGTTTTAAAAATTTTAATTCTAATTTTAATTTTAATTCAGATTTAATTTTATTTTTAATTTTCAATTTAATTTTAATTTAAAATTAAATTTTATTTCAATTTATTTATAACTTTAGATTTAAAAATTTTAATTTTAATTCCAATTTAATTTTATTTTTAATTTTTAATTTAATTTTAATTTTATATTTAATTTTATTTCAATTTATTTATAACTTTAGTTTTAAAAATTTTAATTTTAATTTTAATTCTAATTTTTATTTTAATTCCAATTTAATTTTAATTTTATTATTAATTTTCAATTTAATTTTATTTTAAAATTTAATTTAATTTCAATTTATTTATAACTTTAGATTTAAAAATTTTTATTTTAATTTTAATTTTAATTCCAATTTAGTTTTAATTTAATTTTTATTTTTAATTTTTAATTTTCAATTTAATTTTAATTTTATAATTATATTTCAATTTATTTATAACTTTGGTTTAAAAAATTTTAATTCTAATTTTAATTCCAATTTAATTTTAATTTTATTTTTAATTTTCAATTTAATTTTAATTTTATATTTAATTTTATTTCAATTTATTTATAACTTTAGTTTTAAAAATTTTAATTCTAATTTTAATTACAATTTTATTTTTAATTTTCAATTTAATTTTAATTTAATTTTAATTCCAATTTAATTTTAATTTTAATTTTATTTTTAATTTTCAATTTAATTTTAATTTCATATTTAATTTTATTTCAATTTATTTATAACTTAAGATTTAAAAATTTTAATTTTAATTTTAATTCCAATTTAATTTTATTTTTATTTTTAATTTTCAATTTAATTTTAATTTAAAATTAAATTTTATTTCAATTTATTTATATGTAACTTTAGATTTAAAAATTTTAATTTTAATTTTAATTCCAATTTAATTTTATTTTTATTTTTAATTTTCAATTTAATTTTAATTTAATATTTAATTTTATTTCAATTTTCAATTTAATTTTAATTTTTATTTTTAAATTTTTAATTTTCAATTTAATTTTAATTTTATGTTTAATTTTATTTCTATTTATTTATAACTTTAGTTTTAAAAATTTTAATTCTAATTTTAATTTTAATTCGAATTTAACTTTAATTTTATTTTTAATTTTTAATTTAATTTTAATTTTATATTTAATTTTTTTTTCAATTTATTTTTTTTTTTAATTTTAATTCCAATTTAATTTTAGTTTTATGTTTTCTTTTAATTTTCATATTAATTTTATTTCAATTTATTTATAACTTTAGTTTTAAAAATTTTAATTTAAAATTAAATTTTATTTCAATTTATGTATAACTTTAGATTTAAAAATTTTAATTTTAATTTTATTAGTTTTAATTTTAATTCTAATTTTAATTTCAATTTCAATATTTTAATTTTATTTAAATTTTTTCTAACTTTAATTTCAAAAATTTTAATTCTAATTTTAATTACAATTTTTTTTTTAATTTTATTTTTAATTTTAATTTTAATTTTAATTTTATGTTTTATATTTAATTTTTTTAATTTTATTTCAATTTATTTATAACTTTAATTTTAAATTTATTGAATTTATACCAATTAATTTTTTCCGCAAATCCCCTAATGTACCCTCGAAGAGCCGCAATTAGTCACCGGCAAGCTCAAGGCCAACAAATCACCCGGGCAGACGGGATCCCAGCAGAAATCCTGGAAATGAATCGCTGCAGAGCGAACCGGAATATTCCTTGAATACAGTAAACAGCGACTGTCTAATCAGTAAGAGAATATTCCTTGCACACCCTCCACACTGCATGTTTGACACAGCGGTAAAGCTCTATGAAAGACTACTTAAACTCAGACTCGAAGCGGCTTTCAACGCAGCTGGATCAAATCTAGCAGCTATAGAATGCGTTAGTGAAAGTGTAGAAGCCGCACAGCGTAGATGGTTTAAATACAAAAGAATAGTGCAGTGTGAAATTACAAAACGATACACAGAAGAAGAGTGAAGAAAGCTTAATTAGGTCATGATACAGACGCACGCATGGCTCGACTTATACAACGTCCAGCTCGCTACGGAAAAAATAGAGCTAAAGACCAAAAAAGCACATACCCCTCGAAATAAGTAATAATAAGTCGACTACGGTTATCCTTAGGACATAAAAATATGTAAACTACCTAGGCGTAAGACTCGCCCCAGACTAACTTTCTCGGTACATATCCTACCAACTTAGCAGATTAATGGTCAAAACCCAACAAGAGAAAGCTCCTAAAGTCGACGACTATCAGCGTGCTATTATACGGAGCAGAGATCTGGGCAGATGTGGTTAAAAAGGAAGACCGGCGTAAGGTAGCGGCCAGAGGGCACCTCACCTCAGCGCTCACTAAAATGCTAAAATATAACAAATAAATGAATTCTTTATATGAACGGAAAAGTAATTTATTTCTGCACTGAGAATTTCTATTTTATTTATTTAAGCAAAAATATTCCGCAAATTACTTTTCAACACAATTTTTTAACTTTATTTTGCACAAACATTAATTTTCATATAAAACTGCACAAAAATGCAGCCAAGCATAATTGACTAAAAATTGAAAAACCACTTTAGAACGTTAAAAAGATATAAACATGCCAGCCACATCACACACATAATTAAAAGTTTAACTTATAACCCATACTTATATAATTTAATATTATCTTAACCAGCCTCGCGTTCCATGCACTTGGCTTCAAAATGCTTGAAATGTGTGACGTTTCAATGCTTCATGCTGCGAAAAACGCCTAGAACTTTAACATGCGCCGCTCGCCATTTGCTTTAACCTTGGTAGTGATTTTTAAATGAACGCAAAATGAAAAAAAAATCAGTATTACAAGGCTTCACATGCAATGAAACTAGTTATTTGGGCGTTATGCCTTATTCTATTAAAAAAAAAGTCGCAGAATATAAAAAATAGTCGAATTAGAGGTGGACAAAATGAAGAAGGCACTTGGGGACTTACTAAAGCAACTGAATCTAACTAATCGCATCAAATGTACTTTTACATAAATAAAGAATTTCATTGATAACCCAAACCGTTTTTGTTTTATTCTTTTTGAAAAACCCGTTCTTAAAGTTGAGACCACTGACTCCGAATTTTGGTAGTAATTTCGACTTGTTGTTGAATCGTTTATCTTTCCATGATGAAATGGCAAACCTTACTGAAGAAAAATGTCAAAAGAGCGGGGAAAAATATGGCGTCGTTTGCTATCGCTATCCTTGATTGATACGGATACTTATATATTCTAAGTAGTTCTCCTTCCATTAATGGCTCATTTTTTCGTACGACAGCTGACTGTTTTAGAAAATCGAAGTAAAAAAAACTGTTTTTAAAACACTTACTTCAATGCTTAAGGTTTGCATTTTTAAAGCTTTCAATCTTCCACTGCACATCCTTTCTATTTTCACTCATTCTGTCTCTCTCTTTTGGCCTTATTAAACTGTTTACCCCTGCACACTCTGCAGTTTTGTTAGATGCTCTATGCAAGACCTCTAAAATATATAGTTGGCTGGCTGCTAAGTACTCTTAATTTTTATATATATAAATCTTCTGACCGTGTGTTTGTAGTTGAACTGCTCCTAAACGGCTGGACCGATTTTGATGAAATTTTTTGCGTGTGATCAAGGAGATTCGAGAATGGTTTAGATTTACAATTTGGTCCACTGGAAAATGTTTTTTAAATTAATTTTTAATTTTTAATCAATTGTTAATTTTGGAATGTTTGACCGATAGATTGCGCTACCATCGCAGTATCCAATATTCAAACCTTAAATTGGCGTAAACGTGCAATAAACAAAACGATGCCAAAGTAAAAGGCGACATCTGTAGACAAGTTTTCATAACGTGGACAGAGTTGTTCGTTCTTAAGTAATAAATTGGGTGATTCAATACATCTATGGGTAGCTATAACATTTTTTTCATACCTGCTATCTTGACAGTCAATTTAAAATTGCAAAAGATCTGATGTAAAGAAATAGCGGCATAACTGAAGTGTTGATAAAAAGGTCTATTAAAATTTGAGATATACAGAAATCTTTTCGAAGCATTGCAAGACTGATGCCATAACCTTGCCAGCCGATTTTTTTGTCTTTCCACGCTTGAGAACCATTTCTTAATATGCAGTCCACTAGGCTGACAATCGATTGGACTCGATTGATTTCACTGATGCACAGCCAAAATTCAATAGTATTTTTACCCCAAAAACCAATTCTTTCTCAACGCACGAAATGCTTTTTAATTCATTTTTGTTGCTTCATCAAAAATGCGATTATTCCTTAACTAATACTTATAATCTAACTAATAGAAATCATATATGTAGATGGTATTAGTAGTACTACCTATGTATCAGCCACAGTAAAACATGGGCGGGTCCTCTAGTTTGTTTTATATTATATTAACAGATTTGTTATACACAAATGCTCAGTTTAACCAAGAGCTCTGAAAGTTTACTCAAATATCCATACTTTTGTATAGCTCTTTGTTACATTACAAGCTTTTTATTTACTATAGAATCAAAATAATTGAGAGTACCCAACTTAATACGGCTTCTTACTCCGACTTACTTCTAACTTTTAACCTTATCATATTTGACGTTATTTTAAGTTGAGCAACAAACTTCTTCCTATAAACAAATCTTTGAGTGTAAGCCAATCCAAGATGAGTACTAAACCCTTACACTTTTTGCAAACATTCAGTTGGATTTCATGAATGATTATGACTAATTTATAACAACCGGAGTAAAGGAAAAAAGGCTTTGATTCGATGTAACTTTGTTCGTCTCTTTTTATGTACACGAACTAGTCTCTTAGCTTTTGAGATAACGATCTTTTTCTCCGCCCTGAACTCCTTATTTGTCAGAACTTCCGCTATCGCAGTAGCATATACATAGCTGCCATATAAATTGAATGATCAAAATCATAACCTTGTGTGGGAAACTTTTTTAATCGATGAGATATTTTCACGAAATTTGGTATGGATTGTTCTCGGTGTATTTTACAAAGAAAGTTTTGAGATCGAAAAACTTTTGCATATTGGTGCTATACAAACTGAAAGATCAATCATGTTCTTGTATAGAAAACTGTTTATTTGTCAGGCTATCGTCAAAAAATTTGGCATCCGAAGAAATTTTTCAAATCGGACCTCTATACCATATGGCTGTCATATAAACTGAACGAACAGAATAAAGTGCTTGTATAGAAACTTCGTTATTTGTGAAGGTTGTGCTTCGGCGCAAGCAAAGTTTTTCGTTTTTTTCTTGTTTTCTACTAAATTTCATAATTGAACCATCCTAATCGGGATTGGTTTAAGGCGCTACTCGCGAGCATATTTACTTGTACCACGTGACTAACCAGAGGCATATGCGTGCTTGAATGCAATTGGTCATTAAAATTTATTGTTGTAGCACAACAAATTAATATGAACTCCAAACTTACATACATATGGACAAAAATATGACTTTTAATTAATTTTTAGTAGCCAAAACCATTTATTAATGCCGAGAATTTATGTAAATATATTATATACTGCAGACTGTAGACAGCTACTGCTGCAGAGTTAACATACATACATATGTACGTGGCTATAAAGCTGAATTCAGCTAGCCAAAGCACAAAATTCTAAACGCGACTGCAACAAACCCCTCGACAGCTGATATGCTGTGCATTCTTACTGCATCTAGAAGTTGTTGTAGTTTGTGACTCTATCGTTGCAACCACAAACATGGTTCATACAGGTATGCCTCACGGCGTTTTAGACTTCGGTTTTGGTCAATGTTAACACGACGAAGCAGCGTAGGGGTCGCGGCCGCAGCAGTCAGCTGCGCCGTCGATTCTCAAGACTCGATTTTGTTAATAGCTTCCAGTCATTTTCAATTCTTTGCAACTTGTTGCAGCTGCTGTTCTGATATGCGCATATACATATAATATATAGCAAAGTAAATGGCTGTGGCACTGACTATGACGGCGGCTGCGATTCTAAGTGCACTTGAGACGCTTAGGCCATTGCTAGTGCTTTGTGGCGGTCACAGCTTCTAAACTGGGTAAAGTTCGTTGAGTGACCTTCAAATTTTGATTGCAGCATTTGCAGATATTGCATTACACGAAAACTGGAAATCGTACGAAATGTTGCACGACAGCACGAAGGTTGTTTAGATCGAGAGAGTTTAGATCGACGAGTGTAAACAGACGAAGTTGTTATGATAGCGTTTAGAATTATTTTTGATATGTGTGTTGGTGTATACTTATTCGTATAACGATTTGTTGAGGTTACGAAGTTTGTCATGATAGTTTAGAGCTCTGTGAATCACTATTTTTAGCTGGTTTCCAAGCTGTTGGGCTTTCTGGCAGAAATAGGTTCATGTTATAGATGGAAGTTGTTGTTATTTTAATATCTTTATATATATAAATCTTCCGACCGTGTGTTTGTAACTGAACTGCTCCTAAACGGCTGGACCGATTTCGATAAAATTTTTTGTGTGTGTTCAAGGAGATTCGAGAATGGTTTAGATTCACAATTTGGTTCACTGGAAAATGTTTTTTTAAATTAATTTTTCATTTGTAATCTGTAGACAAGTTTTCATAACGTGGACAGAGTTGTTCGTTCTTAAGTATAGATAAAAGTTTTTTGGAATTTTACCGAAGTGTTCGTTCACGGTCGGATATACATTTGAATATGCTTCGTCAGTGAAGATTACTACACTATCATATTAGGTTAAGTAAACAGCGCTTCAAAGGAGTGATTAGTTGTTCTTTCTGACAAACCGATGAATATGTGTATGCACATACAAGTTTACAATCGTCAACAGACTACAACATTAATCTGATACTTCGGATATTGAGTGATTTAATTTGAGTTTGAGATATACAATACCTTAATACTGTTTAAAAACAACCGAGTACTTTCATATGACGCAACAGCTTTTTTAATTTCGAGATATATAACGATCCAATTGCTGAAGTTCAGTACCGTTAGGTGGATGCCACTTTGGCACAATTGTTCTTTTGAAATGTAATCGTGTTTTTCGTATGAAAAAATTCCAAGCTCCGAAGATTAGAATTACAAATTCGTATGACTACAATGCTCTATTACTTAAAATTTTTAATTTTCAGGGTTTTCTATTTCTTATTGATGTTTTTCTGCTAAAATGTGCTGTAAAATTATTAAGAACGTACAGGTATGTATTTGGAGTGAAAATGAACTTTCAACTACTTACTTTTTATTTTCCTAGGAAAGTTTGATAAGCATTAAATGCATTATAATGCTTTCGAACTTGGAGCTTGGAAGTCTTTGAGAAAAGTTGGCATTACAGTGCTCTTCTTTCCATTTCTAGCCAATAGAATATATAAGAAATATCTCATCTGTTTGTTTGGACTGGCCTTTTTTGTTTTTCTTTGACAACTTGTTTGGAAAAATGTTTACTTCACAATGCTTTATCATTTTCCTTACAAATTTATTTAAAATTTCTCCGAAAGCTGTTGTGACATGATTTTTTAAAATTTTTCCAACTAATTCTAACTAGCCTATCGAAGTAATTATTCGCAGTGTTTTAAATAGAGGTGTTTTGTATTTGTTTAATTTGCTGTATGATCTTGAACATCAGTAAGTTGGCTCCACCAACTTTTTTATTACTTCTAAGTTTATATCTCAATGTCAATGTGGTATCTTTTCTGGAATATTTTAGAATTAACATTTGGTCGTTGGAGGTCGGTCGATTTGTAATAAAAAATAGTTTGAGTGTCATATTCTGTAATTATCGGAATCATTCGACTTCATTGTTGAGCATAAAAATAAACGGCAGAAGCTTGTCATCCCTAAAAACCAAATCCCAAAATAAAGAAATCTCCAAAATTGAAATCAGCGAATTAAAAAAGGAGTTCTAATCGAAAGAGCTGATGATATCAAGGTGTTGGATCAGCCAAAATTATTTTTTTTAAAGCGCCAAAGAAGATCCCCACTGCAAAAATGAGTTCTAAACGAAAGAATTAATGAAATCCCCTCAATGCAAAGAGGAGTGCTTTGGGGAATTTTCAAATCGGCGATTTTAAGCGTAACTCAAATAATCTCATCTTTCCTACTTTCTCGTATTTAGTAGGTATAAGGGAATCACCGTGTACTTAGAGTAATATTTGAATCTCTTGAATCTTGGTCTGATTCAGAATTCAGTTCTAAGTGTGCAAACTCTGCGACTCTCTAACTCCTAACCACATTATTTTCTTTAAGCGTGTCTGGATGATATTCAATATTTTTCGTAGATCAATAGAAGATTCTATAAAGAAAAGATTAATAGAAGACTCCGAAAATATAAAAAGAAGCTTATTGTTTTTATTGCTGTTTCTGCCAATGAACGAGAGAGGAGGGAGATCGTGGATAATTTCTCCAAGGGACGGAGTTGTAAAGTACTCTGGAGCAATTTTTACAAATTTTTTTCGTTAGTATCTGCGGGCCCACTGACCGCGTCCTATATCTCCCCCGAGTCCGGTTTACTCTCCACGGCTCTGTTCTTATTTATAAAGAATTTGGCGCAGATTCACACGAGCATATTATTTCAGTTATTTCATGTATTCTCTGCAAGCTTTTGTAATTTGCTGGCTATTTGTCATAACCGATTGGCATAAGTGTGCTGTATTGGCTTTTTCACGCTTCTTCGTTTTCATCATTTTTGGTGTGCATTTATGGCTCTTTCATTTTGCATTATGCATGTGCATGCTCACACTCATTTTTTGAGTTTTTCTTGCAATTATTATTTGTTTTAATAAGCTGCAGTTTTCCGTCAATTCGACCTTGAGTATGCAACTACAAATATTGGCTTGCGGCCAAAAAGCTTTGCAAGCTTTTAGTGTGAATTCATTACTTTTGTTTACAGCAATTTGTTTTATTAAATTACTTTGCTAACTATGCTAATGGATTGTGTTTTTTAATTATGTGAACTAACTTTTTGATTGGATCGGAATATATTTTCTATAATTGCATTTATAATATTGTAATTGGAAATTATTTTAGTCTCAAGTAAGTGCAATTGGAAAAAACTTATGTTTTTCAAATTGAGTTTTACATTAATTATATTCTACTTCAATTTGTTATTATATGTATACATTGATTGATACCTTGTAAAATTAAAAAAGTTTTCCATACAATGACATGAGTTTGATCGGTCAGTTTTCCTGGTATGCTCTAGTGGTCTGTTAGCGGCTGTATCGACAAACAAGCAGTTTCTCGTACAAAATTCGGTCCGATTTTCTTGCTGGCGAAAAAATCCTAAACTATAAATCAGCTTTTTTAATAAAATACAAGCTTCGATCAACATTTAACTACCTCAGATCGGAATTGGGAAAGTTAGGCTAATGTTAGTTAGTCGACAAGAAATGTATTCAACAGTTAGATTAGAGTAGATTTTACATTAACATGGAAAAATATTTAGATAGCAAGTATGAAGAGATTTTAAGCCGCATTCAAGACAAATGGCCATCCAAGTTGATCGCTAGATCGGTAAGAAATTCTTTGTGAATACGAGGGCTGCTATATATATTCTGGCCTAGGGCAACACTAAGTGTTGCCAGGTGCAATCTGACATTTCCATTGGAAAGTTTGACATTTTTTAGCATAACATCACTCAGAACGTTTTGTCATTTAATCGTGAATTGTTTTATTTACAGGAATTCAAAAATTCATCTCGGCCAAAAAATGGAATTAACTCGTGAACATTTTCGTGCGATCATTTTTACAACTTTCGACGTGGATTATCACGACAAGAGTGCATCGATGAACTAAAATCTTTGTATGGCTATGAAGCACCATCCTATAGCACTGTGAAAAACTGGTACAACGAATTCAATCGTGGCCGACGCTCGCTCAAAGACGAATTCCGTGAAGGTCGTCCAAAAACAGCCGTTGTGCCAGAAAACATCGATGCCGTACGTGAACTGATAATGCAAGACCGTCATGCAACATACCTTCAGATAGAGGCATGCCTATGCATTTCTCCCACCAGCATACATTCGATATTGCATGAACAGCTGGCCGTAAAAAAGGTTTGTTCTCGTTGGATCCCGCACAATTTGACAATCGCTCAAAAAAATGGATTGGCAAGACGTTTATAAGACCGTCACAGGTGACGAATCATGGATCTATGCGTATGAGCCCGTAACAAAACAGCAATCGACAAAAAAAAAAAAATTAAAAAAAAGCCAACCAAAACAATAGGTACTATATATAGCAACCTACGTATAAGCGCTGTATAAATGTATTGCCGACCAGAGACTAGTTTCTCACATTTTTGAAAGTTTCTGCACTATTCCTTAATGAGCTGAAGTGATCTATTTATAGTATAACAAGCTTTTCTTAGTTTCGAAATTTTTAATTTACATAATAAATTGATTTAATTAAAAATTTTAGAGTTTTAAATGTATTAACAATATAAGAGAATTGTACTTACTTTTTAAAGCCCAGAAATCAAAGTTGTTCAAGCCGTCTAGAAAACGTCGCATTTGCCTGCGACACTTTGGAGAGGCATTCGGATTACGTGCAGCATCAAAAGGCGTGGCAACAGACATAAATCGTTGACCAATGTTGTATAAGTAAACTATAAAGAGAGAAAATACATAAAATAGTTAAATAAATATTTTTAAAATAATTTAAACATGGAAATAATTGAAAAAATAGACTATTAGCAAAGAGTTATAAATATAAATATTAAAGCTAATGAAGAGTAGTGGCAAGTAACAAAGTTGCTGGTTGCAAGCCATCGCCATTAAATCAATAATTATCCAGATGTGCATGCAAGAACTCAACAGCTTATGTGGTCGCAGTCCGGAACACCTAATATGGGCATGAAGGAAATTGAGATGATAGACAGCACAGCTAATTCAGCGGTGGGTCCACATCATCGAAAAGCAGTTGCGTAAAGAAGAGAAGGATTGAGATAGACCAAGGTCCTTTTCAAACTACCGGATTGCGACAAAACTACTACTGGGCGGGTTTTATTAGACATATTTGGATATAATATTAAGATATTGGCGGTAGTACGTACTTCATGATTTAAACAGTGTTGTCAATTGCGGATCTGAATTATTTCAATAAAATTTTGACAAAAAAAGTACTGCAGATGTCCATTGTTGTCTAAGTAAGCGTTCAAATTTAAAGAAAAAAGTCTTCAACCCTGTATGACGTCTCATTTTACTTGGGCAAAAAAGCTCAAGTATTTAGTTTGTTTACGTATTGTTTGCGGAAATATTATATTTTCGTAAAAAAACGTTGTTCGTTTCCTTGCCGAAGCCAATACACAGCATTTACTGCTTAATTATTTACAAAAAAATGTTGCCGAAAAAGGGATAAGTCAATTGTATATAGACACTTAGTATTGAAGTTTCTAAATGGTTAAGTATTGTTGAGTATTCACAGTAGGCATTGGCTGCCACATTAGCATCAGGAAATAAGACGACACGTCTGTCGATGCGTCAGACGACACTAGACTAAATATATGCGCGGCATGTTGTTATGGAAATATGTAGACTAATTAATTATGTACAATATATGTGTACCAATAAATATTTATATACTGCTTTTTTAAAAATGAATGGGGCAAAAAACTACTATATTATATATATATTAGGGTGTTTTTTTTAGTTGAGCTATTAATTTTTTTCAGTCCCGTCACGAAATTTCCTTGGAAATATCCTAAAATAAATTCCCTGAAAATTTTAGCCCTTAAAATTAACATTAAGAACTGAACCAAGGCCTGGAAAAATTTTCCATAGAAAATACACTATAATCGTGAGTTTTTATCTTTAAATTCCTACAGATCAGAGGTATTTTATGGCATCGCTTTGACTTTAGACGCATATTTCGCAGAATTGTTCACTCTACAAAAATGCCCAGTGCAACGAAGCCGTAACTCACACCAGCGAGGTAGTACAGGGCTCTAAACCCGATTCTTTCAAGAATTTCGCATTTTGTTGTATATATCTCGTAAATGACAGGAGCTATAGAAAAAATTTACATGACAAATTTGTAGGAAATTTTATTTGCTACAAAAAAGGTTCGAGGTCAAAATCGCTATCATTAATACTTCTCGAGATATTGGTGCTTGGTCCACTTCTTAATGTTAATATTAAGGGCTAAAATTTTCAGGGAATTTTTTTTAGGGTATTTCCAAGGAAAAAAACACCCTTATATATACATATATGTATATACTTGAGATTAGATGCAGAAGATGCTCATAATGAAGATTATGAATACTTGTACTTTACAGAATGGATGCATTAAGCTCGCGCTAAAGTCAGTACTTTTTATTTGAAATATAAAATATAATTTACAAGTCTTGCAAAGTTCCATAAAATATATACTATTCATCGAATTTCATTTTTAAATCTTACTTATAGCGATGTGGGTGGAAAAACGAAAGCTCTACATAGAGCACTAAAATTCGTGTCGGGGAATGTGTACTGGATAGCATTATTGCACTCGTTTCCACATCGAAAGTACTTACCATTGACCTAATTTTATTAACTCAATACATCCCGCATCCGAAGTTAAAAATGAGCAAACAATATATATGTGACCTGGTCTACGGAAAGGGGGCTTAGGTGTCAAAAAATCAATTTTCACTTTTTAGTTGATTCGGATGCAAGATGAGATGCTTTTTCACGTGATAGTTTTGATAGTTTTCACACGTTAGATCCCTTTTCGTAGACCAGGTCACATATTTAGATATTCACGAAGTCAAAGATCACTATTAATATAGAATGTCGATAACTTTTTCAGTAGCCTGTACTGAAATTCGTTATTTTTTACAAAAACCCAGTATAAGCCGGCAACACGGAAATCTTTTGTCATATTAATGCGATTCTCTTCAGTCTTATGAAAGTCAAGAAAATCTCATTGAGAAACACACTTGAATAAGTACAAAATTCCAAGAACTATACAGAAGGTTCATAGAGAATATTTATGATCTACAGCAAGAATGGTGAAAATAGATTTACAACAGTTTCGCCCAATTATTTTATGGCGTGCGTTTGACATAAGGATACCCAAGGTTGTTTATAATTACTATGCCACTTTTGACTGTGATATCGATAGTCATTAATCGAGAGCACACTTAATCTTTGCATACAGTTTTGGGAGAGGATGCGTATTCATGAAATGAGTATTCCGTACAATCTCAAACAAATTGTGAGAAAATAGTCAAAATGCCTTAATAAGTGCCATTAGACATTGAATTTATTGCCAAATTTTTGCAGTTAAGTTAAATTATTCTGATATTTGTCTGGACAATACCAAATTTTTTTATTATCAGGCATAAGCCATACGAGATTCAAAAATCAATGCGATGTTTTGTCACTGTTTTGAAGTCCATGAAAAAATACACACGTTGCATAAGTAAGAATATACTTGTAGCAAAAAAAATAAAAAATAAATGAAATTAAAATACTGGCGGGATTATCTCGCTAAAGTTTTAAAATTCAAGCAGCGTGCGCAGAGCATTTGATAATTATGTTAAAATCCTCTCTTGTATGTGGAACGAATTATGAATTCCTCGCACGAGTTTTTGTGCAATGAAATCGTCGCAATCGAACGCAAAGAGCATACATTTCTCACTGACAGTAGCAGAACGAAGTGTGCAAATGAGCAACGGATGAGTGACTACCTGATGACTGCCTATCAGCAAATGTGCTTAGCAATTATAGGTATGCATATAGTATGTATGTATTTGTAGGCGGGTATATACAGAAATTTGTTGGGGGCATATGAAGAGAGCGTGTAAGCTTTTGAATGAAATATTCAAAATTGATTTAAAGAACGAAAACCATTTGTTGATGACAAATGTATGCGGCATAAAGCAATATTGTCCCAAACCAAATTCATTTTCCTCAGGCATCTGTCATGCCTCGATATTGGTAACAAAATAGTGCATAGTTTACTACTTTTACTACTGTCAGACTAAGATTAGTATTCATTTTGTTACTTATAGGCCTCAGTAAAGTTCTCAATACTTGATTTGTTAAAATTATCGAAAATATATAATTACATTTTTGGAACTCTTAAACAACTTTAAATATTATTTGGATTATTTTAAGACACTAAAAAAAACTTGTTTATATGGCAGGTTATCTCCTCACACGATACTTGTGAAAATGCTCGAGGTTTTTAAGTATGGATACCGGAATTCATAATCCACCAAAATAGTCGATACTCAAACTTACTCGATACTTATTTAAATTATTAAATACGAGTATATTAATGAATTTCTGCTATAAAAATTGAGGATTTTTAAGAGTATGGTTGGTATGGTTGACAATATTTCTTTAATAAATTTTAGTAATGGAGACAGCTCTTCACATTATATAATGTCTTTAGGAGCGAAAGCCAATGAGGAAAAACAATTTGAAAGAGTATTCATATTTTTCAAGTCTCGTCGAACGTTGTGAGAATCAAATCATCCACTATATGCCTTTACAGATGTTGAGTTCGAGAGTGAGTGTGCTTTGTGTGTACCAAATATTTTTGGAAAGTTTAACAGCTAGTTGAAGAAATAATTTGCAGAAATTTTGAAGGAGTAAGTAAGGAAGTTGATTTACTGTGTGGTGGTCTAGTTATTTAAGTATTTTTATTTATTTATGCCTCTCAATAAAAATTTTATAAATAGCTAAGAAACCAAAGTTCAGTCAATTAGCAGTTTCGTTTAATATAATTTGCTAATTGACTAAATTAACAGCTGTTGAAACACTATAATGGTAAAAAATAAAGCAATATAAATGTATATATGCCAGTTTTATTGGAGAATTTAATTCCTTAATATCGTAGCAGAACTTAAATTAACTGCACACGAGTTATCATGAGAGTTTCAAATAAAGAATTAAAAAAAAAAATTTTTTGTATGTGAATCGATTTTTTTTATTTAGTAATCCCGAAAATTTTTTTTAAATAATTTTCAAATGTCTAATCCCAAAAGCCACATTGAAAAATAAAACAATTTGTTTTGTTTTTAATGGGAATCCTAAATTACAGGCTAGAAAAATAAAAAAAAAATCTTTTAATACCATTTTTGGGACTTAAAATAAAAAATGAAATTTCCGAAATACCGGACTGAAAAAAATTTTAAACTAAATTTTATAATGAAAAATTAACAAATATTTTTTTGTTAGAATTTTTATGGTGTTTGCGTACTTTGTGTTCTACCATTTTGGTTATCTTTTGTAAAGGAAACCTTTTTTAATAAAATATTGAAATTTGTCTAATTCACAACTTACTTTTAATGATAGAGCTTCTGTTAGATATAACTACATCAATTTTTTGTTTTCATCCTTTTTTATTTTAGCATTTAATCTGAAAACTATTTTTTTTATTTGCAACACCAAATTTTTAATTTGAAAAATATTCTCTCAATTTTTAAGGGGGTATTCTGGTCTAGAAGCATGAATTTCAGGTTATTTTTAAAGTGTCGTAAAAAAAGGCAATTAATATTTTTACTATCCATTTTTTATTAGTTATTTGTTAATTTTAGAAGAATACAGAAAAAAACTAAAAACTAAAAAAAGTAAAAAATTTCAAAAATTTTGAGCTGAATAAGTGGGGGGTCTCTAAAAATTTCCACATGACTATACTCATGATTTCAACCCTCCTAGTTATCTGAAACCAAAAAAAAAATTACTAATCTAAAATAATGTCGCAATGGCCGGAACTACGGAAAAGTGTGAAAAATTTTTTTTCACAAAATGGCGACTGCCTGAAAAAAAAAGTTTTTTTGGATCACTTTTCTGACTATTTCGATTTTTTTTAAAATAATAAAAATAAAAATTTGGGGATGGGGCTAGTTCCAACCATAGACAAGCTTACAAAGAAGACTCTATAAAAATTTCAAATAAATTGGTCCAGTAGAACCTGAGAAATCGTGGGTATCGTTCCGAAAAAGTCAGTTTTGAGAAAAACGCATTTAAAGTTTCGCGTAAAGTCTTTTGTTCGATTAGTTCCGGCCGCACCAGTTTGGATGCCGGGTCAGAAAAATGCCTATATCTCCGAAAATAATTTGAATTTTGAAAAATCCTCTTGTACACATATTCTTGAATAGTTAAACTTTGAAAATATAAAAAAAATTTCGATTTTTTTTTAATTTCTAGACCAGAATACCCCCTTAAAGATCTTGCATTAAAAATCGAAAATTGATTTTTCAAAAATTTTGAATTATAATATTCGCAATGATGGTAATAAGAAGGAAAGTTTTCCATATATGGAAATCGTTATTTGTTTGTTTGAAAAATAATCTCAAGACAAAGCATGCATACTTACATACATAACGGTAAAGTGAGGTTTTATAAAATTTGCTCCATCATAAATTTTATCACTGTTCCTTGTTGCTTAAGAAGATAATTAAAAATTCTGGTTAATATAGTTTTCTAATCTCTTTATCTTAAATTAGTAATTGTTATGAAAGGAATAGATTTACAAAGAGTGTAGTTCAACTTAATTTTGAAACATTAAAACCATAAAACACTTTATTATACTAAATGATCACAAACAACTTTGGTTTCAAGCGCAGTTAATGTTAACTTTTTAATTAAAATACATTTTATTACTTCACTTCGGAGCAACACTTCACAAAGCGAATACATGAATAATGTCTGGTAATAAAGATTTGCAAAAAGCGAATTAAACATGCTTATAATTAATTAGCATTTAATTTTTCAACTATCAATTTGTATTTGTCATGTCACATGCCGCTTTCGTTGCTGTGGGTTCGTCCA
The DNA here is from genome assembly GCF_024586455.1 of Bactrocera neohumeralis. Lineage (NCBI taxonomy): Eukaryota > Metazoa > Arthropoda > Insecta > Diptera > Tephritidae > Bactrocera > Bactrocera neohumeralis. The sequence goes on from NC_065922.1 coordinate 63,760,465, forward strand.
GATTTTAGTGTGTATTTTTTATTGAAACTCCACCCAACACTTTTGTACTTTTTTTGAAAACATACAAAGCTTCTTCAGCACTTAGGAGACGTCTTCTCTTATCATGCAATCTCCATTGTCGTGATAATCATGAGTAATTGGGTATAGCGGCAGCTTGAAGCTGTTGAGAACAAAACCCCATGAAAACAAAGGCGATAAATCAACATAAATTACGCAGTGTACTCACACGAACGGATAACGAGAATTAGCTGAAATAAATTTTCGCATTTCGACAAATATAATTTTTTGCATTATAGAGCTGTACATCAAATGCTTCAAGCGTGATTGAATAAGAAGTAAAGGAATTGGTTTTTGTTAGCAGGATTTAAAAGAGATGTATCAAATGATGAGAAAGTGGCTAATTCTGTTTGAGAAGTGTGTAGAATGTTACAATCTCACGTCCTTGCAAGCAATTAGGTGACGACTAATGTTAGTGGGAGTACTTATATCTTTGTGACCTCGCTCTAGAAAGTGATACCAAGAATAGAAAAATCTCGACGAAACTATTTGACTTCCATAATTTTTGAGATTTTTGATTTCATGAGTAGTATGAACATACACTTTCTTTATATAATATATGGAAGAGAGCATAATAGACCACTTTCTGCGTTATTTACTGTTGTGGGTAAAAAATAGTAAGACTTTTTAATTAAAATTGCGCGCAAAAACCATATTAGTCGAAATATTTGTTGAAGGTTGGTATGACTTTCAGTGACATCTGTGCCCATGCATCCCGAAAAAAGTTTGTCACATTAGAATCAAAATCATACGGTGAATGGCGATCGCTATCGTTCGATGCTAACAAACTTTTGTTGCCAAAAATACGCTTGTTGACTTTCAACAAAGTACATAAAGTGCTTCGGCATTTTTATGTTGAATGAAATTATCTCAAAAAAGTAAGTTCCATTAAATTTTTTTGTGTGCGAAATGAAATTTCTGCTGCCGAGGTTGAAACATTTAAATGAAATTATTTATTTAAATGTCATGAACCAATCTAAAGTTTCAAATAAAGAACCGAAGATTTTTGGCGTTTTTTTTTTTTTAAAAAATGATATAATAATATTGGCATAATAGACCACTTTCCGTTAACTGTTGGGGTAAAAAATGACATAGACTTTTTTAATTTTTTGCGCGAAAATAAATTCGAAGATATTTTTAAGGTTGGATCCTTTAAAAGGGGCATATTTAACAACATAGCTTATCTTCTTTGGAAAAATGAATCGCAAAGTGTGTTGCTAAGCCTATAAACAAAGTCTTACTACTTTTTTCTCAAAAGTTGCTAGTATGTTTTGTTCACTATAGTCCTAAAACTAAAAGAGTCTGATATAAGGTTATAAACGTTCCAGAGTCGAAATCCGGACAGTAGTAGTATATCTATGTGAAAATATTGGAGTTTTTGTTTATTTTGGTTTCGAAATGGGCAAAATTATTATGGCGGAAAAAAATTTAAAAAATAATTAAGTATAAGTTAAAATGAAATTTGAAAAAAGGTCGCATTTATTTGATAATAATGTTACTTTAATTTGTACATTACCTCGGAAACTACTATAGCTAAAATTTCGTTTTCTTCAGACATTTCCATATACAGTTCAAAAATGGAAGAAATCGGATAATAACCACGCCCACCTCCCATACAAAGGTTATGTTGAAAATCACTAAAAGTTCGTTAACCGACTAACAAAAAACGTCAGAAACACTAAATTTTTAGTTAAAAGAAGGCTTTTTGATTTATTTTTTATGACCAAAAAAACGAACTACAATCTAATTAATTTTACAGCAAAATAAAAAAATATGTAAATGACGGATAATGGAAATGAATTCATTTCAATTTAGATTCAATTGTGTGTATAAGTTTAAGTTACTACAGAGTATTCTTCTTCTTATGCACATATTTTTCAAACGTCAATGCCAAAAATTTTTTTTTAAGTTTTTCTCAAGCCCTTCTTATTTATAGGTTTAATTTGGGAATTTGACAATGTCTTTCTGTTCAGCTGTCTCACAAAAAACATAAATTAATGGCTGAAATATTTGAAACATTAAATCATAAAAAGAGTGCATAACAGCTGATTTTGACATTATGAGTCAAAGCTATTTAGTTATTTTTGGGCTAAGGACAGAAACTTATAAATTTACTTTTGGGAAGATCTAGAGATACAATTATTTATCAATAAAGTCTTTTCAAATCCTTTCTAAAGTGACAAATTTAACAGTTTAGCTTATATAATATAGTAATATAATAATTTTTTAAAATAAAATTCAATTGCATCTTTTTCCTCAAATAGTTGTCATACCTAAGTTTCCAAAGAACTCTGTAATGACCAACCACCATGCATTATCTCTAGGTTTTCTAAATAAAAAGAGCAATGTACCAGCATCACTTAACTTTGAAGTAGTAACTTAAGAGGTCCCGGTGGTCTAGAATTTTCAAAAAATCGATTCTTTTTTTGATAGTTCGAAAGTATAGTCCTTTAAGAATATACTGTTTGTTTTGAATTTTTGGAAGGATATTCACATTATTTTAGCTTCTACAGCCGTTTTAGCAGGTAGCGCGCGGTCGAGGGGCTTGATGAATGGATGCTTTGTACGTCATTTATCTCCAAACTACTTTTTTCGGCGTGCCGTTGCTGAAAAAAAACTATCCATCCGAATCACTTGAAATTTTAAAATGGTGTTTATAATGTCAATATCTATCGCTGGGACTACGATCAAATTTTAATTTTAAGAACTTCGATTTTTTTCGATCTAAAACTTGTCCAAAAATAGCTGTTTTCAGAATCTGAACTTCAAAAGCGCGAAATTTTTTTAATTTTCAATTTTTTTTTTGGTTGTAGTCCCAGCGATAGCTGCACTCCTACTGATTAATAATTTATAATTTAAGTTTCAGATGTTCAGAAGAGTCAAAATCAACAACGGCACCGGGAGTCATCTTTTAAGATAGCTTTTTTTGGACGCCATTTTTAATATTGTTTAAATTTTTTTTTTATTTAACAAAAAAAAAAAAAACAAAAAATATTTTTGTACTTTTCATAAGTGTATAAATAAACTGTAAAAATTTTAAATTGATTGCTCTTTTTTTAAACCTTAAAAAAAATCCAGAAAACACACTTAGTTTGAGGGTTCCAGACCATCGGGACCCCTTAATTTTACAGTGTTAGGTGAGGTGTATTTGTAGTTGAAAATAATTAATGAAAAAAATTATGAATTTCTTAAATAAGGTTTATGAAATGGTTGAATCGGCAGATTTTTCGAGATAAAACTAAAAAAAGCTACACTTTTGAAGAGTCCATATTGAAATCCGATTCAAAATCAACTGTGTGCCCTTCTTTTGAACGGAATTGATGTCAAAGTAAAAAAAAACTCAACCTGAATCGACTCGCGTATCAAAAAGTGGTATTACTAAATAAGATGCTGTAGTAAGATACCTTTGGCCCAGCGCTTCAACCGAAGTTAAAGAAGTATTAAGTTATCTCAAGATTTCAGAGTATTAAGTATTATTTGACATGAATAAACCGCAATATGTTTTAGGAATTTTTGACAAATGCCAAAATATCAATGCAATGATGGCAAATAAAATTTCTTAAGCGAAATTGCATGTACTTATTAGCACACATATGTATGTATCAAAATTTGTATATGTGTATGTATAAATACGACCAATGTTCCGTGTACTGAATGCTTTTAACATATTTCAAAACCCTCAGACTTGTTTTGCCATTCTTCATGTTGCCGGCATGTCTCATTACACGCCGCTAAGCATTTGAGTGCATCAAATATTTGTTGGTAAATGTTAACCAATAATTATAAATATATCTATATATAGTACATATATCTTTATACTTGTATGTATGAATGCACCGATCATTGTTGATTCTTTTGCAATGCAGAAAATATAAAAACGAAACAAGAATTAAAGACATGGCGAAAAGGGGTCATTATATTGTTGAAAGTTGAGAAAAATACTTAAATTGCATGAATGGTATGAATGTATTGGTAATTGTATATATATAATTGATTTTGAAAAATAACGTTACTAAAGTTATTAAATTCACCTATCGGTTAAGTTGAATAGAGATAATAATGCTTCAGAGACATAAATAAAAGCCAGTTTAAAATTCAAGTTTTTGAGAAGTTTTAGATAATTTTAACAATTAACTTTTGCTCTAGCAGCCGAAAAAATTTTCCAAAAAGCTGAGTTCAGAGATTTCTTTAAAGCATCACTTATTATAACTTATATTATTTGGCGGAAAACTCACGTAGAATCAATGCAGTATGCGACGGTGCATTATTGTGGTTCAAAAACCAAGAGTTGTCGCCCCATAACATTGGCCTCTTTTTACGAATAGCTAGAAGCAAATGATGCATTACACTCAATTAGTATTTCTTGTTGACATTTCGACCAGTCGAAAAGAAATCACAGTGCACCACACTTCGATAATTGAAGAAAAGTGTCAACATAGCCTTGATTTTTGATTTGCTTTGTCGCGATTTTTTCGGCTTCGGGTCACCTTTGCCACGATATTCGGGCGATCGATCGTTTGTTTCGGGTGTAAGCATAAATCCAAGACTCATTGTCAGTAATAATATGTTTCATGATACCCTGGTAGTCGAAGAGCATTGTTTCACAGACGTTAACGTAACACTGTTTTTCGAAAAAATTTAGTGATTTTGGCACGAATCGTCTTTCACTTTTCTTAGACCCAAATGATCTTTCAAAATGGTTTTCACATATATGTACTTCTGATATTCCAACGATATCAGTAAGATCTCTGACTGTTAATAGTCGATTCTCAAGCACCAATTCCTTTATTTTCCGCGTTGATCATCACTTGAAGTTGATGGCCGTTATGTATGTGGTTCGTCGTCAACGCGTTCTCGATCCTCTTTCAATAATTAGTACCAATCAAAAATACTTGCTGGCGACAAACTGTTATCACCGAAGATCTTTTCCAACATTTTGAACGTTTGGGTATCAGAAATTTTGTGTCCGCACACAAAATTTAGTAGAACTTCTTTGTTGAATAATTTCACTTATCGTAAAAATCGCCAAATGCACTTTATGTACTTCAGAATGACGCTCGAATCTAAACACTATAAATTATTTTGATGTGACATTTCTCACATACTACTGTGCCCAAAAAATAAGGTGACATTGTATATATTTCGAAAATTCTTTATTTATTCTTCTCCTTCAAAGTAATCCCCTCCCGATGCAATGCACTTATGCCAACGGATTTTCCAATCTTCGAAACACTGGTTGTAGTCACTTTCAGGGATGGCCTTCAGTTCCGTCTTCGCTGCGGCTTGAATCTCCTCTATCGTATAAAAACGGTGTCCCCGGAGCGGTCTTTTGAGCTTGGTGAACAGCCAGAAGTCGCACGGCGCCAGATCAGGTGAATACGGTGGTTGCGGAACGATATGGGTTGAGTTTTTGGCGAAATGATCACGAATTACGAGGGCAGTATGGGATGGTGCATTATCGTAGTGTAAAAACCAAGAATTGTCTTTCCACAATTCCGGCCTTTTTAGGCGGATAGCGTTACGCAAACGACGCATAACGTTCAAATAATATTACTTGTTGACTGTTTGACCGGTTGGAAGGAATTCATAATGCACAACACCACGATAATCGAAGAAAACAGTCAACATGACCTTGATTTTTGAGCGACTTTGGCGCGATTTTTTTGGTCTCGACTCTCTTTTGGCACGATATTCGCTCGATTGATCGGTTGTTTCGGGGACGTAAGCATAGATCCAAGTCTCATCGCCAGTTATAATGCGTTTCATGACACCCTGGTAGTCGGAAAGCATCGTTTCACACACTTCAACGCGACGCCTTTTTTCCAAAAAATTCAATGTTTTCAGTACCAGTCGAGATTTGACGCGCTTGAGGCCCAAAATATCCTTTAAAATGGTATTGGCTGAGCCTTTCGATATGCCAACTTCATCAGCAAGGTCTCTAATTGTTAATCGACGGTTTTTCAACACCAAATCTTTGATTTGTTTAACGTGAGCTTCGTCGGTTGAGGTTGATGGTTGCCCTGGACGCTCTTCGTCTTCGACACATTCACGGCCGGCTTGGAACTCACTATACCACTTGTAAACATTTTTTTTTACCAAATGCCTTCTGCATCATCCTCAACGTATCCGCAGCAGAAAATTGATTCCGTAAACAAAATTTAATGCAAATTCTTTGCTCAACAAATTTCGGCATCGCAAAAAACGAAAAACTCACTTTTAGCAGCTCACAAAACGACACGAAACGAAACACTAATGAATATTTTGACATGAAATTTGACATAAATGTGACTGACAGTACTACCAACCTAAAAAAAAAAAATTCTTCAAATCCTTCGACGTAAAACAAAATGAAGTTAAAACAATGAGAAAGCTTTAAGTCCGCATTTAAATTAATGGTGACAATCAAAGTTCATCGTACGAGCAATCTTGAACATACTGAACAACAGGACGTAAGTAATTGAACTCTGAGAGTCAACACTTAATGCGGCGTGGCTAAGTGTTGACCAAGGTAAGAGAGCCCATATTTGGTGTTGAAATTTGCTAATCATTTATTATGTGCTAATTTTAATTTTAGTACTAATTCTTAACTGAGTCATTAATTGCGTAATATATTGAATATCATTTTATGCAATATGCCTTTATCATAACTGCATAGTCACGGTTTTTCTATTGCGCCAATGATATGTCGCATGTAGTTTGTTTGCCATTTTAATTTTTCGCGAATTGGCGAAATATTTGCTTGCATTTATTAATGACTACAGTAGTCATTGCTTAAATATCAAAACTTACTTGATTTTTGTTAAGGGGAGAGTAGAGTTGTTACATTATTTTTTGAATTGTTCTTTTGTCTTAAATGAATGCATAATGTCTTATCAATCTAAATATAAATCCTATCAAAATTTAGGAAGTTACGATAATTTTTATACACGTCTTATGAACGTTCTGCAACCATTTCTTTAGTGTTCGAAACTGCAAGCCGTTTTCGCCACAAGCTTTCCAAGTCGGTGCTCCTCATAATCTCCAAACCACTGCACTTACTGTTTTGAAATTTTTAAAACTATTTTTAAACGTATTTTACAAGGTTTTCAAATTTGTTAATATATTTCAGTTTACAATAACAAATTAATCTTTTTTTGCGCAAGAATTTGCGTATTTTTCTACAAAGTGCTCCTAGAAACTCAATAATTGAGATATCTAATAAAAATTTGCAAATATCACACTCAATAATAAGTTTCTAAGTTTCATTATTTAAAAATGATTTGGTTTCATTAGTTTAAAAATTTTTAGAAAATATTTTTTGGAACGAATATTTTTATTTTCTAGCGTAGCAGACATTTTTTCAGCAAAGATTGCCTTACGCTTAATGCTTTTTACAAGATAAATAAGTATACAGGCTTGCCGGTTGCCCCGGTTGTGGCAACTTCACTTATTTGCGTGCTCATTAAATATGCACGGTACATAATCCCAGTTTTTTTTATCAAATTTGCCCCATTTTTAGTATTGGTCCGGTATAAGTTTTTACATTTCCAAAGGTTGGCGAAGCATAAATATCAAATACCAGTGTGGATTCTGACAGCTGGTTTGTGAGCTTCTCTTCTAGCGTTGCCTACTGTAATAATAATTTATTTCATGACTTTAAAATCTATTCTAATAAGCTTCTAATTAAATTTCCAATATATGTCTAGACCATATATCACAAAGTAACATTATTTTCCAGATATTGCGTGCAAGGGCATGGCCTTGAAACAAATATTTTAGCAAATTATTTTAACAAAAAATTAAAGCAAAAACTAAATACTAATTTGCGAATTCTTGGTATTTTTCTATCGTAGCTTCCACACAAGCATATATGTATATATGTTAAAGATTTTGTGAGCTGCCACCTTCATATTTTCACACATTTCTAGCTACTAAAAAGTTATGTACATACAGGTTTGTACTTTACTTTGACTTTACTGCTTCTAAATATACGTTAGCTTATGCTACTTAGGAATATTCGCAAGTCTATTAGCTTCTGATTACTATTTTGTTTATTTTTTGAGATATCGAGAGATGCAGGCAAATAGTAGTTCTGTCAGATAGATTTTGTCAATAGTCATTTTTATACTAAAATAAACATTTATATTTCGCAAGTCATCTTCCTAGAATATGATATGGAGAATTGCACATAAAGTGAGAGGTCTATAAGGAATTAGCTGAAAAACAACTTTTACGACTTAAGGAATTTTTGATTAGAGTATATTTAAATTGTTCCGTTATAAGGAACGTAAACTTGTAAGAATAAATTCCTTATTTCTTAAATGACAGGATTTAATACGATAGCTGCTAGTTTGAAAATTAAAACTAAACTTTTTATTGAGTTATAAAATTCCTTAGGGATTTTTTTCTTTAAAATAATAAAATTTTAACCGTTAATATCTTTTAAACGTTTAGGTTTACGAAAAATTGAAGAGCAATAAATTTGCTAATTAATGCACAAAATGAAATATTTTTTCCAGTAGTTGGAAGTGAGATACAAATTCTTTCATCTGATAATAAGAAAAAATAAAAAACTTTAAGGCGTAGGACCTTCCCTTTACAATTAAGAGCTCACACTTGGAAAGCCTTTCTTAGAGTTGATTATCAACCAATTTTTCAGAGTACGTAGCGAAAAAAGAACATTCGCTGTTTTTGGCCCATACATATGCAAGATGAGTAATTATACCCTGAACAGGGTATATTAAGTTTGTCACGATGTTTGTAACACCCAGAAAGAAGCGTCGGAGACCCTATAAAGTATATATATAAATGATCAGTATGTTGAGCTGAGTCGATTTAACCATTTCCGTCTGTCTGTCTGTCTGTCTGTCCGTCCGTCCGTCCGTCTGTCTGTATATATATACGAACTAGTCTCTCAGTTTTTAAGATATCGTTATGAAATTTTGCAAACGTCATTTTCTCTTCTAGAAGCTGCTCATTTGTCGGAACGGCCGATATCGGACCACTATAACATATAGCTGCCATATAAACTGAACGATCGGAATCAAGCTCTTGTATGGAAAACTTTCACATTTGACAAGATATATTCACGAAATTTGGTATATGTATATTATTTTCTAAGGCAACAATGTAATCTCCGAAAAAATTGTTCAGATCGGATTACTATAGCATATAGCTTCCGTACAAACTGAACACATAGTTACTAAAAGAAATGCACCTGTGAAGGGTATATTAGCTTCGGTGCAGCCGACGTACTTGTACTTGAGGTTAAAAATAACGAATTTAAGGCTGCTTTCTCAATGTCTGATTACCAGCCTTTCTGTCCAGTTAATAGAGTTGTCCGCTTAATAGATTGTACTTAATAAACATCAACAATTTGCATGGTTAATGGAGATCTCCGCTTAATAGAGAGTTAATTTAATAGAGCTTTCACTGTTTATTTATGAATTGTTTTTACTATCCTATCTTCTAAGTTGGTTCGAACTGGACACAGTGTGCAAAATTTTACTAAAATCGGTTCAGTAGTTTCGGAGTCCATCGCGGACAAACAACGTGACACGTGCTTTTTATATATAAAGATATTCATTGTTGCTTGTTTTGGAAAGCGAAATAATCAGATGGAAATTAAAATTGCGTTAAATGAGAAGTAAACGTGGTTGCAGTCCGATTTCGCCCATCAGGTCGAGTAGGTCTTGAGATGTGGGTTTTCACCTAAATGTAGACGGTGCCTATTGTCTTATTTTGTACCTTTTTTGGCTTAGAATTTAACGGAAGCATTGTAAGGTGACGGTTAGGGTTATTGTACATTCTATCTGCTAAGGAGATATGTACATTAAAAAACCAAGTGTCATTTAGATATCCTAATTTTTACTCTAGTTATCGCTTGCAAGGGCAGGCAGACGGAGTGTCACTCGAAATTTAATTCGCTTCATCATACTGATCATTTATTTACCTACAACTCCATATCTAGCACTTTACTTTTAGTTGATACAAACAACCGTTAGGTGAACAAGACTATTATACTCCGTAGCAATATGTTGCAAGGGTATAAAAACTTGTGACTCAAAATTATTAATGAATTAATTAACTGCAGATTCACACAATGACTCTGCAAAAGTGAAACATTAATAACTGGATCTTTGAAACTTGAATGAAAGTGAAAATACGGTTATGTATCCGGCAAATGCAGTAACAAACACGTGTACATAATTCTGCCTAGTCATCACTAGAATAAAAATAAGAATTAGAAAATAGAATGAGTTGCAATTCTCAACCTATATCGAGGGGCGTACTGAACCAATAAGATATACTCGAACTAATAGCTATGTAATTGTTAATTAGAAAACATACCTCGCAAAACCCGTTATTAGCCTGCGTATGACATAATTCTACCTAGTATATTGATTATGATTATCACCTACTCAAGCGGCTATTTATGCGTCACTTAAGTCGAGTCTTTAAACGGTATTTAATGCCTGCTCTGCGACTCTGAGCTATAATAAAGCATTAATTACTTTATTAGTTAATGACGGTTTATTTTTATTTTCACCACAATTAATTACATGTTAATGATCTAAAATATTTACTATTGCTTAAATGCAGAATATTTAATGAATCTGTATGAGAATTAGGCTTACATGAAATTTTCTTAATATATTTTTGTTTTTAAAAGTTTTAAAGTTTGAGTTAAAATCTCAAATATTTTTAATTGACATGTAAAGGTCTTGTAGTGAAATTAACTTAAGTTTGTGTATTATTATATTTAGATTAAACTGTAACTAGTCAGCTGACTGTTTTCCTTTCTTACAAGCAAAGCCTACCTTTAACCCTTTTACGTACGAAAGTCCTATGAAATGCCAATGTTAGATTTCAGTGTGAAATATACTAATTTCATACATACTTATTCAAAACAGACATATTTATTTAGCCACAAATCGGAATTCTTTTGTGCTTTTTATTGAAAAAATACTGCTCCACCGAATTATCTATGTTTTATTTCTGATTTCTGAACCAATTTTCCAAAAATTAGTTTCGAGTTGAAAACTGGTATTTTTGTACCAGTTGTTTGGTTGTACAGCTTACCTCAGATACAGACTATCTTTTTGGTTGGCACAAATTATTCTAAGAGCTTCGAGGTCGCGTTGACGACAAATCACGTCTAGGACGGCCATCAACATCAACTGATGATCAACACGTTACTAAAATAAAGGAATTTGTGGTAGGGAATCGACTATTCAGTCAGAGATCATACTGGCATCGTTAGAATATCAGAAGGATCAGTGAAAGCCATTTGATTGGTTCCAAAATAACGAAATTTTTTGGAAAAACTGCCAGGATGTCATGAAACGTATTATTACTGGCGATGAGTCTTGGAACTATGCTTACGAGCCGGAAACAGACGATCAATCGGCCGAATATCGTGGCAAAGTTGAACTGTTTTGAGGATTGGAAAAATCGTTGGCACAAGTGTATTGGGGCCAAGAAAGATTACTTTGAAGGGGACGGACATAGATTTTGAAGAATAAACTAACAATTTAAAAATTATGAACAAAGTCTTACTATTGCATGTTTTGCTCATAGTATTGGATATTCTGTGAGATATAAATCAGTCAAAGCTCGAGCTCTTCTTTGCTAAGTAGTGCTTAGTAGTAGATATTCTGTGAGAAAAATCGGTCAAAGTTCGAGTTCCGCAATGACAGTTAAGCCTCTAATGTGGACTTAATTCCCAACCAACCGAAAAATGTAGTTTGAGCAGAACTTAGAAAAAAAATTAGCTTAATACAAAACTAATTGATCAGTGTTCTTGCCTACTAACGTTCTTAGAGTCCTAAACTGAAGTTTTGCCATGACATACAAAAAGTTTTTTTTATTTATATTTAATTGCAGTAAATGCATATTCTAAGCAGTTAAACGCTGTTGACAAACGTCTTCGGCTTCATAAATGATAAATTACAATTCTTTGTCGCTCAATTAGATAGTAGAATATAACTTACAAGGGCGGCCAAAGTAATTTTTTCATATAGTGCATAATAAAGAGCTTTAGAGCTCAATTATTTAAGTTTATTAAGTTAATCTAATATTTTTCCACGTATTAGTTTAGTTCAATTGATTTTTTAAATACCTCTTTAAACATATCACTAAATCCAAATGTTAATAGGAAATTTATACCTCAATCATACAAAAATTATTTGTTCAATTCCATTAAATTTTGGCTCAGATTTTTTAAACCACATTCTAGTTGAAAGCTTTCGAATATTAGCTTAACGTCCATAAAGACCGCACTGTGTTCCATGCCGCCAACGAAGCAATCAATTTATTAAGAGAAATTTTTGGTGAAATTTTTTGGTATTTTTTTAGGTTATGTGAATTTGCTTGTCTATGCAAATAAGCCCGAGACGATTGACGCTTTGAAAACGAATATTCGGCGGGTTATTGCTGATATACAGCCCTTATAAAAAGTGGTCGAAAATTTGGCTTCTCGGTTGGAGTTTATTTAGCCGCCGCGACTTGCCCGAAATCAGTTTTAAAAAGTGGCGTAGCTACAACTTCGGGCGCCCGGGGCCAAGGATGTTCTGCTGCCCCCCATCATACAATGACAAACTCGTCGAAATTAAAGAAAAATGCCAGCAACTTGACGAATCCATTCCAGATGACTTGGATAACGAAAATTTATACAGTGACATCCAAGACGTCCTACTTTTATAAAAGAGAGCGAAGAGAAACGAAGAACAAATTGGATTTTCGCCAAAAAAAGTTTTATTGTAAATTTCTTCAATGGGACTGGAAGCCTACAAGACGTTAGCGACAGCTTTAAGAATACTATTCACTATACCTTTATCAGTGGCATCTTGTGAAAGATCTTAAATTGATCAAATCTTACTTAAGATCGACCATGAGTTAGAGTAGACTGTCCAATCTTGCGTTTCTCTCAATATAATGTGAAACTGCTTCAACTTTAAATTACAATGATATGATATGTGATTTTGCAGCGATCAAAGCTAAAAAAGTGCATCTTTAATTTCTATCACTATTTTAAGAAAGATATAAGCCAAAAGATACAAGACAAATTCAAAGACTGAGGGGTATTCGAGTAAAAATTAGTGTTTTTCATTGTTATTCAGATTATTACATTGTGAGCGTACATCTTTTATAATAAATTTTGTAAAAAAATTTGTTGAAGTATTTTTCTGAATATTAAAAAACAGCGACGATCGGTTTGCCGCCCCCAAGACGATGCGCCCGGGGCGAACACAAATATAAATAAACAAACAAAATAAAGAAAAACCAATGCAAATGAATTCACCTGACAATCGATCTAAAATTAAAAATTTGTACATTATTTCCATTAAATTAAAAATATTTAAAACAAGACGTCTCTTATAACAAAATACGACATTACAATGTTCCTTTTAAAAAATGTGATTTTTTTAATGTGAAAAACAGCTGTTTTATAAAAAACTCATAAAGCCATGTCTCATCAGCAGTTATAGTACTCTCCATGAATAAGGGTTTGGAATCCGCACGATCAAGCTTGTCCAAAAAGAAAAAAAATCAGCTTTATCAGGAAAATAAAATAGCCACCAAAATTCGAACGTAGTCGTGAGAGATGTCGAGCTCTCTTATCATCTTTCTAGCACTTGCTTGACGTTTTTCAAGCTCTATATCTTTCACTTTTTTTTAATTTTTATCAGTTAAAGAGGTCGAAGATCGTTCAGAACGAGGCATGTCTTCAATGTTTCTACCGTTTTTAAGGCTTTGTACCAGGTTTGTGTTTTTGATAAAACTGAATCACCGTAAGCCTTTTGCAACGTTCGCAACGATTTCGTACACGAAATTTGGTTAGAAATACAAAATTTGAGACAAATAGTTTTTTCGATATTTTAAGCCATTGCAAACAAGGAACGCACTACTGGGTATATTGATTTAAGCAACTGCTGTAATACCATGTTCAGACCGAAAATTTAAAAGATTAGATTATATTTAAGCATTTCACAACCCAACAGTGTTCTCACTGCCGTTAGAAAGATCAAAAAACAGCTGTTATTGTCATTCAAGAATTCACATCGCTTAATATTTATCAAAAGAAAAGATTGTCATATAGTATTTTCAAATAAAAAGACGTCTTTTTTTAATATATTCCATATAATAGAAATAATGGATGCATTTTTTCATTTGTTAAGTCGATTTTCAGATGAAATTAGATTCATTGCTTTAAAAAAATTTGTTTGTTTACATTTTTTCCCTTTGTAGTGTCTAAATCAGCTGTGATAATGTAACAGATTTCCAGTGCTGACAAGTAGATTGCGCAAAATCAGAGTCGCACAGAGAGATTTAGCGTGGATCAGTTTCAAATCAATTCAATGAAGTGATTTGGAACTGTCATTTTTGTATGACGAAATCTTGATAAATTTTTAAGATTAGTGGGATAATCCATTCAACAGCAGAAATCGTGTGATTAAGTGTCGGTCTGAACATGGTATAAACAAACTGGTTGGCAGATCGCGTTCGAATTCGGCATAGAAATTAAGGACAGTGCTACCAAACCATAAATTTTTTTGAAATATCATTTATCCGGGGAATTTAAGTTACAATTTCCGGGTACCTTTGTTTAGAATGTATTGCAAAAATCTTTTAACAACACACAACAACAAAACTGAAATTCAAGTTCTCTAAAAATACGTATATATAATAGATAACGCGCCTATTTTTTTGTAGGCGAGAATATTTCGAAAATAAAGATAATAAAAAATTCGTGTTTCAAACCAGATTTTATGCTCAATCTATGAATTATAAAATTTGCATAAATAAATATAATTATATGCTCATGCCCAAAAACACTGGTGGATACAAATTACAAATATGCTAATGACGCAATACCGACTTTCAGTATGTCATCGCTATGAGGCGGTGTTGAGTATCGAAAAAAACCACAATTCTACAAAAAACTATAAAAAAGCATAGATATAATGTAACAAATAAGTTTATTGATCTCATTTATTCGTGATTATAAGATTAACTGCGTCGCAAAAGTTTTTGTGTCGTTTCGGTTTCCTCATTCTTTATAAAAATAGAATAAATTCCGGAATCTAAGTTGTAAACACGAATTTTAGAAACTCTGCACAGTCCCACAACGAAAATAAATCCAAAGTTTAGATAGTTGAAAACTTGCGACTATAAAAGTTCGTTTTCATTATAATTTATATTTATATTAGTTTGGATAAATGTTTGCTACAAAATTTGATTTTGCATTTATGAAAAAAATTTAGGGAATTTGCAGCCAACTTAAATTTGTTATGTATGCTTTACTTAGTTCTGATGCATATAGACCTGTTAGAGCTACGTACAGATTTTGGAGAAAAGCACAGACTTAGATCGCGTAGTTAAAAAACGCATGTACTTTCTTAGATTCTCGAAACTCTACAACTTTGTCCACGATCCCACATATGTATAACATACATACAAGTATATTTATAGAATAAGAATGCGACTACTTGGGTAAGAGATGAACTGTTTGAAAAAAGCGGTATTCAAAAGGTATTCAATTTAAAGTTAGCTTTCTACTCTTCTACGATCTTTACAACTCGGATGTGAGGTTTTCACTGAGTATCCACAAATCTTTCCCTCAACAAACATATCTTCATCTATCAACTTTTTGTCCATTTTAAAGTTGATATTCGACGTCATATCTAAATTTGGTATTCCTGCCAAACTCATACGTTTATGCAGAATCATATAGAGCACAACCATAACCGCCGTCAAAATCGGAAAAGACCTCTTCGAACCATTGGATACCAGACGAGGTTTTAGACAGCGAGATTATCTCTCGTGCTTCTATTTCAATATAATGCTGGAAAAAGTGCTACGACTTGCTGGCACTGTCTACTCTAAAAGTATGATGCTGCTGGTGTAGGCAAATAATATCGTAGACTTTAGCAACAGAGCAGTCAGCGCTGCCTTTTCCAGCTTAGAAAAAGAAGCGAAAGCGGTTGGTTTTGTGTTGAATAAGAGCAAAACAAAGGACCATTGGCCACACACAAATATTCTTCACGTCTTGCGAACTGTCTCACTGTTGGCAGCTCTACATTTGATACAATGAAGAACTCTGTCTAGCTCGGAACCGGCAACAATTTCACCAACAAACTATTCCTGGAGATCAGGCGCAGAACAACTCTTGTAGGTGTTACTTTGGGATCGGAAGACAATTGAGAAGTAGATCACACTCTCGACGGACAAAAATTCCGCTCTATAAGTCTCTTATCATTTCCGTCCGATTACTCTCGTAGTCGATCGTGGGAAACTTAGTGTTCCCTGTTCAGGGTATACAAGGTCTGTCGCAAAAGAAACAGAACTTTTTAAATATAACTGTTTCTGGTGGCGCCACCTATTGGTGGGTATATGAAATAAAAAGTTTGATCTCTTGTTGACATTTCGTAAAAAGTTTAAGATAATTGAATAATTACAATCGATGTTATCGATCAAAAAGTGACAGCAGCTTTTGGTCATCGGTCGTAAAATGCATTTTGAACAAAGAGCAAATATTAAATTTTGTTTTAAACTTGGGAAAACGTTTACTGTAACATTTTAAATGATGAAAGAAGTTTATGGTGATCAGTGCCTATCCCGTAGTAATGTGCATGAGTGGTTTAAGCGATTCCAAAAAGGTCGTGAGGACCTCTGTGACGATCAGAAGTCGGTCGTCTTCAGAAGTCAAAAATAAATACAATGCTGATTTGTTTTTACGATTCCGAGGGTATTGTACACCGAGAGTTCATCCCACCTGGCCAAACGATTAATGCTGTGTTTTACCTTGCTGTTATGAAGCATCTTTTGTCACGCATTCGTCGTGCTCGACCACAATACCGTGAGGCAGGGTCCTGGCGCCTGTTGCACGATAATGCGCCGTGTCATCGGTCGACGCTTGTCACTGATTTTTTGACAAAAACTCCAAATTAACCATTAATCACTCACCCTACTCACCTGATCTGGCACCCTGTGATTTTTACCTATTTGGAAAACTTCATTTGCCCATGAAAGGACACTGGTTTCAGAACATTTCAGCTATCCAAAAGGCGACGACCGATAATCTCGAGAGCATTCCGAAAAATGACCTTAAACACTCATTTGAAATGCTAATTGACCGGGCTAAACGCTGTATCGAAGCACAAGGAAACTACTTTGAATAAAAAAATATAACTTTTGAAGAATATTAATTTTTTGTTGTTTTTTTAACATTCCTGTTTCTTTTGCGACAGACCTTGTACATACATTGAAAACTCTGTCGTAATGAGGGGAATCGTTTGTTTATGAAAAATGTCAAGAAACAATGTCCTTATAGAGTTGAAATATATTTTATTGCAGAGGTAGGCTAACAACATTTGACTTTTACTAATAATATGCTGTAATAATATCCAAAATTGCATATACAATATGCAAAATGGCTTCTAGGGTCATGGTATATTATTCTCTTTTTACAGAATAGTTTCCAAATTTTCAAAATTAATATTTTTTGAGTTATGCACATGAGTCTTAAAATTCATAGATTTTCTAAAATTAGCAAATAATCTTTATCTGCTGCTTCTTCAATGAAAGTGTCAATATATTTGAGCAGAGTTGTTTGTATAAAGCATTTAAAAATACTCTTAGCCGCCTTGTAACCATTTGAGTACCGCAAAGCCACATGGCAATTGGGTAAATATATGTCTGGAGCGGTAAATAATTTTTGCGCTCGACGACGTGTTTGAAGTTTACAATTAAAATACAAATTTTTGGGTTTTTTCTCTACCTACTTTTTGTGTTGTTGTTGGTTTTAATTTTTTTTGCTTGGCAGTTGGTTTGGCTGCGACGGTCAGTGGCGGTGTTGAAATTTTATGTGCGAAGAAATTTTAAAAATATTTTCAATTCGAATGCGCGCACGTACGGTACTTATATGTATGTATGTGTGTATGTATGTATGTATATGCCTGACCAATATTTGACTATGCGCAATGCGCACTTGAGAATTCGATATTAAGGTTTAGGTCTACAAAAAAGTGTGGCCAAAAAATAGCTACAAAAAATTGATAAGGTGATTTTGCAAAAATACAAGAGTGGAAAAGAAAGAGAGAAAAAGGCCAATATTTGAACGCTTGTATATGAAAGTTATAATAAAAGCTGACAGCGTTGTGCTTGCATGTGTGTAAGTATGTAAATGCGTGATTTGTATAAGTTTGATTTGAAAAAAAAAACACGCAACAAAATTGTAATGAAGGTCAGCAATTGCTGCGACTGCGCTTTTGCATTTTCGTAATCAATTATTTTGCACCTTTTAAGACAAAACAAGACAAGCACAACAACGCGGCTATTATCTAACCACTTATCAGCCGCCATGTCATTTATGAAGGCACTTGCACATACACATGAAAAATTATAAAAAATAGGAACTCACCTCGCTCATCCTCCTCCACATCGGCGGCGTCCTGCAACTGTCGCAGCGTAAAGTTCGCTGCTGCTGGCGTTGCCATATGTGCGCGTTGCGTTAAGTTACTTTCGTGCGCATTGTACTCGATGACATCTTCATCAGCGAACAATTTCAGGCTGTAATTTACTTTATCCTCGAATATCGAGGCAATTTTATTTTCCAATTTACTCGCCGCCTTTTCGCCCGTCTCGCCGGTGGCTGTCAGGAAGTTGTCATTCAAATTGCAATTGTCCTTCAGCGAACAAGTCGGATTAGCCGTTTCGGCGGTGTTGAGCGCGTACGCACTGTTGTTGTTGCTGCTGCTGGTGTTTAGTGTGAGCAGCACGAGCAGCAACAGGTGTGCGCCCATAAAGTAGGCTGCGATTTTCGGACGCATGTTGCTGTTGTTTTTGCTATTATTATTGTTGTGTTAATCACAAAGTTGTCTGGTTGAGTTTAAGTTCTTTTGAGTTTTGTTGATTTAAATGTGTTTTGAGTTTTTGATTACATCATATCAGCGCGACTTTTATGCCACAATTAATTCGCTTAACTGTTTTGTATGTGATCGTAATATATTTAGTGCCCGTTACTCGTTGACTTCGTTTTAAATCTACTGAAATATGTATATATTTGCACTTATTATTGTTATTGTTTATAAAAATTATTGAAGTTACGAAAATTTTTTATACATTTTGTTTTATAATTTTTTATAAATATATAGCTTTCAAATGATGGCAGCCCATGTGCTAACTAAAAAAATAAAATCCCGCAGACGGTCAGCGGCAAATTCTTTTACGTTTTCGAAGATTCAACGAACGTAAATTGGTGTATGAGGAAAAGTGTTGAAAAATTTATGAAGCATTTAAAAAAATATATGGAGATCAAAAATCAGCAACAAAAAAAATCTCGTGGTTGGAATAGCCAAAAATAGAAAACTAATAATTTTAAAGTTAAAAAATCTGATAATAATAGTAAAAAAATGTAAAAAATATCTTAAAATAATGGTAAAAATAAAAATTAATAAACTAATGCCAAACTAAAATATATGTATATAAAAAATAAAATATAATATAAATAATTAAAATAATACTTATAATTTTATTGGAATTTTACTTATTTTTTATTGGGCTGACAATTTATTATATTTATTTAATTTATAATTTTTCTATAAGTAGTGTTTTAGCAAAAAAAACACAGTAATTATGTTAAAATTAATTTAAATTCAAAAAACTAATTAAGATTACATTAAATGTAAATTAAATTTAATTAATTTTTTTTAATAAAAAATTACTTGTGGAAAAATTATAAATTAAATAAATATAATAAATTGTCAACGCAGTAAAAAATAAGAAAAATTTAATTTGAATTAGAGCAGCAATTATGTAAAATTAATTTAAATTCAAAAAACTAATTAATTACATTAAATGTATTTTAAATATTTTTTTTAAAAATTTTTTGGAAAAAAATTAAATTGATTATAATAAAATTTTATTTTTATCATTATAACAAGAAATTTTAAATTTTTTAATAATAGCAAAAAAATAATAATAAATAAATAAGACAAAGCAACATGAATATTATTTATTTATTTAAAAAATTAAATTTAATTAATTAAGATACAAAACTAATTGAAATCAAAACTAATTTAAAAAATTAAATAAAATTATTTAATTAATTAAGATAAAAAATTAATTGAAATTAAAACTAATGAATTTAAATTTAAAAAATTAAATTGAATTAATTAAGATTAATTAATTAATACAGACTAATTAACTTTAATTTTTCAAATTTAAATGAAATATTTTTTATTTTAAGACATTTTTTTATCTTATAATAATAGTAACAAAATTAAAAATATCTTGTGATAATGATAAAAATTTTTCTCAAACTAAAATACATATAAAAAATAAAATAAAATACTTATTACCTCTAATTTAAATCGATTTTTTCTAATTTTTTATTGGGTTGGCAATTTATAATTTAATTTATTATATTTATTTAATTTGTAATTTTTACACAACTAGTTTTTTAGCAAAAAAAAAAAAAACACACACTAATTCGATTAAATTAATTTAAATTAAAAGAATTGATTAAATTTAAATTAATTAATTTTTAAATCAATTAAATTTTTTTACTTAATTCCCACACAATTGTTTTAATTAACTTTAACTATCAGAATTACTTTATAACATTTGTAATTAAATTTAAGAAAAAAATTATTTTAATCTATTTAATTTCCTGCTTGCTTTCGATATTTTTGTTTATTAGCGTGTTTACTTTGTGTCATAATATTAATTAATGTTGCAATTCTTAGGTTTTTTCGACAATGAAATTATTTTTGGTTTTTAAGTGTTTTCTCTTAGTTTCTTAAACATTTAAGTATATTATTTTATAAAAGTTATTTCTGTAGAGCTCAGTGTTTGTAAAATATTTTTTTTTGTAATAAAAATAAGATTTATTGCAAAATATTTTTTTTGTAATAAAAATAAGATTTTTTTGCGAAATATTTTTTTTGTAATAAAAATAAGATTTTCTTCAAAATATTTGGAAAAAAAATATATTGATTTTAAATTTTATATTCTTTAAATAAAAGCATCGTGATTATTTATTGAATTTTTTATTGTAGATATTATGTAACAATTTATTTTTTTGCTAATTAGAGAAAACACGAACATAGCACAAGAGAAAAATTAATTATTTTTTGTGCTAATAAATGTCATAAAAATATGAATTTTTAGTAAAAATTTGATTTTCAAAGCACTAAGTGGAAATATTACGTATTTGTATTGTGCTGATATTTCCTGATAAAAACAAAATTAAAGCAATAAAAATAAAAACACTTTGTAATTTTTCAAATTAATGTAGAAATAAAATAAAAATTATTTTTTTATTTTGTATTGATATTATGAGCTTTTTAATTTTTGTTTTTTAATTATTTTACTTTCTATTTTGTTTTCGTCACCACCGAACTTTTTGTGATATTATTACATTACTATTTTTAACTTACAAAAAAAAATTATAATTTTTAGATAAGTTTTTTTAATTTTTGTATTTTATATTTACAAAAAACATTATAATTTTTAGATAACTTTTTTTATTTAAAAAATAATCTCTTTTTATTATTTTTTGTTATATTATTTCTTAAAATATTGTTTTTAAACTAGAAATACATTTTCTTTTAATGTTGAAAAATATATATTAATTTTTTATCTTTATTTTTATATATAATCTTTCTATAAAAAATTGTTTTAAAATTTTTTTAAATTAATGTTTTTTATCTCTATAAATTATGCTTTATTTTAAATTGATATTAAGCGCTACTTAATGTATCTATCTTTTATTTTGTGAAAGTTTTCCAATAGAAATTTTAATATTTTTTTATTTCAAAAGAATTTAATTTTCATTGTTAAAAAATTAATGCTTCTTAAAGTTGCTAATATGATTTTTTTATATAAATTATTGAATGAATGAACTTTTATGGTGTTATTATATTATTATTTTTAATTAAAAGTAAAAATAATTTTTTATTTGAGATAATTTTTTTTATTTGGCTTAAAAAAACTTTGATTTTTGTTTAATTACGAAAAAAAATAAACCATCTCTTTTTCTTATTTTGTATTAGATTTCTAATTTTTATTTGTTTGTCGCTAATGAAATTTTTGTAATATTATTATATTTATACATTGAAATTACAAGAAAAATATCTACTTTTTAGTTTCGAGATATTGTTTTTTTTTTACTTAGAAAAATATATATAACTTCTTTTTATTAGTTTCATATTATTTATTTTTATTTCTTGAAATATGTTTCTATGCTTGTTATAATTTTTCTCAATTCTGAAAATTTTTATTATTTTTGAGAATTTTTATTTTTATTTTTAATTTTTTCTTTAAACATTGTGTTACATTTTTATCTAATCAATAGGTTTTTATCTCTATCGTTTTTATTGTTAGAATGCTTCTTTTTATATTTTTATTTTTTACATATAATCATTTTTTTTATATATTATTTATTTTTATTTCTTGAAATATGTTTTTAAGCTTGAGATAATTTTCTCTGAAAATTTTTATTATTTTTCAGAATTTTTATTTTGGTTTTAAATTTTATCTTTAAACATTGTGTTAAATTTTTATCTAATCAATAGGTTTTTATCTCTATCGTTTATCTTATTAGAATACTTCTTTTTACATTTTTAGTTTTTACATATAATAATTTTTTATTATTTTTCATATTATTTATTTTTATTTCTTAAAAAATTGTTTTTAAACTTGAGATATATATATATTTTTAATTTCGAAAAATATGTAATATTTTTTTATATTTTTTTAGATTTTACATTTTTTATTTTTATTTTTACTTTTAATTTTTTTTTAACATTTTTAAATATTTTTTCCCCCATTCTTTTCTCTTGGTAGTATACCTTTATTTATATTTTTAAGTCAAAATGTTGCTTTATTTAATTCAATCCTTTATTTGTGTTTTCATTTGCTGTTTAACGACTGAAATTTAGCACTTTGAAGATTTCGATTTATTTAAAAAAATTCTACAAATCTTAGCACCCGCTTTTTCGCACATACACCTATCATTTATTTACGGTTTCACATTTATTTGCATGAAAGCTTGCGCTGCACTTTGCCAGCAGTATTTTATATTTACATACATATGTATGTAGGTATGAAATTATTAGAAAAACACTGCTTGTTAAGCAAATATTTTTATGTCAAGAACGTTCACTTTATTAAAAACTCATATGTGCATGTCGAGAGAATTTCATATTTGTTTATGCACTTGTATAATTTAACACTTGCCGTTTATTTTACTTTTTCAAATGAGTGTTCTTGAAGAAGCTAAACGTTTTGGACTTTTACTCGCGCAAATTGCGCACTCTACAAAGATCACAGCAACACAAACACAATCACTACGCGTGAACCCAGTGCAACGTCTCCAGCATGCACTGCCAAGAATTATACCTTCAGCTAAACCACTTCTTTGGTTCACAAGTTCGTCGACTGGAATTCCAATCAAATCAACCGCCAAGACGAAACGCTCAAATCGTACTGAATGGCCAAGCTGTGACGATCACCTCTAAGCCAACTTCTGTGCGGCTTTGCACACCTTGCACGATCCAGGCGGCGCTGCGGCGCTCAGCTCCACACAACGCGCGCATGCGCCGGCTGCGATTTTGACAAATGAAGAGCAGCACAAGCCATCGTCGGCAGCGCGGCAAATAAGTGAAGTAATCAAATCGAAAATAAAAATCAATGCAAAAGCAGCAAAAGTAAAAACAAACAAAGTCAGCTGACGCAAAGTCAAAGGTAGAGTAGCGAATGGATGGCAATCAGCGTCGGCGATAGCGGCGATCACGGTACTTTGTGAACTTTGTTTCAATTTTCGGCTTCTTATTGTTATTGCTTTTTTGCGCTTTTACTTTTCGTTATTTTTTTTCGCCATTCATACAGTTTATTAGCAGTTTGCCGTTAACAACGCGGCCGGTGACTAAGTTGACTTATTGTGCGCCAAGTTAGCACTGGCGTTGATATTGAGGCAGCGTTGTGCTGACAGCGTGATGTATGAGCGCATTGTTACGCATTTTTTGTTTTTGTTGTTTTTTTGCGGGCGTTAAAATATGCTGAGACGTCAGCATCAGTTCTTGATCGTGACTGGAATGCAGTGAATAAATTTTCAGAACTTTGCGATTAGGGCGAAAGAAGGGGTGGCGGGGTTTATTGCTGCATTTCTTTTCCATAGAAAACTTTGAAGAAACATGTATGAGGTGAATTTCCTGAATGCCAACTAGCAAAACAGATCGACTGAAATAATGTAAACGCGCGATATTATTATTTGTCTCTATCAATTGATTACTTACATCGTCAGGTTACGATATTAGGCGGAGTTCCTGCTAATGTAATTCCAAGTTTCTTGATTTCAACACAAATGGTGGGTCTTACAAATTTTATACCAGCTACTATCGTGTGAGTTTTGAGGAGTTTTTTTTATCTTTTTTCTTAGTTAGGCAAAAAAATCTCAGTCGAGTCTTGAGCCCACGATGTTAACCGAGTGTTGGCTCACACGCAATTTAGGATTAAAAAATAACTGTCAAAATCAAAACCTGGCACTTCATATTACCTCTTGAAGCTTGTATATCCATTCTTCTTCTTAATTGGCGTTGACACCGCTTACACGATTATAGCCGAGTTAACAACAGCGCGCCAGTCGTTTCTTCTTTTCGCTGCGTGGCGCCAATTGGATATTCCAAGCGAAGCCAGGTCATTCTCCACTTGGTCCTTCCAACGGAGTGGAGGTCTTCCTCTTCCTCTGCTTCCCCCAGCGGGTACTGCGTCGAATACTTTCAGAGCTGGAGTGTTTTCGTCCATCCGGACAACATGACCTAGCCAGCGTAGCCGCTGTCTTTTAATTCGCTGAACTATGTCGATGTCGTCTATATCTCGTACAGCTCATCGTTCTATCGAATGCGGTATTCGCCGTGGCTAACGCGCAAAGGACCATAAATCTTACGCAGAACCTTTCTCTCGAAAACTCGTAACGTCGACTCATCCGTTGTTGACATCGTCCAAGACTCTGCACCATATAGCAGGACGGGAATTATGAGTGACTTATAGAGTTTGGTTTTTGCTTGTCGAGAGAGGACTTTGCTTCTCAATTGCCTACTCAGTCCGAAGTAACACCTGTTGGCAAGAGTTATTCTGCGTTGGATTTCTAGGCTGACATTGTTGGTGGTGTTTATGCTGGTTCCAAGATAGACGAAATTATCTCCAACTTCAAAGTTATGACTGTCAACAGTGACGTCTACTGGCCCCTCGGGGAGTATCGTGGTGGTTGTGGTTGAAACCCAAATCGCGGGAAGAACTGACTTTGTCAGTTGAATGTGGAGTTGCATTGCAACCGAGTGCCGGACCCAAAGCACGGCAGAGGTTTTAGATGGGCCTCGAACCCTACCAAGGTGGTTAGTGTGTCCATTCCACACTGCCAATTGGTACTGAAAATGCTTTGCATTCTCAGGGCGCTGATCAACGCATTGATTTGATCCGCTGTGCTTTTGAGCGCCGTGGAGTAAGGCTGTCGTCAGCAGGTGCCCACGTAAAACACACCGGACGTGTCAACAGTGACGTGAGTGCCAAGTCGCGAGCGCGACGACTGTTTGTTTGATGACAGGAGATATTTCGTCTTGCCCTCATTCACTGCCAGACCCATTTCTTTTGCTTCCTTGTCCAGCCTGTATATCCATTACTATTACGAAAAGTCGATGTCTTCATATACATTGTGACAAAAAAGCACGCGGAAATCGTAACTAATTTTCCCGGATAAATGATATTTCCAAAAAATTTATTTTGCTAAGTTAGTAGGACTATCCTTAATTACCATGCCAAATATGAGCGCGATCTGTCAACCAGTTAGCTCGTAGCGATTTTTACTCTGGATGAAAATACCCAACAAAGAATTTGTCGACATCTTTCGCGAATTAGTTTAAATGATTCGATTGACAAGTCCACGAAGGAAACTATGTTAGTTACAAAAAAAAATATTAAAACTTTTCAAACTCTCTGTGTGTGAATCATGGAAGCAGCGCAACATTTGACAGAGCAAAGAGAATATATGTGACCTGGTCTACGAAAAGGGAGCTAACGTGCGAAAACTAGTTTTCTGGGAAACAGCTGTTAAAAATAAACAACTCGTTTCGTCAGTTTCTCGTTATCTGAAAATTGATTTTTTGACACCTAAGCCCCCTTTCCGTAGACCAGGTCACATATATTGAAAAACATAGCTATTTTCTAATCATGGGTGGCAAAAACAAACAAATTATATTAAAATATGGACTTCTCCATTGACTATTGCTCTCTGTGTCTTTCTAGGTCATTTCCATCTTCATATTTAAGATTCAAACCGTGAAAAAACAACGGGCTGACATTGTCGCAAATAAATTTATATTTTGGATAGTTGTTTGGACCTTAAAAACCAACATATAAAATTGATGAACCAACTGTATCGAACTCAGATGAAACTACATTGAGGGATGGAGCAATATGTATACTACTCTGAACAAAAAATAGTAAGACTTTGTTCATAATTTTAAAATTCTTAATTTATTCTTCAAAATTTATGTCGTCCCTCTCAAAGTAATCTCGAATTTTCCAATCCTCAAAACAGTTCAACTTTGCCACGGTATTCGGCCGATTGATCGTCTGTTTCCGGGTCATAAGCATAAATTCAAGCCTCATCGCCAGTAATAATACGTTTCATGACATCCTGGTAGTTGGAAAGCATTGCTTCAAACACGTTAACGCGGCGCCGTTTTTCGAAAAAAATGAATGATTTTGAAAACAATCGTGCTTTCACTTAACTTAAGCCCAAATGAACCTTTAAAGTGGTTTCCACTGATCCTTCTGATATTCCAACTATCCCAGTAAGATCTCTGACTGTTAATAACCGATTCTCAAGCATAAACTCCTTTATTTAATTGGCGTGTTGATTCTCAGTTGATGTCGATGTCCGTCCTCAACGTAGTTCGTTCTTGACCGTCTTTGAATAATTTACTAATCAAAAGCACTTGTTTGCGACAAACAATTATCACCGAAGATCTTTTCCAACATTCTTAACGTTTCGGCACCAGAAATTTGAAAGCTTCTACGTTTGAGATGTCCAAAGAATTAACACAATGTGGACAAATTGCGGACATCAGTCCAATGTATGCGTACATACTATAATCAATCTGACTGTTGTAATCAAAAGCAGCACACATCATTTCAGCCAAAATAGTATGACGTATTCATGATCACCGTGCAATTTCAGTAGAAGTAAAAGGTCCACAGATTTATTTCATGCCGTTTGACCGATTTTGTGCAAACTTTACACAAACCATCTACTAAATAGTGAAAAAAAAGCCTTAAGATTTGGTTTAGATAGCTGAGCCCGTTCTTAAGTTATAAAATTACAACGAAAAGTGGCATTGGTGTTTAAATATATACAAGTTGCGTTTCAAAGTAAACAGGACTTTTTGAATCTAGCGCCCCCTGGTGGCGCCATCTATATGTCGACTGGTGCGTTAGAATCTGCTATCTTTATCGATTGTCCAGTGAGAATTTCATGACATTTCATTGAATGGAAGTGAAGTTATTGCGTTTTAAGTGTCAGTATGTTTGTGTTTTCGGTGCGAAAATGAGCTTCGAACAAAGAGCCAGCATTAAATTTTGTTTTAAAATTGGTAAAACTTTTACCAAACCTTTCAATTGATGAAACAGTTTATGGCGTTGATTGCCTATCCCGCAGCAGAGTGCACGAGTGGTTTCAACGTTTTCAAAGTGTTCGTGAGGACATAAATGACGATCAACATATCGGCCAATCAAAATCCGTGATCACCGCAAATTCCATCGAAACTGTGTGTGAATTCATCAAAAATCAGCCGAAATCATCATTGAAATTCATGGAAATGGAATTGAACATCTTCAAAACATCGATTTATCGCATTTTGACCGAACATTTGGACTTACGAAAGATGTGTGCACGGTTTGTTCCACACAAATTGACTGACGACCAAAAATTGCTCAGAATCCAATATTCGAAGGACATCATTAAAGTGGTCAAAAAGGACAAAAACTTCCTTTACAATATTGTGACTAGTGACGAAACGTGGTGTTTCCAATATGATCCCGAAACGAAACGCCAGAGTGCTGAATGGAAGGCACCGGACGAGCCGAAACCCAAAAAAATCGCGCATGGAGGAGTCAAAAGTGAAGACAATGCTTATTTGTTTTTATGATTCCAAGGGTATTGTCCACAAAGAATTTGTTCCATCCGGCCAATACGTTAATGCATAATTCCACCTTGGAGTTTTGAAGCGTTTGGTGCGCCGTATTCGACGTATTCGGCCCGAATATCGCGAAGATGAAGGTTGGCGTTTGTTGCACGATAATGCGCCGTCTCATCGATCGACGCTTGTGTACGATTATTTGACCAAAAATCACATTTTAACCATTAACCACTCCCCGTATTCACCTGATATGGCACCGTGCGACTTCTTCCTTTTCGGAAAAAGCATTTGCCTATGAAAGGAAAGCGTTATGCAGACGTAGAGGCCATTCAAAAGGCCTGCACCGGCATACTTATTTTCGCATATTTTCCATAATATTTACGGGAAGAAAACTTGTTCATACGAGTCAATAAAATTTATTTGTTTTACATTCACTAATGAGTTAAATAAATATTTTTGCTGTGATTTAAAATAGCGCGAAATATTAATTGAGAAGTGTTAGTTGCTAATTGACAGTTACAAATAACGTAGGCCGTTTTAACTTAAATTTGTCATTGACTTACCCATATTATTTGATATTTATAAATAAGCACTCATTTATTATTTTAATATATTAGCGCCTTTATAAATTAGAGAACTTTTTAAATGCATATTGTATGTGTAATAAAGTTACAGAGTCTTCCTCATTCCAAGTTTAATTTGATTAATAACTCAATATATGAGCTGGGTGTCTGTTGTAATAGTTCCGTGTTGAATTTATTTTAACTGGTGTTGAGTTCACAAAATTTCTCAATATTAAGTAAGGAGCTTCCCAGTCATTTCTTCACGCATTAGTGCTTAAGGATTTCGGTGAAATAACAAATGTCTAAATTATTAATCGCGTTCTCCATATTATAAAACCCATAATTTTAGAAAAAAATTGTCGTTTTATTTTTCTTACTTCTCACACAGTAAATTATTACACCTAATGGGATTCGATTATGTTCACCTAACGGTTGCTTGTATTCAACCTAAAAACAATAAAAAACGTCTAACAATATCGTATATCTCACACATTGAAGCGTAACAATACCCTTCACTGGGTGCATATTCTGTTAGTAACTATGTGTTCAGTTTGTATGGAAGCTATATGCTATAGTCAACCGATCTGAACAATTTCTTCGGAGATTACATTGTTGTCTTAGAAAATAATTTATACCAAATTTGGTGAAGATACCACATGAAATGCGAAAGTTTTCCACATAAGTATTTGATTCCGATCGTTCGGTTTGTACGAATTAATTTTATTTATATATTTATAGTGATAACCATATCATTTTTTTTTCAACGAAAACTTTTAATTTTAAAATTTTAATGTTCTTGCCTTAGATATAATAATTTGTTCCAAATTTGTTTGTACCTAAAAAGATACCACTTGTATATCAAATGTGAAAGTTTTCCATAAAAGCAACAAAAAAATTAATCATTTCAAATGATCGTTAAGTCATTTTTTGGAATACTCTTGAGAATATCGGTCGTCGCCTTTTATAGTGAAATGTCCGATATCGGCCGTTCATGGACAAATGAGCAATAGGTAAAAAAAGAGAGAAATGACGTTAATGGCAAAATCAAAAAATCAATGAACGATATCTTAAAAACTGCCTCATGGTATTGTGGACGAGCACGACGAATTCGTATATATACAGACAGTAAAACACAGCATTAATCGGACAGGTGGGATGAACTCTCGGTGACAGACGGTAAAAACATGGTTAAATGTTTTTCGTTTAGAACTCGAAATTTAACTGATCATTTATATATATACATTTTATACCGATGGGTCTGTCCTTTTTGATCGATAACATCGATTATAGTTATCCAATTGTCTAAAAATTTTTACGAAATGTCAACAAGAGAACAAACTTTTTATTTCATATACCTTGTTGGCGCCAAGAATCGAGTTATATTTAAAAAGTTCTGCTATTTGTCAGACCATGTATAAATGATCAGATTGATGGGACGTGTTGAACTCCCGGTGATTGTCTGTCCGCCTGTTCGTCTGACCGTGCTCTAAAACCCCTACCGACTGTGTGAAAATGGATGAAATCGCATTTTAACCCTGTTCTCTTCCCAAATAAAGGTTTTGTTCTAAACTACTAAATCAACAATTAAATGCTTACGAGACATTAAATTTTTCACCCCGTAGGATGAAAGAGGGCTTTACAGTAGCCGAAAAGTTAGATTATGGGACCCTTATTTAGGTGAAAAAACATATCTCCGGACCTAATTGACCAATTACAACTAAATTCGGTATATAACATTACTGTAACATTTCAACGGTACATTGGGCGCAAACGGTATACAACCACGCCTACTTCTCATATAGCACAATTTTACATTATATATGATTTTTTTCCTTTCCAATATACAAAACAAGCACCATAAGGTTGCCACCTCGAGACTAAAAATTAACCCAATCGGACCATACGTTTAAGTCCCCCCTATTCCGAATGTGTGAACCTCAATGCGTATGGCCAACTTTTCACCAAAATTGTCGGACTATCTGTAAGACATGTTATTGAAATTCGTGAAAATGTTTCTTCATGTTAAAAGGTTGAATCGGGTCAATACTTCCCTTAGCCCTCATACATTGTGACCAAAGAGTACCCAGAATATCAATATCAATATTTATTTTGTCGCCAAAGTAATACTCACCAGATGTAACACAATTATGGCTACGATTTTCAAGTTTCCGAAACACTTTTTATAGGAACTTTTTGAGATGGCCTCAAGCTTCTTTAGTGAATTTTGTTTTACCGCTTCGATCGACTGAAATCCGGTTTCACGGAGCGGCAATTTCAGTTTGGGGAAGAAGAAAAAATCATACGGAGCCAAATCTGGTGAATTCGGTGGTTGATCGATGGTATTCATTGCTTTAAATTCGGTCACAATCGTGGCTCGATGCGATTCTGGCCGCTTTCGATGGATGTTCCTCCTGAACAAATTCATGATGCGGTTCTTTTTTCTGACGAAGACTTTACTTTACCAATAAAAGTGGTCACAATAGTACTCTTTTTGAATAGAATACAGCTTTATAGGGATGATTCGCGCAAAAACGCGTTTTACACCCAAAATATCCACCAAAACCATTCAAACGGACTTGTAGTCATAACTCTAACATTTGCCTGACGCTTTTCAAGCGCCATATCCTACAGGTACACTTTTTTAATAGTTCATCAGTTGAAGAGGTCGAAGGTCGTCTAGAACGAGGCATGTCTTCAGCGATTTCTCGACCGTCTTTGAAGGCTTTGTACCTCTCGTAGGCTTGATTTTTGATAAAACTGAATCACCGTAAGCCTTTTCCAACTTTCGCAACGATTCCTCAGCCAATGTGGGAGTTACTTTAAGGGGGTATTCTGGTCTAGAAGCATGAATTTCAGGTAATTTTTAAAGTGTCGTAAAAAAAGGCAATCAATATTTTTACTATCCATTTTTTTTATTAATTATTTGTTAATTTTAGAAGAGTACAGAAAAAAATTAAAAACTAAAAAAAAGTGAAAAATTTCATAAATTATGAGCTGACGAAGGGTGGGGGTCTCTAAAAATTTCCACGTGACCATACCCATGATTTCAACCCTCCTAGTTATCTGAAACCAAAAAAAAAAAGATTATTAATCTAGAATAATGTCGCAATGGCCGGAACTACGGAAAAGTGGGAAACAATTTTTTTTTCACAAAATGGCGACTGCCTGAAAAAAAAAGTTTTTTTGGATCACTTTTTCTGACTATTTCGAATTTTTTAAAAATAATAAAAATAAAAATTTGGAGATGGGGCTAGTTCCAACCATAGACAAGTCTATAAAGAAGACTCTATAAAAATTTCAAATAAATCGGTCCAGTAGAACCTGAGAAATCGTGGGTATCATTCCGAAAAAGTCAGTTTTGAGAAAAACGCGTTTAAAGTTTAGGAGACAATTCTAGTGAACACGGACGCCACGTCACAAAATCGGCTGTATCTCGAAAATAAGTCGAATTTTGAAAAATCCTTCCAAGGTCATATTTTTGAAAGTCTAAACTTTCAAGATATGCAAAAAAAAATTGATTTTTTCAAAATCCTAGACAAGAATACCCGCTTAATGATATTGAGAGATCATATGTTTCTAAAAACAGTGTGTCTTTGTACCTAAGATGGATAAAATCGGGTGAACTAGACCCTCCTTAGCCAGTCCTTACTTTTTTTTATTAAATTTTATTTGATTTGAATATTTAGGCAGTTGCCAACCGTTATAAAAAATATTTTCCATTTTGGGAAATTTAAAAGTCTTTAGTTTTTCGTATTTCTTTAACTTGCCATTTTAAAAGATACAATTATAGTTTTACAAGGTGCGTTCCAAAGTAAACAGGACTTAAAAAAAACAGAACAAATGGTTCTTTCGGCAAAATATATTTATTTTATTCAAAATAGTCTTCTTTTGCTTCAATACAGCTTATTGCACGGTCCAAAAGGATGTCGAACGAGTGTTTTAGCTCGTTGGCCGGTATGACCGCCAGTATGCCGGTGCAAGCCTTTTGAATGGCCTCTACGTCAGCATAACGCTTTCCTTTCATGGGCAAATGCATTTTTCCGAAAAGGAAGAAGTCGCACGGTGTCATATCAGGTGAATACGGGGAGTGGTTAATGGTTAAAATGTGATTTTTCATTATCGTGCAACAAACGCCAACTTTCATCTTCGCGATATTCGGGCCGAACACGTCGAATACGGCGCACCAAACTCAAGGTAGAATACCGTATTAACGTATTGGCCGGGTGGAATAAATTCTTTGTGGACAATACCCTTGTTATCAGAACAAAAATCAGCATTGTCTTCACTTTTGACTTCTCCATGCGCGATTTTTTTGGGTTTCGGCTCGTCCGGTGCCATCAGCACTCTGGCGTTTCGTTTCGGGATCATATTGGAAACACCACGTTTCGTCACCAGTCACAATATTGTAAAGGAAGTTTTTGTCCTTTTTGACCTTTGATGTCCTTCGAATATTGGATTCTGAGCAATTTTTGGTCGTCAGTCAATTTGTTCGGAACAAACCGTGCACACATCTTTCGTAAGTCCAAATGTTCGGTCAAAATGCGATAAATCGATGTTTTGGAGATGTTCAATTCCATTTCCATGAATTTCAATGATGATTTCGGCTGATTTTTGATGAATTCACGCACAGTTTCAATGGAATTTCCGGTGATCACGGATTTTGATTGGCCCACATGTTGATCGTCATTTATGTCCTCACGAACACTTTGAAAACGTTGAAACCACCCGCGCACTCTGCTACGGGATAGGCAATCAACGCCATAAACTTGTTTCATCAATTGCATCGTTTCGTTAAAAGTTTTACCAATTTTAAAACAAAATTTAATGCTGGCTCTTTGTTCGAAACTCATTTTCGCACCAATAATACAAACATACTGACACTTCAAACGCAATAACTTCATTTCCAATAAATGAAATGTCATGAAATTCTCACTGAACAATCGATAAAGATAGCAGATTCTAACGCACCAGTCGACATATAGTTGGCGCCACCAGGGGGCGCTAGATTCAAAAAGTCCTGTTTACTTTGAAACACACTTGGAATGTCATCAGTGTTAAGCCGAAAACCTTAAGATTATTTTTGTCACGGTTGAATTTACGCCTCATTTATAAAAATTAAAAACTACAATAAATAAATGAATTATAAATTCATCATTATTTCTAAAACTTGGCTGTAATATTGGTATGCATATTAATTTTTGTTTCATAAAGAACTATTTGCATACCATGTTTGTGGGTGTTCACATTTTCTTAATTAAGCGATATTGCGAAAGTTTACTCCACATTAGTTGCCCGACATGTGCGAACTCGCCCAAATTGTGGCAAAACCTCAAATTCTGAAATGTTGCCGCAACAAAACTGGGTTATATGAAAAAATCGACATGAAATACGGCGCGCACACAACTTCAACAGGCCAAGCGCTTGGATCGCATTATTTTCTTGTGAAAAATGTGTTGAGAAAACTCAAAGCGCACGCGCATTAGCCGCTAAATGCACTCAGCGCGCGAATGGCAGACCGCAAGTGCAAGTCTTGCGCGATTGCGGCGCACCATTCACCATTTGTTCAAACACGCACACAAACGAAGCGCAGTGTATGAGTGTGCGCAGCTTTTTGTTTTTCTTATTTTCAATTGGCAATTTTTTGACGCTTTTTTGACCAATATTTACTTATTCGTTGCACTCGAGAATTTCCTCACTCAAAGCGCGGGTAATTGTGCGCTGCAGCTTGGTCAACTGCCTGTCGTGCTTCCGTGCAGCGAGCGGCTAATTCATTTGCGCTTTTGCGCCTCGATTTCGTTGAATTTTTCATGTGGTGGAAAAACCGGCCTCCAAGACGGCACTCACTTAGTCTGCTGTGTGTGCTTGACAAGCGCTTAATATGTCTGCGCGTGGTCGCCAATAAATGTAAGTATGCGTATGTGTGTGCAACTTCCATATTCAATGGCTAATAATAATTTAGAGGCGTTCTGTGGTAATGATCGCTGCGCGCCGCCCGTCAAGATGGCATGCCGCCGAATGAGTTCGACCAGTTTTGGCGCAGTCAGCGCTAGTATGCGCGCACTTCTTGTTGCTATTGTGTTGCCATTTTTTTGCTAATAAGGATAACTGGCTACATACATGCACTTGCAGTGGCTTGCCACAGCCGTTGTTGCAACAACCGTAGATTCGTCAATATTCCACTGCAATTACATTGCATTGCGTTGCAACATTTGTTGATTACATGATATACATACATACATACATACATATGTATGTACGTATGTGTATTATGAGTATATTTCTTTTGGCTGCTTTTGCCGATACGCCAGTCTAATTATTATCGCGAAAGAGAATGTTGGTGAGCTTCTAACTCAAAAGTTGCCTGCATATGAAATGTGTTTGTTGCAAGCACAATTGTTGTTGTTGCTTTATACACACACTTAACAGTATTTGTGTTGCTGTCCCAACATTTCCAAGCTAATTCCGCTTGGCTTTTAGGTCGTTGGCGCGCTGCGCTGCTGCGCATGCGCAGTTGCTGGTCCGTTGTTCCACGTTCAACGCTTTGGTTTTCGACTGGCTAGCATTTTCGAGTATGCATTTTTGTCTGTTGCACATACATATGTGCTCTTACAGACTTTTATTTTTGCAAGTTCCTTGTTTGCTTGTTTGGTTCGCCGTTGCAAGAATCGCGTTGCCGAGTATTGCGTACGAGTGCTGTTGGACAACCGGCAAAAAGTAGATGCGAACATAGAAGCAATATGGTTGAATGTTGGAGAATGGCTAACGTGCTATTCAGGTTGCGAATTATTGCTGACACCTTTCTGTCCGGCTGTGGCAACAACGCGCTATTTTAGTAGCTGGTAAACTGAGACAGTTGAGCGTTGCACAGTGGCTGATTTGGGCATGTGTGTGAATAAAACTTAATAGTAATAACATTTCGTACATAAATAATAAGCAGAGAAACGTTAACTTCGGTTGCAGCGAGGCTATAATACCCTTCAAAACTACAAATATTCCGCAAATGAACTCTGATCGGTCAGTTTGTATGGCAGATATGTGCTATAGCAATCCGTTCGTAACGAGTTTTTCGGATAATGCACCATTGCCTCTAACTATAGCCAATGGAAATTTTGGTAAAAATGTCTAAACCAACGAGGTGTGTTCAAAAAGTATCGCGAATTTTGTGTTTTTTCAAAAATTATTTCTTTATTCATGAATATCTATTTTGTCCCCTTCAAAGTAATCCCCATGAGATATTATACACTTGTGCTAACGGTTTTTCCAATCTTCGAAGCACTTCAAAAAATCATTTTTTTTATCTTCTTCAGCTCCTCCTTCGATGCCGTCTTTATCTCGTCAAGAGAAGCGTAACGTCGTCCTTTCATGGGCCTCTTCAGTTTAGGGAACAAGAAAAAGTCACAGGGGGCCAGATCTGGGGAATACGGTGGCTGCGGCATCATTAGTGTGTTGTTTTTGGCCAAAAAGCCGCGCACAAGCAACGATGTGAGCAGGGGCGTTATCGTGGTGCAAAAGCCAATTTTTGTTCTTAAACAAATCCGGGCGTTTCAGGCGGATTGCTTCGCGCAAATTGCGCATAACTTGCAGGTAATATTCCTTATTGACCGTTCTTCCCTGTGGCAAGAACTCATGATGCACCACGCCCCTGCAATCGAAGAAAACTGTCAGCAAACTGTCGCGATACTTTTTGAGCACACCTCGTATGCTACTGTGATCTGATCTGAACATTTTTTACGGAGATTACTTCATTGCCTTAGGAAATAGCGCATGCCAGATTTCGTGAAGATATCTCGGTAAATTAAAAAGTTTTTCATGCAAACATCCTATTTCGATCGTTCAGTTGTATGTCAGCAATACACTATAATCGACAAATGTGCGGCTTCTTGGTGAGAAAAGTACGGGTACAAAATTCAGATCTTGTTCAGGCTATAATAATACCAACTCATAAGTAATTTATATAAAACTAGTACAATTATGCCCACTGTACACATATGTACATATGATGTTGTAACTGCAATTGCTGCTAGTAGCAAAAAGTAGTAAAAAATGGATTCACTTTCTCAATATTCTGGTTTAAATTGAGAGATTCTTGGAGGAGATAAATTATTCTGATTTCACGTTTTTTGAGTTATATAACTCCAAATATGATTATACAATAAATATATAGTATTTTTAGGCGGAGCAATATCAGGCTTTGAATAAAAAATCAAAACAGAATTTGTGTGCGGACAACGAGGCAGGGAAGTGAAACTGGATGTGTTGTGACTGTAGAATTCAATGGAGCTCAAAATTTAAAGGTTTTGAACACGTTTATTCTAGTCAATATTTCGATTATTTAAGTAATGATATTAATGAGTATTTAAGTAATGATATGATTGGTTCATGATCTATGATGTGTATCAGAAGGATCTTAGAATCACTCAGACTCTGGTAGTCAACCAACGCCTGTTGAGCACACGCGAGATTCATAGGTCCAGTGTTAGAACTCTAGACATTTCGATTTGAGCAGGGTAAGGGTGTCCTCCCTAGCTAGCTAATCGGTTATGCAGTTTCTAGCCATACCGTTATGACCAGGCATGCAAGCAAGTCTGATAATGAAAAAGCTTCATGCTATATAAAGTGAGGTTAGACACTCCTGGACTAACTTTGGGCGCGCAGTTTGTGAGCTCAACGCTAGTATGGCCGCTCTGATGTCGGAGTGAATGCTCACCTCCCTTAGTAAAGCTGTACTTCGGGCTAATAACTCTGCTACTTTAATACTCGTAGTAATATCAAGGATAAGGTCCAACTAAAAGAGAAGTTCAATCTAAAATTCCAAAGCATTTAGTATATACATAGATTAATAAGAATGATGTCTTCACTCACAGTACCCGTTTATATAAAATATCACTATATTTAGAAAACAGTAAACGATCATTATGGTGTTAAGGTACTTTTAGCAAAGCAAGATTTTTTTTTAATTCGACAGAAAATGTGTTCTTTGTAATTTACCTAGATTACTTACACATATATATTAGGGTGATTCAAAAAATTTTTTTTTTTTCAATTGGTACTCGCAAAAATAAGCAAGAAAGCCTCTCCAAATTTTTTAATTTCGACAGAAAATGTGTTCTTTGAAAAAATATCTTGTTAACCTATGAAATTATGCTCTACAAAAAAGATTTTTTCGTCGTTTAATATATATTATTTTTATATTATATTATATGATGACATATTTATGTTTATATCTTCTTGTTTCTAAAAATGGTTTTCGCAGCATATATTTTTTAATAACATTTTTATGGATTTCAGACTTATCTTTCTATCCTAGTCGAGAAATTAACATTGGAAGTTACTTTCATTTAAAGACTGATTTATCTACTGGGGATCGGTTGCCATGAAGTTCACCTGTACATCGTTTTCATTTCAAGGTTGGGTTCTTTGTGGGTGCTGGAAAATTTCTCAGAAATATAAACTTTTTATTAGCAAAACCAAAACCAGTTTTACTAGTATAACTGATTTTGCAGCTTTCATCTTACTAAATTTACTTCCAGCGGGTCAGACCTTTAAAGGGGGAGTCTGATTTAGAAGCTTCAAAAAATCGATTTTTTTGAGGATGTCTTTAGGAGCGAAAGAATTAATTGATTAACACGAAATTTCTGGCGTTTATAGTTATATATTTAAACATCATTCACACATTGTTTGAATACAAAAATTTTAAGCTTTTGGGAAGCAATGCGATATTCGCAAGTTCTTTACCGGAAAGGAATGTAATATGAAACAAAAAATTTAAATATATTCATATTTTTTAATAACATATCACCTAGTTAAACTAACAAAGTTCTAAGAAAAGTGTAAAATTCTACAATTTTTTAAAACTTGAAAAAAAAATTGGGTTTTTCAAAAGTTTTCCATTTTCAAAATTTGTTTAAAAATATGTTCTGAATATTATTAAAATTATTATTTTTAGTTTTTAAGTTTGAATGCCAAAGATAATAAATTTTGCCCCAAATCGATCCAACGTTTAGTTTTTTTCTATATATATATATATAATTCAGTAAAATTTTAAAAATGAACAACCGAGAAATGTTATTCAAAGTTTTCGCTTTTGCCCAATCTCTCATATATCTGCCAGACGCTCGGTCACTATTTTCCTTCCAGCTTCGAAAATACTTTGAATTTCCATCTATAACTTTGGGGACATATTCTTAGATATTTTTTAAACAGATTTAAGAAAAAAAAATCGATTAAAGCACCCTTGCCCTTAGACTTGTCAATAGCAGACGGTTTCAAACGCTCTATCTCAGAAATAAGCTATATATTTATTCTATCAAAAAATTAACACCTTATTTGAAGACGAAAGTTCAGAACTGAACATCTAATTAAAATAACGTCTATAATTTTTTTTGTTTTCCCTCAGAATTTTGTAATAATTGCGTGCAGCCTCACCCTTGCTAAAATATGGGTGGTCTTCATTTATATTTGTGAGTTCCGATTTTTAAAATAAACAACAAAAAAAATGTTATTCAAAAAGTTGTCAAACCATCATAACAGTAATTTATTTTATATTTATATATATTTTTTAAATTTTTTTAATGTATAACATTTTAGAAAAATTCTCTGAAAATTTAAAGTAGTTTGAAGTAAATCCAGCAAGTTCTTTTCGAGTTATTTGATAATTAGCAAAGGGTTCTCATGCGCTCTGGCATGTTCTTATAAAAATGCAAATGCGTTTTTTTTTTAAGTCTATGTGTTTGGAACTGGTGACCACTGTAGCTTAAAAATCACTCGGGAAATTTCAATTTAAAATTTTTGAACAATTTACTATTCTATTCGAAAATCATTCAACCATCACCTATTTTGAGACCCATCATTGGTTATTGAATAATATTCGACCGAATAGACCACGCCCAGTAGGCAGTAATGAAAATATAGCTGCCGTAGCTGAGAGTGTACACGAAGACCGTGGAGAGTCGATTCGGCGCCGTTCGTACTCGGACTAACGTATGGAATGACTTCGCGCATTTTACGTCGAGGTCTTAAATGGAAAGCGTTCAAAATACAGCTTGTGCAAGAAATGAAGCCGCTCGACCTTTCCTAGTAATATTGCTTCGCTCTATGGGCTCTTGAAAAGTTCCAAGAAGATCCAACGTTTTCGAGCCAAATTTGTTCAGCGATGAAGCTCATTTCTAGCTCTTTGGGTATGTAAACAAGCAAAATTGTGGCATTTAGAACGAAGAGCACTCTGATGAGATTCAAGAGCTGTCATTTCATCCAGGAAAAGCATATTTATTACTATATATGGCGGTGAGAACGTAACCGTCAATGGCAACCGTTATTGCGCCATGATAACCGACTAATTGATGCCTGAAATTGAATCTCGTGATCTCGGCGACATTTGGTTTCAACAAGACGGCGCCATTTCTCACACATCGTATCAATCAATGGATTTATTGAGAGAACACTTCGGTGAGCAGATAATTTCAAGTTGGGCCGGCCGATTGGCCACCAAGATCGTGTGATATCACACCGTTAGACTTTTTCTGTGAGGATATGTAAAGTCTAAAGTCTATGCGGACAATCCCGCTTCGATTCAGACCTTAGAGCAAAACATCATGTGTGTTATTCGCCAGTTACCAGTTGAAATGCTCGAACGGTTATCGAAAATTGGACTCAACGCATGGACCATCAGAGACCTAGACGCGACCAACATTTCAAAGAGATAATATTCAAAAAAAAAAATGCCATAGAAAGTCCTTTCGAATGATAAAAAAGATTCCCCATGAAGTTGAAATTTCTGTGTCTTTAAAAAAAGTAGGGAACCTCGAAATGGATCACCCTTTAGTTTCAGTCATATAATAATATGTGTTTTATAAATTGAAGAGGCTTAAACCAGTTTTTTTTTCATCTCAAGGCTAACGAAATTATAACTTCACTTTTTACTGTTTGAATGAGCTGAGATAATACATACAAAGAAACATATGTATGTAAAGTGCACACTCTAAAATTTTTATAGGCGAGTATATAGAACCCGTTCAAAAAATTTTGTTTTTATACCAACTATTAAAAATCTAATTGAAAAGCAAAGATTGACGGATGCACAGACGAATACTTGTAGTCGTGCAGCGATTGTCAAGTGTACATGTATTTTATTGTTGTCTTAATTCTTCTCGATTCTCCTGGGCTATGTGTTTAAAACGATGAACGGAAACGATTTTTGTTTTAAGTATGTATGTGTGTATATTTTGTTATTGAAGGCTAATCAAGTTCTTGATATCTCATTATACTTACTATTCAAATATATTTATATACGTACATTTGTAATTACGTAAATTTGTAAATTTGTTAATTGAAATGAATTAAGTGTTGAAGGGTATCAAGTGTGAGCTTGAATACTAAAATTACGAGCACTCACTAGAGTTAGCATAAGTTAAATGCGGGTAAGAAGTTTTATAATTACTGACAGTGTCTTCCTGTCTTAAACTAATTAAATTCAATTTAATAAGGGTTTGTTGTGTATATATACTCTAACAAAAAAATATATATACATATATGCATTAGTTTTTGGTCCATTACTTTTAAGGGGGTACTCTCATGTGAACGCAGTGGTAAAATGTCACTTTTTAGGAAATTTTTTTTTTATGCGACAACAAAATTCAATCATTTTAATTTTTTTAATATATTTTTATTTGTATTTTGAAATGTACAAAAACAATTTTTTTTTCGTTTTTTACATTTTTAATATATATATTTTTTTTAAATCAAAATAGTCCCCAACAAAAAAAAGTAGTTCACTGGTCATGGTGATAGCGGCTGTTCATGTTGTCTGAAATAAAAAAATCGAATGGATTATTATTCAGTAGTTCTGCGGCTATCGTCCCTACCAAATATAATCAATTTCATTAAAAAAAAAATGTCGAACTTCAAAAAAAGTCACGAAAATCTTGTTTTTGTCGTTAAAAATCGTTTAAAAAAAATATGAAAATATTTTCGAAAATAAACAATTCTGGTAGGGACGATCACTATAAATGAGTAGAAGAACATATGTAAATTTTAAAGCAATCGGTTGAATACTTTTTTTTTAGGACCATGACAGTTTCAGAAAATGTTGATTCGAGAAAAATGCGTTTAGAAACGTTGCAGCTGCAGACTTGTCATGGCGCCTGTTAGACAGTCGCTTACGACACGTCGGCGACTATGAGCTGTAACTTACCAAATACTATGAATTTCGGTCTGAATTTTTCACAGCATGTTTTCAATAGGTTTTACTGCCAAATATAAAAAAAATGGATTTTTCGAAGTGATTACATGAG
Source organism: Bactrocera neohumeralis (assembly GCF_024586455.1). Classification (NCBI taxonomy): domain Eukaryota; kingdom Metazoa; phylum Arthropoda; class Insecta; order Diptera; family Tephritidae; genus Bactrocera; species Bactrocera neohumeralis. Next base: position 63,802,555 of record NC_065922.1, read on the forward strand.
AATACCCCCCTTAAATTTTTTTTCTTAGATACAACGAACATAACGCCCGAAATTACGAACATAATACAGGGTATGTCCGAAAAATAGTAGAACTGAGACGATTTAAAAGAATTTATTGAACTAATCGTTTTAATTCTTTAAAAACTTTCAAAATAGGCTGCTTCTGCGTTGATACAGCGCTGCCAGCGCGATTTCCAAGCGTTGAAGGCGTCAGGGAAGGTATTCTCCGGAATAGCCTTGAAAGCTGAGCTGCATGCTGCTTAAATCCCCTCTGTCGTCTCAAATTGCTTGCGTTTCATCGGCCTTTGGTTTTGTCTCGGGATCATACTCAAAGATCCATGACTCGTCACCTGTGTTTACGCTAAAAATTGGGGATCACTTTACACATTATCAAATTTTCTTGACACACTTCCACTGCGCCGCAATTACTGGTCGTCAGTGAGCACTTTTGGGACCATCTTCGCGCACACCTTGCGCATGTTCAAGTGCTCCGTCACAATGTCATGAACCACAGATTTTGATAAATTTAACATCTGGGCAATTAAACGAATACTTAGTCGACGGTCTGAGTTCAAAACTTTGCGCACACGAGTCACATTGTCGGTGTTTGTCGAAGTCGCAGTTCTCCCAGCACTTTCTTCATCAGTGACCTCTTTCCGGCCCTCCAAAACACCCTGGTGCCACCGAAACACACCACTTCTTGCTAAAGCAACATCTGCGTAAGCCTCCTTGATCATATCAAACATCTCTGTCGCAGAGTTTCACACAGAATTTAATCGCGTACCTCTGCTCTAACGAACGCTGCATTTTCGGCTTGCACCACTCACAGAGACACGTCGCGCGAAAATGTTTGTCCTGACTCTCCAGGTGATCGGAGACAACCAGCTGACCAGCCGCTTATTCGTTAGCTAGGAACGCCCTCTACCGAATCTAGTCGGTGCGCGCACGCTCCGAAGTACAGTGGGGGGGGGAAGAAAATCAGTCGTATTACTTTCCGGACAAACCCTGTATTTTATTATAATATTAACAATATAATGTATATACAAGGTCTGTCGCAAAAGAAACAGGACTGTTAAAAAAAACAACAAAAAATTAATATTTTTCAAAAGTTATATTTTTTTATTCAAAGTAGTTTCCTTGTGTTTCGATACAGCGTTTAGCCCGGTCAATTAGCATTTCAAATGAGTGTTTAGTCATTTTTCGGAATGCTCTCGAATTATCGGTCGTCGCCTTTTGGATATGAAATGTCCTAAAACCAGTGGCCTTTCATGGGCAAATGAAGTTTTCAAATAGGTAAAAATACAGGGTGCCAGATCAGGATGGTTAATTGGAGTTTTTTGTCAAAAAATCAGTGAAGCGTCGACCGATGACACGGCGCATTATCGTGCAACAGGCGCCAGGACCCTGCCTCACGGTATTGTGGTCCCACGACGAATGCGTGACAAAAGACGCTTCATAACACCAAGGTAAAACACAGCTTTAATCGTTTGGCCAGGTGGGACGAACTCTCGGTGTACAATACCCTCGGAATCGTAAAAACAAATCAGCATTGTCTTTATTTTTGACTTCTGAAGACGACCGACTTCTGATCGTCACAGAGGTCCTCACGACCTTCTTGGAATCGCTTAAACCACTCATGCACATTACTACGGGATAGGCACCGATCACCATAAAATTTTTTCATCATTTGAAATGTTTCAGTAAACGTTTTTCCAAGTTTAGAACCAAATTTAATATTTGCTCTTTGCATTTTACGACCGATGACCAAAAGCTGCTGCCACTTTTTGATCGATAACATCGATTGTAGTTATCCAATTGTCTTAAAATTTTTACGAAATGTCAACAAGAGATCGAACTTTTTATTTCATATACCCACCAATAGGTGGCGCCACCAGAAACAGTTATATTTAAAAAGTTCTGTTTCTTTTGCGACAGACCTTGTATATCTTATTACCCAATTAAAACTACAAGTACTTGAAAAATTTCGTATTAAGCAAAATACATTTTTTAGAAATATTATTTACCCGGGAAATTTAAATTACAATTATACCTAACCACACCTAATTCAAACTAACATCGATTGGTATAATCCGGCTTCGATTCGCCTTCAAAATTCTCGCTGTTCTATCGCTATTTGATTATGGCAGTCTATTTTCTTTATACCAGTTTATACCAAATCTTAGAGATCGGCCAATGGCAGACACATTTAACTAACTTTTACAAAGTATGTATAAACTTTCAAAAATTTACTCACGAAGTATTAGCGTCATGGCTAGACAAAAGCGTAAGCCAGAAGAATGTTGCAACCTTCACGACAAAATGTGCAATTTAAGCAAATTTTCTACTTTTTTCTTTATAAAAGTCAAGCTTAGCTGTTTTAGATTGAGGCAGCAAGGCAGCTAAGACAAAGACCTTTAATGAATGCAATAAACAACAAAGTTAAAATTAAGTCATAAACGAGGCATACGCGCTTAAGTGTTGTCTTGGGCGTGAATTGGCGAAAAGCGAAAAGCGGCAAGCGCGCAAATATTGCATCAATGTCGGCCAATTTCGTTGAAGGCAATGGAAATAGCACAAAACGGCTGACGCGCAACTGCCGCTAAACAAAAATAAACAACGAAAGCCAACAACGAAACGTGCCAAATCAGCGCGCAAATCAGCAGCAATCAGCAGAAAAGACAAGCAACTGACACACAGGCACACAAAGCGCGCGACCAACAAATGCAAAAGCTGTGAGAAAATGCCACAAAGCGACAGTCAAGCGACGCAATGCTGAATTCAGACAGCGAATGGCGACGACGAGTGACGACCGCTGCCGCAACAACAACACCAACAACGCTGCATGCCGCAATAGCTGCAATTGTGACGTCAACAAAGTGCCACTGGCTTACACACTGTTGCACATCGCGTGTGGCATGCAGCTTGAAATCGAAAGAATACAACAAAAACAGCAGCAAAAGTGTAGGAAAAAGAAAAATTACCACAAAACAATTATTCAAAAGGCTAGCGAAGTCATTGCACATGCAATGCCATAACATACACGCATACATATGTACGAGTATATGGATATCTTTACTTGCTTTGCGTTGCATTGCATTGCGGCAGCACGTTTGTTTCTCAACTCTTCTGTTGCTTCGCCTTATCCGAACGGTCTAGACACTCGCGCTTTTTGGCGTGTCGCGTTCCAGTAGTCGCACCATAGCTGTCGGTTGGCTCTATTATGCGCACAGTTATTGAAACGAAAAGTGTGCTTTGGTTGAAAAATGAAATTAAAATGAACAGCCACTTGCACACTGTTACCCACTTTCGTTTGCTTTGCATGCCCAACTGCGGCCAATTTTACCATTGCGGTACTGTCACAGTCACCTTCACAGTCGTAGCAATCACCTAGTTCGGCGCATATGGGCTGTTGCACGTGATCAAAGAGGTTGGGTAAGTTTTGTGTGGGTGACCTTGCCAGTGAAATTGTTATGCTGTGCAAATGCAAATTATGATGATTTTATTACATAATTATACAAACGTTAGAGGTCTGATAGCTGGGGTAAGGATTTGAGTCGCCGCCGTACGTATGTATAATACATATAACGGTATTTTACGAATATAAGTGTGAAGACCTCCATTCGTTTTAGATCATGTCCACTTGTATATTTTTAAGAAGAGAAGTCCACGCGAAACACGCTAGAAATATTTATGAATATGCCTTTAAGCTACTCCCACTTTCACGACAAATTCTTCTTCTTCACGACAAATTACTGTGGGCAAAAAATAGTAAGACTGTCTTTTTAATTTATATTCGCGCGAAAACCCATTTGTCGACAATTTTTTTTTTTAGTTTGGCATGACTGTCAGTGACATCTGTGCCACATGGTACTCTCTGAAGTACTATATGTGACCTGCTCTACGGAAAGGGGGCTTAGGTGTCAAAAAAAAGGAGAACAATTAATGAGATAACGAGAAACTGACGATTATTTTTAACAGCTTTTCCCAGAAAACTAGTTTTCGCACGTTAGCTCCCTTTTCGTAGACCAGGTCACATATATTAAGTGCATTCGGCGATTTTTACGATGAGTGAAATTAGTTAACAAAGAAGTTCCATTAAATTTTTTGTGCGGAATCAAATTTCTTGTGCCAAAACGTTGAGTATGTCGGAAATGGCCTTCGATGATAGTTGTTTGTCGCGAGCAAGTGTTTTTGATTGATACAAATTATTCAAAACGTTCTCGACCCGTTTATTTATTTTATTGACGGTGGTTCGAAGAATTGAGAATCGATTATTAACAGTCAGAGAGCTTACTGGCTTCGTTGGAATATCGGAAGGATAAGCGAAAACCATTTTGAAAGATCCTTTGGGCCTAAGAAAAGTGAAATCGCGTTGGGTTTCACGTTGGGTTCCAAAATCAACCAATTTTTTCGAAAAACAGCGTCGCTTTAACGTCTGTGAAACAATGCTTTCCGACTACCCGGTTGTCATGAAACGTATTATTACTGTCGATGAGTCTTGAATCTATGCTTGCGACCCAGAAACAGACGATCATTCGTCCGAATGTCGTGACAAAAGTAAACCGAAGCCGAAAATACCACGTCAAAGCAGGTCAAAAATCACGGTTATGTTGATAATTTTTTTCGATTGTCAAGGTATGGTGCATTCCGAATTGCTTCCGACCGGCCAAACTGTCAACAAGGAATACTATTTGCGTGTTAGGCGTCATTTGAGCGAAGCTATTCGCAAAAACAGGCCGGAATCTGGAGCCGACAACTTTTTTCGACAAAATTTTCAATCAATATCGTGCCGCAACCACCGTATTCTCCTAAATAACTCCGTGTGACTTCTGGCTATTCAGCAACCCCTATGCGAGTGGTCCGAAGAAATCGTTTTGAGTCAATTGAAGACATTAAACGTGAATCGCAACGCGCATTGAAGGCTGTTTCGGAGATCGACTTTAACAGCTGTTTCGAGAATTGGAAAAAACGTTGGCACAAGTGTATTGGGACCAATGGGAATTACTTTGACGTGGTCGACATAGATTTTGAAGAATAAATTAGCTTCCATATAATAAACTTTTAAACTCCCCTGCTTCTTTCACTTTACAGTATACAACTCAAAAACCAATGAAGTTTTCTGCATAAAAAACAACAAATAGTGTGCTTAAGTTATTTCAACTTTCAGCGCCAAAAATTGTTGAAATCGGACTACTTTTCAAAGACCCAGGCAGCAAATATGTGGACACAATCATCCTGATAATTTTTATATACATAATTCTATATTTATCTCGATTAGCTTTAGATGTTACAAACATTCGGTTAGATGAACAAAACTAATGGGTTGTCAAAAAAGTCTTGCGGTATTTTTATTTAATTTTTTTTTTTATTGAAATTGAAATGAATTTTTGATGACTCATGCCTAGCTCTTGCCCGATGCTACGGCTGCTACTATGCCGGTCTCTTTCGACCAATTCAGCGATTTTATCGCAATTTTCGACGACAGGCCTTCCGGAGCGTGGCGCATCTTCGACCACCTCTACACCAGAACGAAAACGTTGAAACCATCGTTGTGCGGTGGAAATGGAAACTGTATCGGGTCCATAAACTGCACAAATTTTATTGGCGGCTTGAGATGCATTTTTGCCTTTATCGTAGTAGTACTGTAAAATATGCCGTATTTTCTCTTTATTTTGCTCCATGTTTGCGACGCTATAACTCACGAACGACTTAAAAGAAACGACAATCAATCAAACACGTGTTAGCGCGTGAAATGAGCTTTTCAAAAAGGTATAGCATGACCCGATGCGACGAATAAAACTAGAACTACGCGCTTTCAGCGCCAACTAGCGAAAATACTGCAAGACTTTTTTGACAACCTAGTATTATACTCTATAGCCACATCTTGCAGGCGTATAATAAAAGTGTAGCCAGGGAGATTCTTCCTCTGGTCCTAATATAGCTAAAATATATGAATTTTTGAACATCCTCTTACACTTTATACCCTATATGTGTTGGTTTCGTTATGAAATTCAAAAGTCATCTATTTCTGAAAATAATATGTCGTAGCCACAAAACTGAATAAAATCAGGTCAAAGTCTACCATAGCCACTTGCATATTGTATATGTATGTGTATGTTTACCACTCTTTAACAGACAGACGCACATATATAGTATATATCTATATCTGTGTTTATGTAACAAATATTGCATTTTTGGTCAAAATTTTCTAAGCTGAGAATGCTGAAGGCAGGTAACTGACTTACTCATACATAATCACACACCTATGTTTTCGTATTATGCATATTTACTCAAATATGTATAAAGTATGTATATGTGTGAGTAAATGCATATGCTAAGAACCAGTTACCGTCAACTATTGCTAGAAACTCTTCATGGCTTCTACTACTCTCCGAGACAGACTTGTAATCGCTAATCAAATGCAGGCATACGCCAAAGGGGAATTACACCACAAACTGCAATCCATTGAACTTAAGTATGTGTGTATGCATGTAGGGGAGTCACTGCACTGTATCAGTGCTGCTAGCAACGTTGGAGAGATCAGCCAAGCAATTTGTTTTGAAAACGAAAATTAAAAGAACTAAGAAAACAAGAAATTCCTAGGGAAGATGCCTATCAAGTATGTGAAACAGGATCTGATGCAGACAAAAATTTATATACATTCATACATAAACATCTAAACTAGTGAAAAATGGCAACACGGCGTGGCATTTAGTAAAGGTTCTGCCAAAGCGGCTAACGAACTTGCAAGCGAGATGAGCAAGCATTTGCAAAAATATACATACATGGGCACATATGTATGTACAAAGATGTATGTATATTAATATGCGGAAATCTTGATGAGTCAGGTAAATTTATAAAGAAATTTTAAATAATTTAGAGGACATTTCAAAACCTGTTGGATGGTTGGTTGGTCAGTTCGAAGTCAAAGAGATGCGCAAAACTTACATGGAAATTACTTACATACATATTAAGATAATTCGTTTTTTAATTTAAATTGCTTCCTGGAGTCAAAAATTGCAAATTCCGATGATATGAAAAGCATTGAAAATACCAGGCGATCCGTAAGTGAACCAAAATTAATTTGCAGATAATAAACGCAGGCCTCGAATCTTCACTTCTGCACTCGTTTATCAAATTTATTAATACGTAGGTTGCTATATATATTTCTGGCCTAATAAAGTAAATAGGCATATTTATCAACGAAAATGTTTTTTTTTTTTTTTTTTTTTTTTTTTTTTTTTTTTTGTCGATTGCTGTTTTGTTTCGGGCTCATACGCATAGATCCAAGATTCGTCACCTGTGACGATCTTATAAACGTCTTTTGAAGCACCGCGATCGTATTTTTTCAGCATTTCTTTACACCAATCCACACGAGCCTTTTTTTGAGCGATTGTCAAATTGTGCGGGATCCAACGAGAACAAACCTTTTTTACGGCCAGCTGTTCATGCAATATCGAATGTATGCTGGTGGGAGAAATGCATAGGCATGCCTCTATCTGAAGGTATGTTACATGACGGTCTTGCATTATCAGTTCACGTACGGCATCGATGTTTTCTGGCACAACGGCTGTTTTTGGACGACCTTCACGGAATTCGTCTTTGAGCGAGCGTCGGCCACGATTGAATTCGTTGTACCAGTTTTTCACAGTGCTATAGGATGGTGCTTCATAGCCATACAAAGATTTTAGTTCATCGATGCACTCTTGTCGTGATAATCCACGTCGAAAGTTGTGAAAAATGATCGCACGAAAATGTTCACGAGTTAATTCCATTTTTTGGCCGAGATGAATTTTTTAATTCCCTGTAAATAAAACAATTCACAATTAAATGACAAAACGTTCTGAGTGATGTTATGCTAAAAAATGTCAAACTTTCCAATGGAAATGTCAGATTGCACCTGGCAACACTTAGTGTTGCCCTAGGCCTGAATATATATAGCAGCCCTCGTATTAACATAATTTGCTAACTTTAACACAGTTATAGTGCTGAATTCAATGAAACATAATTTGTGAATACCTCTTTAAAGATGTTTAACCTCTATTTGACTTATACTAGTTAATTCTTATATTCACCACTATTCAAGTTTAAGCTTGCAAATTCAATATATTTAAACTTTCACAGCATTTACAAGGTTTGTACGGAAAGTAATAGAACAGAGTCGTTTTAAAAAAAGTTATTGAACCAATCGTTACAATTCTTTAAAAACCTTCAAAATAGGCTCCTTCTGCGTCGATGCAGCATTCTCCGGAATAGCATTGTAAACCCTCTGTCGTCTCAAAATGCTTGCCTTTCATCGGCCTTTTCAGTCAAGGAAACAAAAAAAAAAGTCCGTTGGGGCCACATCTGAGCTGTAGGGCGGCTGTGGAAGCGTTGGGATGTCGGCTTTGGTTAGGTAACTGTTCACAAGAAAGGCGGTGTGAACCGGGCGTTGTCGTGGTGCAACTTCCAATCGGCTGCGATGTCTTGTCGGACCCGATTGAGCCTTCGTTTGAGTCTCTTGAGGACTTCCACGTAAAACTTGGCGTTGACGGTTTGTCCAGGAGGAACAAATTCATGGTGGACGTTGCCTTTGATGTCAAAAAAGACAATGAGCATCATTTTCACTTTGGATTTGCTCATTCATCAGCGACCTCTTCCCGGCTCTCCAAAAAGGCCTGGTGCCACTGAAACACACCATTTCTTGCTAAAGCAAAATCTGGGGTCAATGCTTGTCATATCAATGGTCATCTGTCGCAGATTTACCGAAGTACAGTCGCGGCGGAAGAAAATCAGTCCTATTACTTTCCTTTTTGTTTCAAAGTCAATAAATTTAATCGGTTCGTCGACTATGAATCTGATGGCGGCGTTACGAGATCTAAGTTAATTTTACTATGCCTATGAAAAGCCTGTTTGAAAAAATTTAACACTTTTAAGGATCTATATAAGAAATTTTGCTCAAAACAAGTTTTTAGCGAATTTCATTATACTAGAAAATATTAACATAATTTTAGAATGTAAAATCAATTTTATTCAAGTTACATTGGAGAAAAAACATTAAGGACATCAAGGCTAAAACTGTAAGTTAAGAAGGCTGGTGTGCTTCCCACTCTATGTTTCAATACTTCCTCAACCACCAGAGGGAATTCCCCTCACCTTAAATGCATTTGATTGTAAGATATTAATGTCAGACAATGTAATCAATGACAATTGCTAAATCCACAGCGGCCAAATTTATTAGCCTTACGAAGGGATACAGACTCAATCTTAATATCACAGTCAATGGTATTAAAATTTCGACAGTAAAACACTCTCGAGATTCTAAGCGTTACTTTCGACAGCCTGTGCTGCTGTACTCCTCATACGGCCACGATTATTGCCGGTAGCTCTTTAAAAAAGAAAAAGAAACGTTGTTAGTAACATACAAGGCAATCGCCCGGTCAGTCATCAACTACGCAGCACAGATTTGGTCATCTAGATGTAGTGAAACGCAGTCATAGAAGCACATCGTACCATTACAGAATGCCTCTTGATGTCTTACATCAGCGCGATCGAACCATACGCCGACCAAACCACGGCCGTAACAAAATTTTGACACGCACTGACCACCATTCACAGTGGAACCGTCAGCACTTTCATCGACTTCCTCACAGTGAATGGCGTACTTGGAGTTAAACCACCAGCCAAGCAGATGAAGAGCTCGAGTTTGTTCGAAAATCTAGAGCAACCCTTGATGTTGTTGCTTTATCGGTAGAATTCTGCCGAGTTGACAGTTCTCGGCCGGATAAAAAATTCTGGTCCGTTCTGTTTACGTACACCGGATTATTTATGACAACATTAGCTTCTGTTTGTGTTTCACTATTGCCTTGAAATGATAAAATTCCCAAGTTGTTGCTTACTTAATTCTTGCGAATTTAAAAGTAAAGAAATCGATGAAAAGTTAGCAATATTTCATACACATTATATATGTATGTACTAACCCAAATAGCTATGTGTTTATTGGACCTTATAAATATTTATATGACCCATATTAAAAAAAGATAGGAAGCTTATGCGGAAGGTTTATGGTCTTTTTCGCATTGGCAATGGTAAATTCCGCAGTCGATGTAACGATGAGCAGTACGAGATATACGACGTCATTGACATAATTTAACGAATTAATGGACAGCATAGCCTGTCTAGGTTATGTCGTCCAAATGGAAACTCCAGCTCTGAGAATATTCGACGAAATTCCCGCTGCTGGAAGCAAAGGAAGATGGAGACCTCCACTCCGTTGGAAAAATCAGGTGTAAAAGGTCCTGGCTATACTTGTAATCTCCAATTGGCGCCAAACAGCGAAAAGGTAGAACGACTGGCGCTGTTGTAAACGGGGCTATAACCGCGAAGACGGTTTTTACGCCAATAAAGAAGGAGATTAAAAAGAATGAACTTTGCTTCATTAAAAGCAGATTGTTCGGAACACAAGCTTTTGTAGGAATTGGTTACTGTTTTATTATTTTCATACGCGCTGCGATTTTGACCTTTGAATTGGTCGTTGACTTTATTTTTATTGTGTATAGAAACATAGATAACAGTTAATTATATGTGTATGTATGTATGTTTAACGTTGCGTGAAAGACTGACCAAATGACCGAGAGTTTGTACCAGTGGCTTTCATTGCGTAGGGCCAAGTCGTATTTATTCTTTGGCTGCTAATTTATAAATATGCGTATGAATATTTAGCGGCCTGCTATGTTTTTTAAACTCGTTTACAGTTAGCAGTATTTGTGTGTTATGCAAATTTGCACTTTTTGTGCTAATTTTAATTATTCTTTGTTTCAAATTTATTGCTAAATTCGCTTATCTGTAATGTAAACAAGTTTATAGTTTATTAGATAATACAAATTCCACCGGTTCTTTATAGGCTCAGTTCTTTATAGGCTCTTCTCTTATTTCCTTAAAATATTTTATTACGTTCTTTGCTCTTTATAATTCCAATGTCGCACGTGCTTTTAGAAGTCTACAAGCCGTCGTTTGGATACAAGGTTTGCTTCGCTGAAAAAACATAATTTTGAATCTATAATATAATTGCTGTCTTCTTCCTTGTTCGATATTACTTTATAATCGCAGTTAAATAGCAATAAAAGCCCATGTTATAAGACTTGTAATATATCTCCCTCTCTGGAAAAATATATATTGTTATATATATTCCTTTCTGCCACCTTACAACTCGGTCAATTGTCTTACTGGATTCTTAAAAGCAGCAGTAATCATTAGAAGACTAGATACCGACAAAGATTAGCTTCATTTGTTAGTTCATTTTTTTTATTTTTTTTTTTTTTTTTTTTTTTTTTTTTATTGAAACGTAATAAATGATGGTTTCACATTTCATTGAAATTGCAACTAGTGATGAATTTAAACTAACAAGCAATATTTTTCTCAATGTATAAAGTATGTAAAACAATAAAGCTGTAATAACAAGCTTTTCTTTTTTAAACTAAATGTAACAACTAAATATATTGATATTTGTTATTTCCTTAGATTCGCAATAGATCATGAAACGTACGTTCTTTTCAATCTACGCCTGCTATTTCTGGTTTCTCGCAGTGGCCGGGCTTCAGCGTTTACGTGATTTTGTAACCTTGTAGCATGTTTCGATGCCGTTTCGTGAATGACTTCCCGAACCATTTTTATGCGGAGATCACGATGTAGATCTGAATAGCGTATGTATCACGGGGCATTTACAATTTTTCGCAGAACCTTGTTTTGGAATCTTTGCACCGCTTCGATGTATAAGGGTGCAGCGCATCCCCATTGTTAAATTCCGTATGTCCAAATGGGCTTTGGTTGTAGACTAGGATTTTATTTGAGGTAGTTAATGGTGATTTCCTGCCGATTAACCAGTTTATTTTGTTATATTTTAGTTTTAGTTCTGCAACTTTCCTTTGTATATGCTCCCTCCACTTTATTTTTGCATCCAACGTCATACCAAGATATTGCACTGAGGTGGAATATGGGATTACTTCATTTCCAATATGTAAGGGGATGTACGTAGCATTTTTGTTAGTGAATTTTATATGGATAGACTTCATCTCTTTTAAAGTAATGTACCATTTCCGTGTCCATTCTACAATTTGATTTAATGAAGATTGCATTCTGTGTGACGACTCAACTTCATTTTTGCCGGTCGTAATGATGCAGGTATCATCTGCAAATGTGGCGATTGCACAGTTTGGTGGCGTAGGCATGTCGCTAGTAAATAAAGTGTATAAGAGTGGACCCAGGACAATTCCTTGGAGTACACCTGTTTTTATCGGCTGTAACGTAGTATATGATTGTCCCTGCTTGATTCTGAACTAGCGGTTGTTCAAATAGGAGTCAACTAGATCGGTTAGATACTGTGGAAAGTGAAGTCTTAATTTAAGAAGTAAGCCCTGGTGCCATACTCTATCGAACGCCTGCGATACGTCAAGGAAAACAGCTGTGCAATTGTGCTGTTTTTCCATCGCATCTTCAATTATGCTCGTTATTCGATGAACTTGATCGATTGTGGAATGTTGAGATCTAAATCCATATTGATGAATGGGTATAATTTCGTTTTCTTCAATTGTGTTCTGCAGTCCTCTTATGATTACAGCTTCAAGTAGTTTGGACAAAATAGGCAAGATTGGACGATATGACGAGGCTTCATGTGCGCTTTTGCCAGGTTTTTGTACCATAATGATTTCAGATACTTAGCAAGACAGTGGGACGTATCTGAGATTTAAGCAAGCGTTTATTATCGTATTTTGCTTTTCACACTGTTAATAATATTTTCTACTTCTTTATTTGTTGTTGGTTTGATTTCACCCACGTATTGCGATTCTTGCAGCTGTGGTAGGGTACCATTGCCCAAAAAAGGACTAAATGTTTTTGTTAGTTTCTCTGAGAAAAGTTTCGCTTTTTCCTCATCGCTTCTGGCCCAGGATGCGTTTGGCTTTCTGAGGGGTGTATTCGACAATATTGATTTCCTAGCGTTTTTTACAGCTCTCCAAATGGTACAGCTTTCCAAAGGGTTGTTAGTTCATTGCAAGTAAATTTTTTTTCAGCCAACAAACTTTCGAAAACTAATGAGAGGAAAAATCGCTAAGATTTAGCTACCGGGAATATGATAATTGCGGATTAAGGAAACTCAATTTCTGTACAATTTCTGAAATTTTGCCATTCTTTTCAATCATGTGTTCTCTCGATTATGATTTCACGTGACACCCACCGCTTACTGATCTTTAGCAAATCCAAGTTTTCAGAACATTACGTGCAATACCTTCTTTGGATATGATTTTGCAGTAACGGATTTTTCGATCAACTTCATTTTACTCATTCTACTTAATACGGTTACTTAAAGGAAAAGAGGAAAAAATATAATATGAAATGTATTTTTCACACATAAAGTGGATTTTGTAAGTTTATATGTAATAAAATCATGCCCCAAATTGATGAAAACAATGACAGAATATGAAATGGGTGTATTATTCTCTGGATCTGGAAGCTATCTTTCCAACACTGAAGACAATGATTGTTCGAAGCAAATGTATTGATAAGAAAGTCACAATCATGCTTATTGCTGTAGACACCGTCTTTACGGGGTCTACTTTAGAGGCTTCAAAAAGTCGATTTTTTGAGTATTTTTTGGGAGGGATTGGTTAAAGTGAAATTTCTAGGTTTTATGGTTATATATGTATTTAAGCATTTTGGATACGAAATCTTTTATTTTCTGCCTTTGTGAAGCAATTGCCCGATGAATCTCGCATGTGCATGCCCGAATTACATTCTAGGTTTAAGTTTTTTCTATCTTGCCCGCTCTACCTTCCGCAATATTTCCCATCTATAACTTTGGGGATATATTCTTAGATAATCCTTAAATAGATTTAAGCACAAAAAATCGATTTTTGCAGCTACTAAAGCAGGCGCTCCCCTTAAGCTTTTAACCGTGTTTACAACAGGGGCGCCAGACGTTCTTCCTTTTCGCTGTTTGGCATCAATTGGAAATTACAAGTGTAGCCAGGCCTTTCTCTACCTGGTTTTTCCAACGGAATGCAAGTCTTCATTGTCAACTGCTTCCTTCGGCGGGTATTGCATCGAATACTCTCACAGCTGGAGTGTTTCCATCCATGCGGACGACTTAGCTTTGCCAGCGTAGCCGCTGAACTATGTCACAGTCGTCGTATATCTCGTACAGCTTATCGTTCCAACGGTATTCGCCGTTGACAATGCGCATATGATCATAAATCTTGGACAGAACCTGTGTCTCGAAAACTTGTAACGCTGATTACCGGAAGTTGTCATCGTACATATCTCTGCACAATATAGCAGAAGGAAGATGATGAGTGACTTGTAGAATATGGTTTTTGTTCATCGAGAGAGGCCTTAATTCACAAATGCCTACTCAGTTCAAAGTAGCACCTGTTGGCAAGAGTTATTCTGCATCAGAATTCGAGGCTGACAGTTTTGTTGGTGTTAATGGTGGTTCCAAGATAGACGACATTATCTACGACTTTGAAGTTATGACGTGGAAGGCAAGTCGCGAGTGCGACGACGTTCTGTTTGGTGACAGGAGATAATATATTTCGTCTTGTCTGAAACCTCGCTTGGCATCGAACGACTCTGAGAGGTGCTTCCCGATCCTGACGATCTTTTGCTCAACGTTAGCTTACACAGCCGTATTAGCTTTGCGGGGGTACTAAGTTCAGACATAGCGACATGGAGACATCGTGCTGTCGAGGGCGGCTTTAAAAGCGACGAAGAGTGTGTGTGAATCCTTTTTTCACGGGTCTTTTCAAAGATGTGGCGCATGATGCAAATCTGAATAAAACCTTATATGCGCTGCCGGGAAGCTTATCCCACGGTAGTTGGCGCAGATTGTGGGGTCTCGCTTTTTGTGAGTTGTGCGGAGCACACTTAAATTCCAATCGTCGGGCATTCTTTCGACCATATTCTACAAAGAAGCTGATGCATGCTCATTATCAGTTCTTTGCCGCCGTATTTGAATAGCTCGGCAGTGCATCGTTCGTATTACAAAAATAGTATTGAAAAGTTGGAAGATCGCTCAATGGCAACAATTGTGAATAATCAAATCGAATTTTGCAAAAAAACGTTTTCTCCACAAAACATTACGAAAATTATGAATTAGCATGATAAGCTGAGTAGATTTAGCGATCTAGCCGGATCATTAGGCCGCCTGTCCTCCTGTATATTTGTAGGTGAACTTATCGCTCAGTTTTTGAGACATATTTAGATCTGGCACTTTGCACAAGTTCTTCGCGCTGTAAGAAGCTGCTTATTTGTCTTAATCGCCGATATTGGAGAGTTTTGAGCCAATAATCCATATTATTTTATTCCTTATTTATGTGTACAGTAGTATGTACATATGTTTGCACAAAACACATCATGTATCGCAGTTATACAGTGAATGCGCTGACTACAATTAAGCGTGTGAAAGACAAACAAAGCTCAGTAAGATTGGCATTTTTACATAAGCCACTTTAAGGCATACATACATACATACCAAAAAATAAATTATAGGCGCTGCAGTAAGAAATTTTGGTTATATACATACATATAGACATACAAGAGTACATATGTTGTTATGTATGTAAGTCCGCATGTACTTTTGTTGTAGCCATGCGTAGTTCCTAATTGAATATTTATTTGAACTTTAATCAGCGTAATAATAACCCAGGCAATGACGCTGCCATGCAGATAACTATGTTTTACCTGACTTTGGCTAACTTAAATTTTTTTTCTTTGTCCACACACCATTCGCATATGCCACATCACTTCAACTGAATATGCACCCGTACATAAATGCGTTTGAATGTGTGCGTGCATTTGGCGGCGTGTATTTGCTGTGTACTTTGAACTTGAAGTAGCAAATAAGAAGACGGCAATTCGCCAATGCCCTCTGTGAATGTGATTGATTGGACAATACACCGCTTTGTCCATATTTGCAGTATTCATTTCAGTCGATTTGACTTACTCATTAAGCATTTGAAGGAGTGGGTGAATGTTTCGTGGTTTTAACTACATAATAACATACAATATTTATATATAGTTGCATGTATACAAATGTACCGTCATCTGAGTGAATGTCAGCTTATGATGTACACCCTTACTTTTTAATGCTAAATGGTAGCGGCTGGTAAAATATTGTAGTGAGTACCCTCTTTGGTTGAATTATCGATTTTTCATTTCGAGGCTGTAAGCGCTAGCTTCTCTTTATTGCGTTAGCTGCGAAGCAAGAAATGGCTAAAATTGGTTAGCCGAAATCTTATTCTTGTAAGTTAAGGGCGTATTCTGGTCTAGAAGCATTAAATTCAGTTAATTTCTAAAGTGTCGTAAAAAAGGCAATTCATATTTTTACTATCCATTTTTTTTTATTAATTATTTGTTAATTATAGAAGAGTACAGAAAAAAATTAAAAACTAAAAAAAGTAAAAAATTTCAAAAATTTTGAGCTGACGAAGTGGGGGGTCTCTAAAAATTTCCACTTGACCATACCCATGATTTCAACCCTCTTAGTTATCTGAAACCAAAAAAAAAAAAGATTATTAATCTAGAATAATGTCGCAATGGCCGGAACTACGGAAAAGTGGGAAACAATTTTTTTCACAAAATGGCGACTGCCTGAAAAAAAATTTTTTTTTTGGATCACATTTTCTGATTATTTTGTATTTTTTAAAAATAATAAAAATAAAAATTTGGGGATGGGACTAGTTCCAACCATAGACAAGCCTATAAAGAAGACTCTATAAAAATTTCATGTAAATCGGTGCAGTAGAACCTGAGAAATCGTGGGTCTCGTTCCGAAAAAGTCAGTTTTGAGAAAAACGCGTTTAAAGTTTCGCGTAAAGTCTTTTGTTCGATTAGTTCCGGCCGAACCAGTTTGGATGCCGGATCAGAAAAATGCCTATATCTCCGAAAATAGTTTTAATTTTGGAAAATCCTCTTGTACACATATTCTTGAATAGTTAAACTTTGAATATATATAAAAAAAAAATCGATTTTTTTTTAATTTCTAGACTAGAATACCCCCTTAAATAGTTATTTAAATTATAGTAAAATTACAACGAATTCGATATTTTCCGTCATATGTGGGTTAAATGTGACACTAATCGATTTTAGCCATTCTTGGTACCAATTAAGCAAAGGAATGGCTAAAATCGGTTAGCCGAAATCTTATTCTTATGTTCGCAGTCTAACAAAGTTTCATTTAGTTAAGTTGGCATAAAAAAAATATTTTAAACTATGATCGAATCTACCTCATCGAATTTGATATTTCCGTCATATGTGGGTTAAAGGGCGATATTAACCGACTTTAAGCATTTTTGATAACAAATAAAAATATTTTAGTCAAAATATTACTAAATTTTTTTTAATTTCTTTCATGAGATAATTCAGTTAGCGGTTGAGATTTATGAAATTATATAAACCAGATGATCGGATAATATAGAGAGTAATAAGTTAAGTTTAAGGGGGTAGAGGTTCTTATTTCATTAGCCTTTTTTTGACAGAACACGTGTGAGTTGTGTCAAACTGCCTTGTTATTTTGGTTCAGAATTGTTTGGTATTCAGCAGCAAATCGTTTAGCTTTATTACGAGAATTCACGTTCTGTGAAGCGATCTTAAATTGAAAGCATACAAAAACTGAATCCGCTCGATCTTCTCAAGCGATATCGCTTCGCTCTATGAACTCTTGCCAAGTTCCAAGAACATCTGACGTTTTCGAGCAAAAATCCCGTTATCAGGTGACTAACCATTGGTCTAGCATCTCTTTGTAGACATGATTTTAAAAAGCTCAGCTTTTTTTAGTCACTAATGCCCTTATTATAATATTATGGACATACTCCTCGAAGAGCTCTTTAAATGGTTGTCATTCTTTGAATTCACCTGCGGATTTTTGTAATTCCATCTTTGGTAGTTGCAATTTTTCGACTGCTTTTTTTAAGTTGATTTCTTTTTGGTTTTTTAACAATCGTACAATATCAATGACTTCAAAAGACACTTCTTCTGTTTCAAAATTAATACACAACCTGCTGTATTTGAGTGTCAATTTGTCGATATTTTTTTCCATGAAACTCCACAAATTTTTAATACGGCCTTCAAATCTTTCAAGTTCAGTTTCGTTGGCAGTATTCATTTTCGTTTTCGTCTCTTCAATAATTGATTGAATTTTTTCGATTTTTTTTAATTTAATTCTCTGGAAGGTTTATTATTCTATTGTCAGTTGGGCTTCACTCTTGTCCCTATGTCCATTTGATGCTAGGTACCATTTTGAGCTGCTCCTGGGCTCGCTTCCTATCATATGTCTTCTATAAAACGCCTTCGATATAAACAATTTGTCCGGAGATTGTAGCGTAGACTTAACAATAATACATTCCAAATTTCGTACAAGTATCTTGTTAAATTAAAAAAGGTTTTCTTATAAAAAATTAATTTTGATCGTACAGTTTGTATGTAAATAAATATTTTATAGTATACTCGTATAAGACGTTTCCTTCTGAGCGTTAGAAACTTCATGACAAACTGAATGCACCCAGTTCAGGGTATAATAAGTATCAATTAAAATATTCTTATTCTATTATAATACGGGAGTCACTAAAAAAATATACAACAAAATTTTTAAAAGAGCGGACAAGCGGATCAAAGTGCAAGAGCTCTTAAGGAAACACGCTTGCTTCTTACTTACACGGTTTCGAAAGGATTGACGGACGGCTGTTGGCCGGCATCACATGCGATTCGGATGGGCAATATCAATGACTTCAAAAGACACTTCATCTGTTTCAAAATTAATACACGACCTGCTGTATTTGAAGATATATGCAGAAAGTGTAGAGGAGTAGGCATGAGTCAAGGGACTAGACGAAGTATCAAACGTAGATATCAAGTCGTTCTTAAAGTTCGCAACAAACCTTGACGTCCTGTATGACGAATACTTTACATCAAACTAAAATGAACATCCATGTGGCTTTACCGGTTATGATAACCGCCTAGTTAAACCTAACCTAACGAATTATTTAAATAATTTGATTTAATTTACTTACATCAGACACTAAAGACATAACCCATTTTTGAATAACGTAAACACAGGTGACGAGTCATGTATCTTTGAGTATGATCCCTGAAAAGGCCGATGAAATGCAAGCATTTTGATACGACAATCCCTTCTGTCGTCAAGCAGCATGCACCTCGGCTCTCAAGGCTATTCCGGAAAATGTTTTCCGTGATGCCTTCAATGCTTGGAAATCGCGCTGGCGACCGTGCATCGACGCAGAAAGCGCCTGTTTTGAAAGTTTTTAAAGAACTGTAACGATTGGATACCGGACACACCCTGTATGTCATTTATTAAAAGTAATAAACAAATAGTTGTTAGAGAAGCAAATCTGAGAGGTCTGTTGACTGAAATGATTTGAATATTTTAACAAAAGTCATGTAAGTAATATATTGTTATTCAAAGTCTATGAAATGTATTGGTAAATAATTGGTGTTTACAAATGAGTTATTAAAAGTTAAGTTTCATATTATTATTTACAGTTGTTTAAAGAAATAAAATTTCTCAAGGTGTTAATTTTTATTATTAATAATATTATTGATTTCTGGTAAGGGTGTGTTTCAAAGTTGTGGTTTAAAATATATTAAAATGTATTATTCCAGTTTTTTAATGAGTAAACGCTCCTCGCCCTACGTAGTTACATTTTTGACCTTCGTCAGTCTGGAAAGACGTACAAACAAATTTCGAATCAGGTCAAATGCTGAAAAGAAATTGTTTTCAATGCCCTTAAGCATATAAAGAATTTTAAAACTATTTCCAACGTTGCACGCGAAGAAAAAACCCGAAAAACTTCAACAAAATATACCGCAGAATTGCTGCTATCTCCCGAGGAGACCCAAAAAAAAGTGCCACTGACATTCTACATAAAATTAAAGACGTATATAATGTACAAATATCCAAGAAAACAATTGCCCGGCGTTTAGTCGAATTTGGATTTCACGGCAGAACAGCACGCATGAAACCACTTCTAACTAAAATTCAAAGGAAAGAATGTGTAGACTTTTCCAACGCTTATTGATCTTGGACAACAAATAAATGGAAGTGTGTTGTTTGTAGCGATGTAACAAAATAAATCGCATAGATTCTGATGGTCGAAGGTATGTTTGCCGACCAATCTAACAAGAATTTAATCCTCGCTATGTTTCACGCGTAGTGAGGCATGGCGGAGGATCAATCATGGTGTGGGAATTTTTTTCATAGAGTGGTGTAGGTTCGCTCCATATGATTGATGGAATTTTAAATAAGGAGAAATACGTCGACATCCTAAAAAATGTCATTCTGCCATGGACTAATATAATGACAATTTGCCTGTTATATGGAAATTCCAACAAAATAACAATCCAAATCACATGGCAAAGTCAACACAAAAGTTTTTTGTTGAAAATTCCATGAATGTTTTGGAGTGGCCTGAAGAGAACACATCTCTGTTGAAGTCAAAACAGCTGTAGGTAGCAAAAATATCACAAATATGGATGTCCTTTTTGATGAAATTAGGCAAGCAACACTAGTGGAGTGCTGTCAGAGTCTTATAACGTCAATTCGTAGTGGATGTGAATCAGTATTAAAGTAAACGGGTTAAGCAACAAAATACTAACGAAAGTAAGCAATATTTTTTAATAGCAGTATTTTTTGCTGATAAAAAATTTTCGTTTCTAATTAGTTGTCGCACTCAAATCGTTGATTCCACACATTTTTGTTAAAATCTTAAAAAAAAAAACGGATTTTTAATTAAAATTTTTACTATTAGAGTTTAAGTTTAATGGAAGTTTCAATAAAATGAGTGAAAAAACGGTAAAATAAATGATTTATTCGAAAATAATTTCATTTACTTCAAAATAAGTCGCGTTTCTAATTAGCTATCAACGGCTGTATATCTAATATAAATATTTTCAAACTTCTGGTTGCCTCTTACTGAAATTAAGAAAAAAACTCTTCTGTTTTATTTGCAATTTCCGGGTACTTTGCCGCAATGTATAATGATTTTCGTTAGCCCAAAATGAAATTGAGATTTCCCATCCATATATTACATAATTTTATATTCCATTAAGTTTTTATGCCCAAAAAATAAGGTGACATTTGAATTTAAACTGCGCGCGTCGAAGGATTTGGAGAATTTTTTTTTTTTTTTAGGTTGGTAGTACTGTCAGTCACATTTATGTCAAATTTCATGTCAAAATATTCATTAGTATTTGAGATACGTGTCGTTTTGTGAGCTGCTAAAAGTGAGTTTTTCGTTTTTTGCGATGTCGAAATTTGTTGAGCAAAGAATTTGCATTAAATTTTGTTTACGGAATCAATTTTCTGCTGCGGATACGTTGAGGATGGTGCAGAAAGCCTTTGGTGATGAGGCTATGTCTTAAAAAAATGTTTACAAGTGGTATAGTGAGTTCCAAGCCGGCCGTGAACGTCTCGAAGACGAAGAGCGTGACCATCAACCTCAACCGATGAAGCTCACGTTCAACAAATCAAAGATTTGGTGTTGAAAAACCGTCGATTAACAATTAGAGACCTTGCTGATGAAGTTGGCATATCGAAAGGCTCAGCCAATACCATTTTGAAGAATGTTTTGGGCCTCAAGCGCGTCAAATCTCGACTGGTACCGCAAACATTGAATTTTTTGGAAAAAAGGCGTCGCGTTGAAGTGTGTGAAACGATGCTTTCCGACTACCAGGGTGTCATGAAACGCATTGAAGGAGATAACTGGCGATGAGACTTGAATCTATGCTTACGACCCCGAAACAACCGATCAATCGAGCGAATATCGTGCCAAAAGAGAGCCGAGACCAAAAAAATAGCGCCAAAGTCGCTCAAAAATCAAGGTCATGTTGACTGTTTTCTTCGATTATCGTGGTGTTGTGCATTATGAATTCCTTCCAACCGGTCAAACAGTCAACAAGGAATATATTTGAACGTTATGCGTCGTTTGCGTAACGCTATCCGCCTAAAAAGGCCGGAATTGTGGAAAGACAATTCTTGGTTTTTACACCACGATAATGCACCATCCCATACCGCCCTCGTAATTCGTGATCATTTCGCCAAAAACTCAACCCATATCGTTCCGCAACCACCGTATTCACCTGATCTGGCGCCGTGCGACTTCTGGCTGTTCACCAAGCTCAAAAGACCGCTCCGGGACACCGTTTTTATACGATAGAGGAGATTCAAGCCGCAGCGAAGACGGAACTGAAGGCCATCCCGGAAAGTGACTACAACCAGTGTTTCGAAGATTGGAAAATTCGTTGGCATAAGTGTATTGCAGCGGGAGGGGATTACTTTGAAGGAGATGAAATGGATTTGGAAGAATAAATAAAGAATTTTCAAAATAAATACAATGTCACCTTATTTTTTGGGCACAGTAGTAATATGTACATACGTACTATGTATATCATATTTGAGCTAATTAGATATTAGTATTGGATTATTATCAATACTTCGCACATGCTAATTGTATTAATAATGACACTGAGTGACCGACTTAGAATATACTTATGTTCATTCAGTTAATACGATATTAAATTTGGTTGTAATCCATTCGCATGGTTGGCTACCTTTTTTCGCAAACATTTTCACCAGACAATGGTTTGGTGGGGAATTAATTAAACCTTTATTACTCTTTAAAAAACAAATTATATGTAGTATACCACAAATGATATGTGTTTTTTTTTTAAAGCAAACAACAACAACCGCTTTTCTCATATTTTGACTTCTTCAAGGTTAAGTATTTGTAGGATTCGCTAACAAAATAGTATATTGCCTAATTAATAGCCAACTTTTTAAAATACTATTTTGTTATAATTTTATGGCGTTGACTGGACAATGCTGGGTAATAATTGAAGAATACATATTTGCAAATACATAAATCTGTTAAACTGCCTCGACTGCCGATGAGCATAAAAATGTAGGTGTGTGCATGTGCTCGTGTATGTGTTAAATGTTCCGCAAGTACGTTGTTTGGCCGTGAAACGGTAGTTTATGCATACATACGAGTATAATGTTTATTGAGTTAGACTAAACGTTAAGTAAATAAGGCATACATACACATGCACACTAAATGTCAATCATGTGTACATAATTACGAAGATCAAGTTTAAGTAGCGGCCGATACACCGAGCAAGTGGCTGATTAGAGTAGTGGCAGTACGCGTAAGCCTCGCGTTTCCAATAATCGCACATTTTACATATGTACTTACATATATACATTACGGACGTGATGCAGCTTGCTTAAATGTACTGATATGTAAATACAGCTACATATTTATAATATAATGTGTATTTAAGTAGTTGAAGGGCGGCATCTACTTGAATTTTAGTAAATATTTACGATATTACGAACATAAGTAAGTTTCTGCATATACATATGTATGTACATAAGTATGTATGTATGCTCGCATGTTAGGGGTATTCACTTGTTTAATGTTTCAGGTGGTTTAAGCTCTAATGCTAATTTATAGGTACTAACTTGTTTACTGACATGATGATATATAATTTTAAGCACAGTGGTTATTTTTCAATCAAAATAAAAAATAACAAGTAAGGAAGAGCTAAGTTCGGGTGTCACCGAACATTTTATACTCTCGCATGATAAAGTGATAAGCGAGATTTCATTATCCGTCATTTACATATTTTTCAAATACCGTATTTGTGTAAAGTTTTATTCCGCTATCATACCTATCTATACCGCGTGGTTGTGAACCGATTTGGAAGTAGACGCATATTTCGTACATGTCATCGGGGTGTTACGAGAATATTATATACCGAATTTCATTGAAATCGATCTAGTAGTTCCTGAGATATGGTTGTTGGTCCATAAGTGGGCAACGCCACGCCCATTTTCAATTTTTAAGAAAAGCCTGGGTGCAGCTTCCTTCTGCCATTTCTTCCGTAAAATTTAGTGTTTCTGACGTGTTTTGTTAGTCGGTTAACGCACTTTTAGTGATTTTCAACATAATCTTTGTATGGGAGGTGGGCGTGGTTATTATCCGATTTCTTCCATTTTTGAACTGTATATGGAAATGCCTGAAGGAAACGACTCTATGGAGTTTGGTTGACGACATAGCTATAGTAGTTTCCGAGATATGTACAGAAAACATAGTAGGGGGCAGGGCCACGCCCACTTTTCCAAAAAAATTACGTCCAAATATGCCCCTCCCTAATGCGATCCTTTGTGCCAAATTTCACTTTAATATCCTTATTTATGGCTTAGTTATGACACTTTATAGGTTTTCGGTCCGGATTTCAACTCTACTCGTCACTCTGATCACTTTGGTATATATAACCCTATATCTGACTCTTTTAGTTTTAGGACTTAGAAACAACCGTTATGTGAACAAAACTATAATACTCTCCTTAGCAACTTTGTTTACAGCGAATTTTCCGTACAAAATCCAGATGGTACATCAGCTGTTAGCTGCTGACCGCCAATCGCGTCTAACATACGCTCAAGCCATCCTTAATCACCACCAAGAGGAAGATGATTTTTCATCAAAAATAATCATGAGTGATGAGGCCCATTTCCATCTTAGCGGGTACCCGTAAATAAGCAAAATTTACGCTTCTGGGGCACTGAAAATCCGCGTGTAACCCACGAAGAACCATTGCACCCGCTCAAAGTCACTGTATGGTGTGCTGTTTTTGCTGGAGGACCTTTTTTCTTCGAAGATTTCGCGGGCCAAACGGTTACTGTGAGTGGTGAGCGCTACAGAGCAATGATCAACGAGTTCTTTTTGCCGCAACTTGATGAATTGGGATTGGAAAACATGTGGTTCCAACAGGACGGAGCAACGGCATACACTGCACATGCCACAACCGATATGCTGATGGATGCATTTCCTGGGCGCCTAATCTCCCGTTTTGGCGATTTGCACTGGCCAGCAAGATCGCCCGATTTGACCGCTCCAGACTTCTTTTTGTGGGGCTTTTTGAAGTCGCGGGTTTATGTCAACAAGCCTCAGACTCTTGCAGCTCTTAAAGACAATATCCGTCAAGAATGTGAGGACCTTCGCCGGAAGTTCTGGCCAAAGTGATGGAAAATACCATAAAAAGGGCTCAAATGACAATCAACTGTGGCGGCGGGCATTTACATGATATCATATTATCGACTTGATGTAAAAAAATTTAAAAGACCAAATAAAAATAATCCACAAGCAGAATCAAAGTTTTTAATTTTTTAAAAAAATTACAGCCAAAAAACATCGGAACGTTATAATCGAGATTGAAAAACTAAATGTGATATTATGATATGGGCAGCAGACTTGAGGATGATTTCGGACCGATATGTTTTGGTATTTTGAATTAAATTTGATGTTTATCTACCGGCGGTTTACCTCCACGCTGTGTATTCTTGAGAGCGCTAAATGAACTGCGGCCTCGTAGCCTTTAGACACTTATGAACACTTGACACTTTGTTTTTGCAAGTTTTGTGGATCCCTAATGCTATGTGCGGACCGACATTGAAAACATTTTGAAAACATATTTGTGGGTTGTGGAATCTAAGTCGTTCGGACCGACAATGTGTGTTTTCGAAGAGTTTTCACTGACAACTATCAATAGGGGAATTCTCTTGCTCTTGCAAGATTGCACGACGACACAAAATGCAAAAATCCTGTACCGAAATTTGCAAGGCCAAGAGAGCACCCATTGCAAAATCTATTCATCAATCATTCATCACAACAACCGTAAACGCACA
Source organism: Bactrocera neohumeralis (assembly GCF_024586455.1). Classification (NCBI taxonomy): domain Eukaryota; kingdom Metazoa; phylum Arthropoda; class Insecta; order Diptera; family Tephritidae; genus Bactrocera; species Bactrocera neohumeralis. The sequence goes on from NC_065922.1 coordinate 63,828,284, forward strand.
AAATCATATGTGGAACCTGGTCAACCAGCCAAACTTAATGACAAAGCTGAATATTCATGACGTCAAGGTAAGACTCTGTACTTGATGGGATGAGCTTCTAAAACCAAGTGAAACTATTAATGTAGTACACTACCCACAATAACAAGCCGTATTGGAGCGAGTGATTGCCGAAAAATGCGCTGGATTTGTGATTAGACGCGAGGCAATAATTTGCCATCATAACAACGCTCGGTCTCATGTTGCAATCATGGTTCTGGACTAATTGATAAACAGTGGCTGGGAAACCGTTTTCAAGATATTAAGGTCTACTCAACTTGTCTCTGTTTCGATCCGCCTAACATGTTAATTTGGAATCTTCCAAGCGTAAGTACAAGGTATAGAGAAGGCCAGTGAAGTTCTATTGAATAACTATGGGAGGATAATTTTGCTTGCCTTGTCGACATCACAGTTTAATTCCAACGTAGGCAACAATTGCAAGAAGGCTTTAAGTTCACTGACAGGTAACTTGTCCATAATTGAAGTTCCCGGTCACAGAAACATTTTCGACAATAAAAAAGGCAGACGATTTGGCAAAGCTAGGAGCCTCTTTTAACGAAACCGAGACAGAGCCAATATTATGCTCGCTAGGAATGATCAAAAGAGAGCTTTATATGCATTTTGAACAAATCGCACATAGTAAATAGAACACAGCAACAAGCTGCAAGATAACAAAGCAGTTATGGCCGAAATATGACAGGAATAGAACAAATGAACTACTAACGCTGGGTCCAGAAATAGCATATACAACTTACAACTAGTCTACTAGAACGGAGACCTAGCCTTTTGGAGAGCATACACTAAAAATGACTGGAATAGAACAATGGAACTACTATCTTGGTCCAGAAATAGCATGCATCCGTACAGACTTATAACTACTGTAAAGGGCACTCGCCTTTCATTGAGTATGCAAACCAAATCTTGAAATGTCGTTCACAAAACGTACGAGGGCTGCTATATATATTCTGGCCTAGGGCAACACTAAGTGTTGCCAGGTGCAATCTGACATTTCCATTAGAAAGTTCGTTTTATTTACAGGAAATTAAAAAATTCATCTCGGCCCAAAAATGGAATTAACTCGTGAACATTTTCGTGCGATCATTTTTCACAACTTTCGACGTGGATTATCACGACAAGAGTGCATCGATGAACTAAAATCTTTGTATGGATATGAAGCACCATTCTATAGCACTGTGAAAAACTGGTACAACGAATTCAATCGTGGCCGACGCTCGCTCAAAGACGAATTCCATGAAGGTCGTCCAAAAACAGCCGTTGTGCCAGAAAACATCGATGCCGTACGTGAACTGATAATGCAAGACCGTCATGTAACATACCTTCATATAAAGGCATGCCTATGCATTTCTCCCACCAGCATATATTCGATATTGCATGAACAACTGGCCGTAAAAATGGTTTGTTCTCGTTGGATCCCGCACAATTTGACAATCGCTCAAAAAAAGGCTCGTGTGGATTGGTGTAAAGAAATGCTGAAAAAATACGATCGCGGTGCTTTAAAAGACGTTTATAAGATCGTCACAGGTGACGAATCATAGATCTATGCGTATGAGCCCGAAACAAAACAGCAATCGACAAAAAAAAAATAATAATAATAAAAAAAAAAACATTTTCGCTGATAAATATGCGCTATTTACAATGGGCCAGAAATATATATAGCAACGTATAATGGATATTTGTAAGTAGTTTCATTGAGACACCAAACGCTTTGAGCACAACTATGAAACGGAATAGCAAGACTATAAGGTCGTAATTCATCTGAAAATCAGAGAGACTTTTAAGTAAATCCTGCTTATGTGAAAATTAAACACGAAAATATGAAGTTTTACATCATATATGCATCACTTCAGCTGTTATTCGCATTTTTGTAGTTATGTATTGCCCATTAAACAGTTGCATAGCAAATTAACCATTGGTATTAATATTGACTATCTCACCTGACAACCATGCAGAGTACCAAATAGCACAAGTTCGCGTGAAAGAAACTTGCCTATAAGCTATTACGCATAGTTTTCCACAAGGTCACGCAGTGACCCCTTTAAATAAATAATCAAACAACGGCAAACTGGTTAATGTGTTGCCGCTGCATAGTTTCCTATTTGCATTCGTGAACTAATCAGTTGCATCGGAAGCACACGCACGCGCATTTTCACGTGCATCTTTGGGCAGTGAGTGTCATTATAAGTAAATATGTGTGTCGGCTTTAGCATTGGCATTGAATGTATGCTTGTACACGATGCAACCACAAAGCAATTATTTCAGTTTTAATGGCACATGTGGGCATGTATGTATGTATGTGGAAACCGCTGCATAATTGTCTATATATTTTAGTGTTAGTTTAAATATTTAAGCCATTTAAGCTCAACTCAGATAATGTTGCTGCTGTAATAGACAAAAAACCTGACTCTTAGCTATCGCCATCAAGTTTTGGGATTGTTACACTCTCGGAATTATACTCGTATAATTAGTTTGTGACAACTTCCGTGCGATACAGAAGTTAACGATTCCATAGAAAATATGTGTAAGTATGGGCAAGATATATTCATATGTATACCCGTACCCATTGCGTTCTGCTATCTGTTGTGATTTGTGATTGCAGCTTCTCGACACCGAACCTTCCTTGCGTTTGTTGACGATCGTTTTTTACTGCACAGAGGCGGGTGTGTATCTTCGTTGCAACACGATAGTGGTCGGAGTCAATGCTAGGACCTCGGAGCGTACGCACGTCTAAAGCATTGCAGACGTATCTTCTGTCTATCACAGCATGATCGATCTGGTTGGTGGTTTTTCGATCCGCAGACAGTCAAGTAGCTTGATGAAGTTTTCTATGCTGGAATCTAGTATGACGGCTAACCATATTTCGGGCTCCAGCGAAGTCGATCAGCCTCAACACATTTGGGGATGTTTCTTCATGGAGGCTCAATTTACCGACTGTTGTGTCAAAGATGCTTTCATTGCCCACGCTGGCGTTAATGTTGCCAGTTACTATATTGACAACGTGGCGGGGGCAGCTGTCATACGTGTGCTCTAAGAGCTCATAGAAGACATCTACGGTCACTTCTTCCTTCTATTTCATCGGGGCGATATGTTGAACAATTTCGTTTTGATGCGGATAGTGGCTAGAAGTTCATCCACTGGTGTGAATGCCAGTACTCGGCGACGGAGTCTCTCTCTCTCATCACGAACCCCACACCGTATTTAACCTCCTTTAAATGTCCACTGTAGTAAATGCCACAATAACCTACTCGTCTCAGTCCTTGTCCCGTCCAACGCATTTCTTAGACGGCGGTAATGTCAGCCTTTACTCTCACGCGGACATCAACCAGCTGGTAGCACTTTCCCATTTAAGTGACCGGACATTCCAGGTGCATGGCCTTAAATCGTAATCCTTAATACATTTGCAATGGTCGTTGTCAAAAGGGGGGTCTCTCATTCGAGGCCGTTTTCTTCTTTTCATTGGTAGCGTTTTTACGTGGTGGGTCCCCAATACAGCACACAACCCTGGGGAGGCGATGTTTCGCTTTCAGACGGATGTTTTTGGTTACCCAGAGGGTACTTGGTCTAAGACCGGAAGTCGTGAGCTCCTTCAGCCATATATAAAAGAATGGTTTTGACCACTCCCAAGTGAATGGCGCTCAGAGAACTTTCTTCGCTTGCTAAATCCTCCCGTAACATAAAATATTTTTAAATCTTTTTGCCTTAAATTTTTTTTACAGCTGGCAACATCCTAATTTTGCTAATTAAGCTTTCAGAGTATTGCTCTGAATAATTCAGGAAGCATTTGTAACTCATAACTGTTTGACATTAGTATTAGTTATTTTAGTTTTATAACCCATTAACGCAAATATGGTTAGTTGTACCGTCGCGCGAACCAGGTAATCAAATTTTAACTGACGAGCGAACTAACGGGTTTTTCAATTGGGACGCTACAAAAGTAAACCGAAACGACGCCATATTTTTTCCCGCTCTTTTGACACTGTTTTTCAGTAAGGTTTGCCATTTCATCATGGAAAGATATACGACCCAACAATGAGTCGAAATTATTAAAATTTATTTATGGACGTCAAAATCGTCCTGTCAGATCAACAATCGAGCGTCTGGAGGAAAATTTTTGAATCCACAGACACAGTACAAAATGTTCCCGCGCCAGTGAGACAAAGAAGTGCCTGTAGTGTCGAGAATATTACTGGGGGGCGAAGGGGGCCGTCGCCCCGGGCGCAACGTCTTGGGGGCGGCAAAACGATCTTCGCTGTTTTTTAAAACTCCAATTCGGGCAAAAATTCCTGAAAATTGTGTCAAAAGTGTACAAGATATAGGGCGAAAATGGGTTTTTTTTATGGCTTTTAATAAGATGTCTTGTAAATTTACTATCAATTTCCTCAAAAACCGTATTGTGAGAATTTTGGAACTTCAGAATTTGCGTGGCCTTCCTAAATTTTATATACTTAATATCGAAGATATTTAGGTAGGTAGATAAAGGGGGGCGGCAGAACATCCTTGGCCCCGGGCGCCCGAAGTTGTAGCTACGCCACTGCGCTAACGCATCAGTTAAGGAACCCCCAAATCAGTCTCTCACACGTCGTTCTCAAGCATTTTGAATCTCTGTGATGTCGTTGTGGCGTATTTTGCAAAGAAATTTTGGTCAACATCATTGAAAGAATTTCATTTCATTTTCAATTGTTTTATTTAAAGTGCTTTGTAGCGCTCTTATTGAAAAACCCGTTATAGGAGCTTAAGTATCTCAACAGACCAACGTTCTAAGGTGTTCAAATGATATCCTATTAGTATAGATCTCTCTTAACCTAACCTAACCTAACTTAGTTGTTATTATATACTAAATTATGTACTACAAAAACCACGAATTGAGTAGATGCAGTTTTTGTATTACCCACCTGTTATGTTACATATGTACTTAACGGCATATTCGTATGCGGTATGCGCCCAAAAGTCAAAGTATTAGCAAATAAGGTAAAAGTCAGAGTACTAATTTAAAAATTTATGCAACGCAATAATTTCCACAATGAGGTATTTGGCTGCTTTGTTAGCCTGACGTGTGCATTGGTAATTTTAGGTTCCCATATAAACTTGCTGTACCTCTATATACTTGTGGGTACTTACATATGCGTGTAGCTACGTGACAAATATGGCAGAGTTTGAGGGTGGCACGTTTTTATGCGCAACGCTGCCGTCAGCAGCGCTTCAGCAGTTGACTGCTAGTTACTCATATGCTAACGAAATGCTCAAGTGACAAAAATTAGCCGTTTATAAGTATTTTCTAGCTAATAATATTGTTTATACGCAACGGTTCTGTTTGGCGTTTGAGGTGCAATCCTAAGGCTTTGGTAATTCGCATGCTTAGCCATCGGTTTTGCCAATACAAAGACCGAAGACTTTGCACTCAACTACTTTGCAAAGTATGTATGTATGTTGTATGCGCACATACAATTTCACATAGTTACATTTGTGCAAGCAACCGCTCGGGTTTTCTTTCGTGGCGAATGGCAACCTTGAATTTCGGCCCACCGGTTATTTTTTGTCGCCACCGTCGACTGCCACTGGCAATATTGATTGCATTTCTTGCCGACATTTGCTGTGTATTTTACAAAATATTTGAGGTGCCAACTGCATATTAAAATATCGCGCTTTTATGTTAGCATTAACGAAAAATTAGGGCGTACACAATGCGCGACAAGAGCGGTCTCCATATTGCGTGCGGGTTGGCTGTGCGTCCATTTGGATCGGCGAAGAAGATTGAAGTGCATGGCGCTTTTGTATGAAGGTGGCTCTGTTTTTAGCTAAGCCACATGTTATTTTCGAATATAAAGAGAATTCTTTGGGAAGTGGTGAATGAAAAATGGTTCGAAAATAAGTAAGATAATTTTTAATAAAAGAAGTCGTGGCTTTTATTATTTTTAATCTTAATACCTTACACTTTTTATTTAAAACTTATTTAAAGTCGATAACGAAAAAAATTTGACTTTTCAAAAGAAGAACATAATTTTCGCCATTCAAACGCCTCTCTTTTAGAACTATTATATTCTCGAACTCTGTAAAATATATTGGAGTTATTCTAGTTAAAAAATACGCTCGAAAGCACACATAGAGAACTTTCAAACCCCTTCGAAACTGGAACTCCTGCAGAAGAGTCATTGCCCCTTAGTATAGGTAACGACCTCACATGATCCAATGACTCTACGCAAGTATCATCCGTTCCATACTAACATATGGCGCGGTGCTGTGGTAAATAGGATTATCGAAAAAATACTGCATTGAACCCCTGGAACAGGTGCAGCGGGTTTGCTTGCTGGGAATTACAGTCGCAAAGAAAACTATATCGACAATGCCTCTGGAGGTTAAACTCGATAGCCGGCGAATACATATACAAGTGAAGTACTCATGAAGTTAGTTGATTGGTGCTAGTGTCGGCGTCACTATCATATCATACTCGACGTTGTTAAGGGGTTACATGGGTTTCCTCGGGCAAAAAACGGCCTTTTTTCAATAATTTTTTTTACATATAAAAAATGAAATATTTTAATGATTTTTTTTTTGTTTAAAATACTCATATTTAATAAACATTTTGTAAAATTTTCAAAAAAAAATATCAAAATGGCAGTCATTACGACGCCATTTCCGGCAGTCCCTCGGAAAAAAGGTGCATCCGCGTTGTCAGCAGAACTTCTTTCAGGATCATCTGAAATAAAAATAAAAAATACGTGTTTTAGTAAAGACAATAAACTAGGTATTGGACGAAGGAAAAATAAAATGAAAATTGGATTTTTGGCAGACGTTTTTATAAAAAAATGCAAATTTCGATGAAAATTTCTCGACATTTTTTTTTAAATAGTTGTAATTAAAAAAAAAAAATCCTTCGTTCAAGACCTTGTAAATGATATCTCGAAGACCTGTGTAAAATTTCATCAAGATCGGTTGAGTAGTTCGCGAGAAATCTTGACAACCGACTTTGAAAACAAAGTTTTGAGAAAAACGCGTTTAAAGACGGCGCACTTAGCCTAGCTAGCCTCGAGCGCACAAGTTCTCAAGGCTGTATCTCCGAAACTATTAGTCGGATCAACTTGAAAATTTAGGACAATATTCTAGAGATATTATAGAATTTAATAAGACAAAAAAAATTTCAATTTTTTGAAACTGTGAAACCTATGTATGTAACCCCTTAATGAATTGGCAATGCGACTGAGAAAAGGAGATTCATGAGGAGTTTAAAACAATGTTTTCATACCCCCAGTAGCGAAGAATGAACCAATGGTTATGTAATCAACAGTTTCAACTGCGAAATCTACATATTCACCGACTGATCAAAAGATAAAATAGTATCAGAAGATATTTTTTCTGGTCAGACAAGCGGCTTTTAAAGCTATGCAAGGCCAAAGCCAATAAAAAGTCTCACTGCGCTAGGTTGTGCAATCAGGCAATAACTTGACCCTCAATAGGTAACTCACTTATCATTTGAGTACCCAGTCATACATAAATAGAAAGAAATAAAGTCTGGAACAATTGGAAACATAATTCCTCTAAGCTGCCCCAGACTGATCAGTGCCTTCAAGAATCGTTTGAATCAACGGACCCCAGAGAAACACCTCAGGTTTTCGAAGTTACTGCTGGGTAGTGTTGATGGTGGACATATCAAAACACTTCTACTTCTAGGCAAAAAGGAACTTAATAGTATTGTAGGGGTCATCACGGGTCACTTATCCTTACCTTCACAAAATTAGAAAAGTAAAGCATGCGCGGCGATTAATGAGACGATGGAACAATATATTTGATGAGACGGGACATATTCCACGTCTCTCAATGTTCCAATTTAAGAAACATTTGTTAACGAATGTGCCAAAAAGGATGTGCACGATTTAAGAGTGTTCATTTTGGATTGAAAGACAAAGAACGTCCTGTGCGGCCAAAAACGTTTGAAGATAAGGCACTGGAAACACTGCTCGATGAAGATTGTTGCTAAACACAAGTAGAGCTCGCAGATCATTTAGGAGTCACTGAAATAACGTATTTTCTTTTAAAAGTAAGGAACATTTTTTTACAAACTTTTACTTGTGTGGTTTATAAAGTTCCCTAAATATTATTTCATTTATTTATTTTTATATTTTTCGTTAAAACAGCTCATGCGTTTTTCGACGTAAAACTTAAAAATTTCAATTAAAATTTTTCTGTGAGGTAGAGCTTCGAAATCAGCTAAAATATTTACCAAAAAGCGAAATTATTTAAGCTTCTCTTACTTACTGGACACAACTGTAGTTGTTCAACCTAAGAGTATGCAATGAATTCATTTATCGCTTTTACATTACATGACCCGGTAGGAAATTGCAAATTTAAATTTACTGGCACTTACTTATTTCACTAAAACTGCGTATATGATTTTGGTCAACAAATTGCACATCAGAAAAAAATTGCAAACATGGTCGCACGTAGATTCTACATAGTGGAATCTAATAGTGTTTTTCATGCCTTAAAGAAGGACTTCTACGTATTGAGTTTGACTGGATGAACTCTTTAATAAAGTTATAAAGTGCCAGTCACGTTTATATGTAAAAACAAGAAAGGTCGTTAACATCGTTTAAGAAGCTCTGCCAAATTTCTTGAAGATACCTTGTCAAGTGAGAAAGTTTTCCATACAAGCACTTGATTTCGATCGTTCAGTTTGTATGGAAACTGTATGCTAGTTGTTAAATATTGAGGGTTCCGAAAAGTTTGCAGCTTCCTGTAAAGAAAAGGACGTCTGCAAAATTTCAAATCGATATCTCAAAAACCGAAAGACTATTTCGCATATATGTATGTCTCGGACGAACATGACTAAATCGGCTCAGCATGTCAAGCTGATCATTTGTATTGGTATACTTGTCTATACTTTATAAGGTCTCCGCTGATTCCTATTGGGTGCTACAAATATCGTGGCAAAATTAATATACCCTGTTCAGGGTATAAAGAGAAGTTTGCATTTTACATTGAGCGAGTTTGTCAGTTCATACAATTAATAAACAAGTAGGAAGAGCTAAGTTCGAGTGCAACCGAACATTTTATGCTCTTACAACTTGCAGGAATGAAAGCCTTGCCTTAAGGTTAAAAACGTCAACCAGAGGATCGAAGTCGAAGCACTTTTATATACATATACTATATGTACAAATACTTTATATAACTCCTATACTGACAGACATACTTGTATAAGGATTGTTAGAAAAACGAGAACTATTATATGTAGTATATGGAAGTTGGAGTAGTATCGACCAAATCTAATCTATTTTTTCCAATATCACATGCTATTACATGTCACTTTCTAAACAACTAATCATACATATAGTGTAAAGTCACGCGGATGTTCGAAAATACTGATATTAGTTATATAGGGGCTAGTCCAAGTTTTCGCTCAAATTTATCCATCTTCGGCACAAAGATACACTGTTATGAGTAAAATATGCTTTTTTATTTTCATTGTGATAACTCACATTTTGGCCGATATATGTATGTGTGCGGTACAAAGTCACCCAGGGGGGACTAAAGGAAGTATTGGTCCGATTCAAACCATTTGTGACATACAGACATACTATTCTCTGAATTTGAACATTGAGGGGTCTTGAACAGTTTTTATTGGATGTGAAAAAATTTTTGGTCATTGGTGGCATTGATGGCACACACCAAAGACATTATTTCTGCAAGTAGGCGTGTTTATTGTTCGATGTGGCATAAAATATAAAAAGAATGCCACGTACCACATTTTGTCGAAATTTATTAGTCGAGATATAGGATTTCACCAAAAAGCAGTCGGTGCCATGCCCATCGCCCAATTTTTACCCTGGCACCTATAAAGCCTTGTCATATCATCTCAGCGGCAAATTTTGACGTTTCAGTAGTTTTGGACGCATTATCGATTTTTTCTAGGAGCGTATCATATTTTTCGTGGTTGTAGTAGTAGTTTTGGACTATTATAGAGCACACGTTATATACAGGGGAATGAACTGTATACCAAGGTTTTCATCCGATTACAGACATCCATTTTTCTTGCACTATCGGTAGGAGTTCGTATCATATTCGTGTTAGACAAACGTGGTTGTAGCCCGAAAAGTAGCTTTAGTGGTTGTGGGAACCTATTATCGCAGAGCAGGGTCCATACACAATTTTTCAAAAATTTTGTATGTAGCGCCATTTTTTCAAAGATGCTGTTGGACGCAACGTTACGGTGAATGGCGATCGCTATCGTTCGATGCTAACAAACTTTTTGTTGCCAAAAATGGAAGAACACCTGAACCTGCTATGCCACACAGCTTTCATGGCCATTTTGAGGGAAAAAGATTATCTAGACCCGTAAGTTTCATCGATTTCTTTAGACTATTTTTTGTGGGCTACGTCAAGTCTACCGTCTACAGAAATACAGCTTACACGGATGAACGGACGGACATACAGACAACGTGCGGTCAACATTTAAATGAAATTATCTTCAAAAAGTAAATGTCATCAACTCAAATAAAGAACCGATGAGATTTTGCAAATTTTATGCGTTTTTTTTTAAAAAAAGTTATCATTTCACCCGATATATATGTATGTATATAACCCTATATCTATCTCGTTTAGTTGTAAGTGCTACCTACAACCGTTAGGTGAACAAAACTATAACGATCTCTAGAAACTGGGTGCAATAGTATAAAAATATTTATTTAGAACACATTTTAAACATAATATATTAGGTTGTCAAAAAAGTCTTGCGGTATTTTCGCTAGTTGGCGCTGAAAGCGCGTAGTTCTAGTTTTATTCGTCACATCGGGTCATGCTATACCTTTTTGGAAAGCTCATTTCACGCGCTAACACGTGTTTGATTGATTGTCGTTTCTTTTAAGTCGTTCGTGAGTTATAGCGTCGCAAACATGGAGCAAAATAAAGAGAAAATACGGCATATTTTACAGTACTACTACGAGAAAGGCAAAAATGCATCTCAAGCCGCCAATAAAATTTGTGCAGTTTATGAACCCGATACAGTTTCCATTTCCACCGCACAACGATGGTTTCAACGTTTTCGTTCTGGTGTAGAGGTGGTCGAAGATGCGTCACACTCCGGAAGGCCTGTCGTCGAAACTTGCGATAAAATCGCTGAATTGGTCGAAAGAGACCGGCATAGTAGTAGCCGTAGCATCGGTCAAGAGCTGGGCATGAGTCATTAAAAATTCATTTCAATTTCAATAAAAAAAAAAAATTCAATAAAAATACCGCAAGACTTTTTTGACAACCCATTATAATAACATAAGACGGTAAAAATCAATAAATGCATTAAAAACTGGTAACGGTATTTTATTTTCGTGGCCGCATACGTATTTGTATGCCATTTCCACTTTTCATCACCAACTCTGCCAACGGATTAGGTACGAAATCCTTCACTGGTAACAGCTCGTAACTTCGCAAAAGCGACGATAACGCAAGCTTTAACTCCAGCATAGCGAACTTTTGACCTAAAAGCGAGTAGAAAATGGAATTTAATGAGTTATTGCAGAACTGAAGATTTAATAAAATATTTTAACTTCATTTACCAATGCAATTCCTTGGTCCTGCACTAAATGCTACGAAAGCGAATGGATGCAACTCTTTGTCGTTGGCCAAAAATCGTTCCGGGTTGAATTTTTCAGGTTCTGGATAACTATTTTCATCACGATGTACCATATAGGCCAATATGCTGATGGCGACACCCTTTGGCACTGTTATGTTACCGATTTGTAAGTCTTCTTGCGTTTTGCGTGAGTAGAATGGTACTGAAGGATAAATGCGTAGCGTTTCTTTTATCACCGCCTCCAAGTAACGCAAGGTTTCCTTTTCACGTCCCTGCATTGCTACGGCCTCTTCGTAAGCGCGGTGCTGTATGTCCTCATGCTGGGAGAGCAGATAAATGCAAAAGCCCATGGCAGAGCTCGTGGTGTCATGACCCTCAAACAAAAAAGTGTCGACTTCTTCGCGTATTTCAAGATCCGTTAGACCGCCACCTTCTAGCTGCGATATCAGCAGCATATCGAGGAAGGCAAGACGCCGTTTACCGCCGACATCATCGGATTTCTCAGCGTCTGCCATATTATGTATGTTGATGTCCTGTAGCATTTGACGACGCAACTTGATAATTCGATTGGTTTCGCCATGCAGTACCTTCAGCGCTTCGATGCTCTCTTTGTACGCATCGGTGAAGCGATAGATCAAATCAAAGCGATGCCAAAATGAGAAGGATCGCTTGTGCAAGACGCGACAAATGCTGGAATGAGAATGAAGGGAAAATAAGCCATTTCAAGAGATTGGGTTTTAAATTCTTCACATACGTCTGCACAGCCTTCACGTATTCCGACTCGCTCTGCATCTGCGCATTCTTCTTTATGCCCATCGCCGTCTCTGAAATAGCATCCAAAGCGAATAACGTTATATATGGATATATATCGAACTGCTCGCCGTTTGCTTTGTCGCGCAATTTTCTGATGAGAATTTGACAGTTATCCTCCATGGGTTCCTTGAATTCGCCCAGTATGCGAAAATGAAAAGCGGGTGTGAGTAATTTTCGGCGACGTTGCCAGGCTTCGTTGGCACTGGTTAGGAGTCCTTTGCCAAGCCATCCCTCAACGAGTTTGTAATTTCTGGACTTTTCCAACAATTTGTTATTACTTAGTATTTGCCTGACGTCCTCTGGATCGGAAAAGAAGACCATGAGATCCTTACCGAACCATATGCGAAAAACAGGACCATGTTTCTTGTAAAGCGAATTCAACCATGTCAGAATTTCTGAAATCAGAAGACAATACTCTCTAAGAACATGTTATCAACTAATTTAAACAAATATATTTAAGTATTTATTTTTTAATATTAACGTCCGTTACATAATATTAGTTCCTAAATTAACAAGAAAAACTATTGTATATCTCTTTCTGGGTAAAATTAAAGAAAGACGTCTGCGGGTATTATTTATCTAATTCAGTGTCCTCATAAAGTATTCAATCAAAAATTTTTCAAAATGTGACATTAATGAATTTTCTTGTTAAAGCCATACAACTTGTTTCAATCATCCTTTTCGCATGAAATAATTTTAAAATGTAGTAATCCTTGATTTTCCAAAATCTTGGTTTCGAAGCTAATCCAGCCATATCCTTGAGAGCAACAAAATAAAAATTGGCCTGAAAAGACATATGTAATTGTATTTCTAAATACAATAAGAAACCGATTTAGGGAATTTCAGAACCAGATCTTCACTAGTTACAAAACAAATAAAAAACTTCAGCAATGACCAGCTCAATAAGCAGATAATATTTGGAGTCAAATGGTCTTCAAAGACGAGTCCTCGCTTTGGATGACCAACACAGTTCAGCGTGTTTTGTCCACTAAAGTTTTTCAGGAAAAGTTCATGTTTGGGGATGCTTAACCAAAATAAGGATTTGGCAAACTAATCATATCACCGACTGACATGTAGTTAGGGGTAGGAAGTCAGAATTGGGGTCTTCAAGGGGTCAACGAACCAAATCATTAGAGTAGCTTGTGCAGCGGCTGTGGAAAAGAAATCAGGATAGCTTCTCTAGATTGGCTATCGAAAACTTTTGGGCACATATGCAGATGGAGCCATGTGTAGAACTTCACGCAAGAAAGAAAAGTTCTTTGAGCGCCATTCACTTGGTCGTTGCCAGAAACGATTCTTTGTATATGGCTCAAGCAGCTCATGACTTCCGGTTTTAGACAAAGTATTCTCCGTTTTGATGACAACTACTGCAAACGCCATAAGGATTACGATTTAAGGGCATGCATCTGGAATGTCCGGTCCCTTAATTGTGAAATGTTCTAGCGAAAATAAAAGCTGACATCACCGCCGTCCAAGAAGTGCGATGGTCGGGATAAGGACTGAGACTTGTGGCATTTACTACAGTGACCATATAAAGGATTGACAATTCGGTGTGGGATTCGTGGAGGGAGAGACACTCCGCCGCTGAGTCTTTGAGTTCATCCCGGTGGATCCGCATCAAAGCGAGGTTCTTCAACATACCGCTGATTTGCATCCACGCTCCGACGGAAGAGAAGAACGGTGTGACCAAAGATGTCTTCTTTGAGCGCTTGCAGCCCACGCCACGATATCCAAACTGTGTTTCGCAATTTTAACGTCAGGTTGGGCAAAGAAGGTATCTTTGGCACAACGGTCGGTAAATTCAGCTTCCATGAGGAAACATCCGATCGTGTTATGATAGACGGAAGACACGTCTCCAGTGTTTTTAACGCGCATACGCTCCGAAGTCCTAGCTAGATAACTAACTTGTTGCAGCGAAGACACGCACATCAACAAACATAAAGAAGGTTCGACGTCGAGAAGTTGCAATCACAACAGACAGCCTTTCTACTTGACTTGTAGACTAGCTCTCTAAGAGCACTCTTCAACAACTCAGGGAATAGGGATAAGGGAACTATGGGACGGCACAGCTGCAACCGAAACCATTGGTTTTTGGAAAAAGCAAAAGAACAGCTGGTAGGATAAGAAGTGTCGTGTCGCTGTGAATAAAAAGCAGACTGCTTACCTCGCAACGTTGCAATCGACTACAACACGAGCGGGATGGGATAGATACCAAGAGTTCAAAAGGGAAACGAAACGCGTTTGCAGACAAACAAAGAGAGAAGCCAAAATGCGTGAGAGCGAAGAACTTGACAAGCTGGCCGACAGGGGTACTGCTCGAAAATTCTAGGAAAAGATGCGGCGACTGACAGAAGGTTTCAAGACCGGAGCATACTCTTGTCGAACCCTCAGAAGTGATCTAGTGACTGATGCCCAGAGCATACTGAAATTATGGAATCAACACTTCTCCAACCTGCTAAATGTCAGTGAAAGCATAGCATCAGGAGTTGGTGAACCCGGTTCCCTAATCGATGACGATGGAGTAGACCTTCTATTGCTCGACTATAGAGAAGTTCGAATAGAAATTACCCGTCTGAAGAACAACAAAGCGACGAGAGCCGATGGACCGGCCAAGCTATTCAAATAAGGCGGCGAAGAACGGATAAGCAGAATGCATCAGTTTCTTTGTAGAATATGGTCGGACGAAAGAATGATCAGCGATTGGAAATTAAGTGTGCTCTGCCGAATCCTTAAAGAGGGAGGCCCCACAATCTGCACCAATTACCGTGTGATAAGCTTCTGCATACTGTGTGAAAGATTAAAGCCGACCGTCAACAAACTGATTGGACGTTATCAGTGTGGTTTCAGGCTAGAAAAATCACCAAATATTCACCATACGTCAAAGCTTGAAAAAAATCCATGAAAGGAGGATCTCTTTTACGTCGATTTCAAAGCTTCTTTTGACCCCAGTACCTAAAGTTTACTTTTGATCGAAAATATCGGTCAATGTGTTTTGATATATAATTGAAATTTAGGGATAATACTTCTCTGTCAATGGTATGTCTGTATGCCAAAAATGGGTTAAATCAAGCCCCCATATAACTAATATAAAGATTTTTGAACTTCTGGGTGATCTTTTCCCGCATATATCGGCCAATATGTGAGCTATCTCAATGAAAACGAGAGAGCGTGTGTTACTCATAACAATGTATCTCTGTGCCGTAAAATAGCTAAATTTGAGCGAAAACTTGATATAGCCGCTATATAACTAATACCCAAATTCTCATATACTATATATAACGATTTCGATTTTCTAAGAAACCTTAAGGGGGTATTCTCATGTAATCACTTCGAAAAATCGGTTTTTTTCGTGACTTTTTTTTAAGTTCGACATTTTTTTTTTTAATGAAATTGATTATACTTGGTAAGGACGATAGCCGCAGAACTACTGAATAATAATCCATTCAATCCTTAATAAATTTTTTTATTTTAGACAACATGAACAGCCGCTATCACCATGACCAGTGAACTACTTTTTTTTGTTGGGGACTATTTTGATTTAAAAAAATATATATATTAAAAATGTAAAAAACGAAAAAAACATTTTTTTGTACATTTCAAAATACAAATAAAAATATACAAAAAAATTAAAATGATTGAATTTTGTTGTCGCAGAGAAAAAATTTTCCTAAAAAGTGGTAAAATCTATGCGTTCACATGAGAGTACCCCCTTATGTGTCTGCCAGTGTATGTGTTATATATTTGAAATTGCTTGGATTTCGATTATTATTTTTATGGTTATAGTAATTCTACACTTTGCATAATGTTTATTGTGATATTTTATTTTTTATAAGTTAACAAAAGGTACAATCTGGTGGCAACTCTCCTCTAAAATACTTGCGGCTGTAAATGATCTTGAACATACATATTTAATGTGATATGAAAAAACAGGTTCTGTAATTCTATTGAATAGAATAGAACTTTTAAGTTTGAATATCTCAGTAGCTTGCAGTGTTTGTGCTCAAAACAACATTTTTATATAAATGTGTCAAATATTGGCAACTTTTAATTATTGATTTTGAAAATCTTTAATTAATGATTGAATATTAAAGCAGCAGGTACTATTATAAGAGCACAAAAAAAGTTGTTTTTACATGCCATATTTCAGCTAATATTAATTTATGCTTTGAGTTGCAAAAAAATTATCTAAAGAAAATAAGCATAAACGTAAATCATCAATCAGCAAAAATTTACATGTGCCAGCTTTATACGTCTAAAAAGAACAATAGTTTCAAAGTTCAGAACCTTAAGTAGATAGACATTTATCAAAGTCCCGCACCAATGTGCTTTAACATAACTTTAACAACAAAGCGAGAGTAGTAATCATTGCAACATTTTATAGTGGAACTGATTTCATTTATTAACAAACTGGCCGCGCTGTGTATGCCAGTAACTGACCTTTGCACATGCTTAAATACAATGATGTTTAACTCAGTTTTAATTATATGCAACATTTAGTAAACAAATATGACGAAAAGTCTTCGTTCTTATCGCTGCGATTTACGGCAATTAGTTTTAAGATTTTTGCGATTACATATGTATGTATGTACGAGTACACCTATACATGAATACATAATTTAATTCAGTTTGTGCAATATACATACATATTTGCAAAGAAGGGACGCGCTTTCTCAAACAAACAAAAAATTGAACTTTGATAAGCTTATCTACCTCTGAAAGCGAAGGTGTTAAGAAGTTAACACAACAAGATATGAATATTAATACATATTATTAATTGCAGACACTGAATCATATGTGAAAAGAAGAGAAAGAAGAGAGGAGAGAAGAATTTGGTACTATGAACATGTACTAACAATCATAGTGCCCAAAAGACCAAAAATATTGCTTCAGTTTTACGACAAATATTAAGTCGAAAAAGTCTTTTCGTATTGTTTCACATTGTGTCATACCAAATAGTGTTGGAAAAGTGAGTTTTTAAGTTTCATTTAAACTAAAAAAAAAATAAATAAATTCGGGGAAGTTGAAAAAAAGTTACAGCTGTTCAAAAATTAGTGAAAATAATGAGGAATTTAGCTATATTTTGAAATTTTTAAATAAAAAAGAGAATAATGCCACGCAAGCCACCATTAAAATTTGTGAAGTTTACTGCTGTAACAGCTCGTGTAGCACAACAATAGTTCGCTGCTTCCGTTCTAGAAATTTCTATGTGAAATAGTCCAGTCATTATAGTAAGTTCACCTCGGAATTCGAATTCCGAGATTCTTACCTAATTTAAGCTTAAATGACTGGACTAAAAGATTTACACTGATGGAATAATGTCTCCGGCGGAAAAATGCCAAAAAATGGTCGACCAAAATGTTGCTTTTTTTCGCTATTGTTCATTAAAAAAAGAAAAATAAGTTGCAGGTTAATTAGAAATACGAGCAGACTTTTTCCACTACCCAATGAAATGTTTTATGATTTTGAGGGCCTCAATTTTATGAAAGGATATAAAGAATTTAAAAAATTTTCTCTTACGATTTAAAATTGGATTTTGAACTTGAATATTAAATATTTTGAACAAGTCAACTTTTCACTTGAGCAATTCACAACCTGTCGTAAAGCATCGTAAAATAGTAAAATTATAAAAAAACAAGTGTAAAAATTTATAATTTTACGATTTTACGATGCTTTACGACAGGTTGTGAATTGAACAACTATAAATCAATTTGTTCAAAAGCATAAACAACCAAAACAAAAAAAAAATAATAAAACAATTTTTCGTTTTTTATATGGGATATCAAAAATCACAATTCGTTATCTGTTATTATTAATATTAAGTGCTCATACTTTACCACAATTTGTTTTGTCATTTCGGACTATAATATCTCGGCATGTAAGGAAAAAATATCTACGCTTCTTTTAGCCCATCCTAATATACGTATATATACATACATACATATGTAAATTGTAACCTTATAAAATCTGAATGCAAGTTCCCTTTATGTTTATGAATAAGGCCAATATTATTAATATATAGTATATGTAGATGTGTTATTGATTCAATGCATGTACTAAAATAGCTCTAGTCATCTTAATAATAATTATTATATTCTGCATTCAGATGTATGTATGTAGATTTTCGATGTAACTACGTCAATGCCTGCTTACAACTAGGTTAAGAAGCATAGACACAAACATACGTGGGTTACTTTTTTATTTCGGGATTTCGCAACCCCGGTATTGCAAACTGTCGACTAACAACTTTTTCGTAAATATTGACATTTTTGATGGTATGCAAACTCAGAATGCTTTACATACGATCGCTTTTATTTAAATTTTTTTAACTGATCGAGGACGCGTTGACGACGAATCACATCCATCGGCGCTTATGAATTGACTATTAAAAGTCAAAGATCTTACTGGTATTGTTAGAATATAGGAAGGATCAATGAAAACCATTTTAAAGATTATTTGGACATATTTGGTTCCAAAATCACTCAGGAGAACGACATAGATTTTTAAGAATTCTAAAATTATGAACAAAGTTTTACTATTTTTTGCTCATATTATTGGAAACAAAAATTCGTTGATTTATTAACGAAATATTTACGGACAGTATAATGTGCCCTATGCCTGAACTTCTGTTCAAAGACTAATTACCACATATTCAATAACAATTTTGCACTCACGTCCTTTCTTCGCATTCTCGATCAGTTCACCAATACTCGGTCCCGGTATGGTAGACCCGAATCTCCTTATGCGTAAAAATTCTACGATGTGCGGCAAGTAGCGCATGAAAAGCGCCCAGAGCGCGAAAGCGATCAACGCCAAAACGCTCATTTGTATGCTTTGTTTGTGTTTTGCGATATAACTACTTATTAAGACGATCTAAACAACGACACACGCACTTTTCTGCTCGTAAACTGGAATAACGCGCAACGACGCTTCTGCCACTGGAGGCAGTTAGATGCAAACTGAGCTAAGCAGGGGTCTTTTATCGCTGGCGATAAAGCGATTCATTGATACATACTATACGTATATTTATAATCAAACACAATGTAAATAAAAACAATAAACAATAAAAAACGTTAACTTCGGCTGCACCGAAGGTAATATACCCTTCACAGGTGCATTTTTTTTAGTAACTATGTGTTCAGTTTATATGGCAGCTATATGCTATAGTAAGCCGATCTAAACAATTTCTTCGGAGATTACATTGTTGCTTTAGAAAATAATTTAAACCAAAGTTCGTGAATATATCTTGTCAAATGCGAAAGTTTTCCATACAAGAACTTTTTTCCGATCGTTCAGTTTGTATGGCAGCTATATGCTATAGTAAGCCGATCTGAACAATTTCTTCGGAGATTACATTGTTGTCTTAGAAAATAATCTGTACCAAATTTCGTGAATATATCTTGTCAAATGCGAAAGTTTTCCATACAAGAACTTTTTTCCCATCGTTCAGTTTGTATGGCAGCTATATGCTATAGTAAGCCGATCTCAACAATTTCTTCGGAGATTGCATTGTTGCTTTAGAAAATAATCTGTACCGAATTTCGTGTATATATCTTGTCAAATGCGAAAGTTTTCCATACAAGAACTTTTTTCCGATCGTTCAGTTTGTGTGGAAGCTATATGCGATAGTAAACCGATCTGAACAATTTATTCGGAGATTACATTGTTGCTTTAGAAAATAATTTACACCAAAGTTCGTGAATATATCTTGTCAAATGCGAAAGTTTTCCATACAAGAACTTTTTTCCGATCGTTCAGTTTGTATGGCAGCTATATGCTATAGTAAGCCGATCTCAACAATTTCTTCGGAGATTGCATTGTTGCTTTAGAAAATAATCTGTACCGAATTTCGTGAATATATCTTGTCAAATGCGAAAGTTTTCCATACAAGAACTTTTTTCCGATCGTTCAGTTTGTATGGCAGCTATATGCTATAGTAAGCCGATCTCAACAATTTCTTCGGAGATTGCATTGTTGCTTTAGAAAATAATCTGTACCGAATTTCGTGTATATATCTTGTCAAATGCGAAAGTTTTCCATACAAGAACTTTTTTCCGATCGTTCAGTTTGTATGGCAGCTATATGCTATAGTAAGCCGATCTCAACAATTTCTTCGGAGATTGCATTGTTGCTTTAGAAAATAATCTGTACCGAATTTCGTGAATATATCTTGTCAAATGCGAAAGTTTTCCATACAAGAACTTTTTTCCGATCGTTCAGTTTGTATGGCAGCTATATGCTATAGTAAGCCGATCTCAACAATTTCTTCGGAGATTGCATTGTTGCTTTAGAAAATAATCTGTACTAAATTTCGTGAATATATCTTGTCAAATGCAAAAGTTTTCCAAACAAGCTCTTGATTCCGATCGCTCGGTTTGTATGGTAGCTATATTCTATAGTAAACTAATCTGAACAATTTCTTCGGAGATTACATTGTTGTCTTTAGAAAATAATCTATACCGAATTTCGTGAATATATCTTGTCAAATGCAAAAGTTTTCCATACAAGAACTTTTTTCCGATCGTTCAGTTTGTATGGCAGCTATATGCTATAGTAAGCCGATCTGAACAATTTCTTCGGAGATTACATTGTTGCTTTAGAAAATAATCTGTACCAAATTTCGTGAATATATCTTGTCAAATGCAAAAGTTTTCCATACAAGAACTTTTTTCCGATCGTTCAGTTTGTATGGCAGCTATATGCTATAGTAGGCCGATCTGAACAATTTCTTCGGAGATTGCATTGTTGCCCTAAAAAATGACCTGTGTCAACTTTTGTGAAGATACATTGTCAAATGTGAAAGCTTTCCATTCAAGAACTTGATTCCGATCGTTCAATTAAGGGTATAGTTTTGAGTTAATGGTATTATTATTGCTCTTTTCTGAAATTATTACTAAAATAACAAAAAACTATAATATAGAGAAGAAACAAGAGAAAAAGTTAGCTTTGGCTGCACTGAAGTTATATTAACCTTCACAGTTGCATTTTTATAGCAAAAAATATAGTATAAAAATATCGATCGTTTTCGATGGCACCTATAAGCTTAGTGAGCCGATCTGTACAATATGTTCGAAAATTTTAGCAATGCCTTGGATAATAATCTATTTTGAATTTCATGAAGATACCTTGACAGATAAAATAGTTTTTCGTAAAACGTCAGTTTGTGGCAGCTATATGCTATATTAGTTTAACTGAAATTTTTTGAAGATACCTGGAAATTGTTTTCCATACCAATATTCGATTCCAATCGTTCATCGGTTCCTACAGTTTCTTGTTGAGAAAAGGACGTGTTCAAAATTTCAGAACAATATTTCAAAAACTGACGGAGAATTTCGCCTATAGTGCTGAATAATAAAATTTTCGAGCTCTTCAAACGTTGCTGACTGATTAGCCCGGAGAAGATAAGATACATACGTTAAATCACATGATCTGGGCGGCCAGTTGACTGGTGCTTTTCTCCAAATTAAAGATTCGCCAAACTTAGCACGCAATGTGTTCTGGTATAGACGTGAAACATGACGTGGCGCACTGTCTTGTCGGTCATCATTGTGTTTTAACGCTCGCTATTTTTTTTTAATTATATTTCCTGAGTTTTTTCGCATGAAATAAGGCCCCATGATGCCACTATACCACAATTGGTAACAAACGATAAATTTTTGGGGATGGAATCGTGTTTCCTGAAGCACACGAAAGTTTGGCCGCCACAAGCTGTTAAAATCACGAATTGCCTATTGGTAGACACTATTTATATACTTCAAAGGGTCTCCGACGTTTCATTCTGAGTATTATAAACTGCGCGGCAAACTTAATATATGTTCAAGAAATAACGGGTTTGTAATAGGGACGTTACAAAAGTAGTTCGATAGGGACAGCAAGCGACGCCTTATATATTTCCGCTCTTTTGGCATTTCTCTTCAGTAATGTTTGCCATATGACCATGGAAAGATATATGGTCCAACAGCGAGTCGAAATTATTAAAATTTTCTACCGAAATTCGGAGTCAGTAGACTCAACTTTAAGAGCGCTACGTCCAATTTATGGTCGTCATAATCGTCCTGTCAGATCAGCAATTGAGCGTCTAGTGGAAAAATTTCAATCCACAAAATGTTCCTGCAGCAGTGAGATAAAAAGTGCCTGTAGTGTCGAGATTATTGCTGCCGCTAGCGCATCAATGAGGAATACTCAAATCGGTCTCTCACACGTCGTTCTCAAGCATTTTGAATCTCTGTGACGACGTTGTGGCGAAGATCTTGGCCTACATCTTTACAAGATCTAATTGATGCAAAAACTAAAGCGGCTTGACCACCAGAATCGTCGTATGTTATTGAATTGGGCTGAGCAACAACTTGAAAATGATCCGGATTTTCATTGAAAAGTCATCTTCAGCGCCTCATGCTCATTTCTGACTGAATGGCTTCGTCAGTAAGCAAAATATGCTTATTGGTCAGGCAGTAATTCACACGTACTCAATGAATCAGCATTGTATCCAGAAAAAATTACCATTTTATGGGCCGACGGCCGTATTTTTTTCAAGATGATCAAGACCGGCACGTTACTGTGAATGGGAATCGCTACCGCACAATGCTAACCGAATATTTTTGGCCCGAATTGGATGATATGGACTTGGACAATATATGGTCCCCAGGACGGCGGCACAAGCCACACAGCGAATGTCACAATCGATTTATTGAAAATCAAGTTTGGTGAACGTGAACCATCTCACGAAATGGCCCAGTCAATTGGCCGCCTCGGTCGTGCGATTTGACACCACCGATGACTGATGAACTTCGTACGAATATCGAACGTGAAATTGGAGCAACATCGGCCGATTTATGCTTGAAAATCGTCGAAAATTGGGTTCAGCGTCTAAACTTTCTGCAAGAGTTGGGCATCTCTTTATCACTGGCGTACACAAGGCGCGACAAGAGCGGTTTCCATATTGCGGGTTGGCTGTGCCTCCATTTAGATTGCTGAAGAAGATTGAAGTGCATGACGCTTTTATACAAGTATGAAGGTGGTTCTGATGTTATTTTCGATTTTAAAGAGAATTCTTTGGGAAGAGGTGGAAGAAAAATCGTTCGAAAATAAGTAAGATAATTTCTAATTAAAAGAATTCTTGGTTTTGATTATTTTTAATCTCAATCTCTTATACTTTTTATGTAAAACTGATTAAAAGTTTTTTAAAATCGATGTCGACAAAAATCTGACTTTTCACAAGGAAGACAAAATTTTCGCAATTCATCTTCTCCTTGAAGGGGTAGAACATTTCAAAACTGGAACTCCTGCAGAAGAGCCATTGCCCCTAAGTAGGTTGGGACCTCACATGGTCCAATGACTCAACGCAAGTGTCATCCGTTCCATTGTAACATGGTTTAGTATATGGCATTATCGAAAAAATGCCGCACTAAAAACTTGGAACAGGTTTAGTAGGTCCGGTTAACGGGGATTACAAACGCAATAGAAACTACATCAACGCAATAGAATCTAAATCGAAAAAGCCTTTAGAGGTTAAGCTCGATATCCGTTATTATATTGAATACATATTCAAGTGAAGTATGATACAATGCTCATGGCCAGCAGATTCATTATGTTAGGTCATTGGAGTCAGACTCAACGCCACTAAGGGCATCATATCATATACTCGACGTTGTTAATGAATTTCTGTAGGAGTCACTCAAGTAGTAATTTCAAAAGCAGCCGGATACATTTTGGAAAAATTATATTAAAAGTCCGTACAGCCGCCATTTTGTGTTTGAAAATTATTTTAAAAACTTTTAATTGTGTGAATTATAAAGTTCCCTAAATATAATTTCATTTATTTATTTTTATATTTTTCGTTAAAACAGTTTATGCTTTTTTAGATGTTTCATTTTACATTTTAAACTTAATAAATTTAATAAAAATTCTTTTGTGAGGTAGAGATTAGAAATAAGCTAAAACATTTACCTAAAAGCCAAATTATTAAGCTTCTCTTACTTACTGGACACAACTGTAGTTGTTCAACCTAGAAGTATGCAATGAATTCATTTATCTTTTAATTTTGGTAGTTTTTTCGCATTTCTAAACAAACTACAACTTATTACTATATTCTTGGTGGAAACAACATATGCGGTCATATTGTCGACAAAATAAAACGTGTGCGTAATCATTTAAAGACCGTCCAATACGTAGGTTGCTTTATATATTTCTGGCCTAATAATGTTAATAGGCATATTTATCAACGAAAATGTTTTTTTTGTTTTTTTTTTTATTTTTTGTTTATATACTTTTTTTGTCGATTGCTGTTTTGTTTCGGGCTCATACTCATAGATCCATGATTCGTCACCTATGACGATCTTATAAACGTCTTTTGAAGCACCACGATCGTATTTTTTCAGCATTTCTTTACACCAATCCACACGATTTTTCGAGCGATTGTCAAATTGTGCGAGATCCAACGAGAACAAAGCTTTTTTACGGCCAGGTGTTCTTGTAATATCGAATGTATGCTGGTGGGAGAAATGCATAGGCAAGCCTCTATCTGAAGGTATGTTACATGACGGTCTTGCATTATCAGTTCACGTACGGCATCGATGTTTTCTGGCACAACGGCTGTTTTTGGACGACCTTCACGTTATTCGTCTTTGAGCGAGCGTCGGCCACGATTGAATTCGTTGTACCAGTTTTTAGTGCTATAGGATGGTTTCATAGCCATACAAAGATTTTAGTTCATGCACTCTTGTCGTGATAATCCACGTCGAAAGTTGTGAAAAATGATCGCACGAAAATTTTCACGAGTTAATTCCAAAATAAAACAATTCACGGTTAAATGACAAAACGTTCTGAGTGATGTTATGCTAAAAAATGTCAAACTTTCCAAAGGAAATGTTAGATTGCACCTGGCAACACTTAGTGTTGCCTTAGGCCAGAATACTTATATGTACATATATAGCAGCCCTCGTATAATAAAATTGTTTAAAATATCAGAAGTGGTTGTATTGTACCCAAAATGTCGTCAAGTAATAGAGCCGAACAAATTGTTCGCCTACAATAAATTCCTGCGGAGCCTCGTGGAAATATTCGAAATTCGACGGTTGACGCTGGCGCTCACTATACACAAGCCACCATTCCTGACGAAATCAACGAAGGAGCGCAGATGTGAAAGAGCTTATTCTGACTTTTCTTGTAGTGGTGAATGCTTTAAACTATGGCAAACACAACTATAAAATATTCAGAGTGTTTACCAACTTGATGATAACAACATAAGAGCACTAATTACAAATAAATTAAAAGGTTAGCGCATTGCCTTGCATTGCGGTTGCATGCTCGAGGTGATTTGATTGTTTAGTTTTTAGTGGAAATGAGCTCTCTCTCTTTGAAGAGAAAACAAGCAATTTTATGCTAAAAACAAGGTAGTGGTTCACTACCGAATCGTTTCGAGGATATTTCCATGAAAAGTTGTTTCGGGCAAATAAAATTCTAATCGATAAAGATGAACTGGTTGAATATCTAATTGAGGGTATTCCGGATAACATTTTACGTTCGCATGCTAAAATGCAACGATTTCATAACTAATAATAATTGTTAGGACTTCGAAATATTCAATTGCCATGGTAAGTAGCAAAGAAACTGACAGCAGATAATCAACATGTGCAGTCGAGTAATGGACAACAGGCAGCGGGAGTCGTGAGATGCTACAATTGCAACTCCGTTGGACATTTAGCAAATGTATGCCGAAAACCCAAACGAGAGCTTTGTGTGTGTTAACATTGAAATATAACAAATGTTTGCCTCTTATTGATGATCTGCTAGATAGACTAGCAAATAAATGTATTTTTTCGTTATTGGACCTAAAGAGTGCATTCTATCACGTAGACATGAAAAATGCCCCTTCAACTTTCCAGCGGTTGGTTAGCAATGTTTCCGATGATCTGATTCGACCAGAAAAAATTGGTATTTATTTTGACGGTACTAGTAATTAAGAAGAGAGAGAGAAGAGCATTTAGACATTTTGCAGGAAGTCTTTGCCATTTTATGGAGTCAAAAATACGCTATTTAGGATATAACATTTCGAGTAAAGCATGAAAAGAATGTAGAAGCTATAGTGAACTTTCCTATACAAAATAACAAAAAAGTTGTACATGGTTTAAATACTTTAGAAGATTCGTCAAGGATTTTTCACGAGAAGCTCAGCCTCTATGTAAACTTATAAAAAAATTACATTTGGAGAAAACGAGTTACAGTGTTTCGAGAAACTTAAAAATAAATTAATTGGGTCTTCTATCTTAGCGATTTACGATCCAAGAGATGATGCAGATCTGCATTGCAATGGGGGATTTGGTGCAATATTATTACAAAAAAAGAGTGACGACAAATTTAACGAAGTCTTTTATTTTTTCGAAACATACCAGCGAGCCCGAATCTAAATACCACAGCATTGAGCTGGAAACACTTGCTATTATTTATGCATTTCGGAGATTTCGGGTATATCTGCAAGGATTGAAGTTTAAGATAGTCACTGTTTGAATTTCATTCACACTAATTTTAAATAAGAAGAAAGTAAATCCGAGAATAGCCAGATGGGCACATGAATTACAAAATTTTCAATATGTTCTCGAACATCGTAATGGAAACAGAATTCTCCATGTGGACGCACTTCAAATATCCTAGTTCTTGAAGAAAACACTTTTGAGCAAAATCTGTCAATTTGCCAAAAATCGGGAAAGAAAAATTATTGGGATCCGGAAAGAGTTGGAAAATAGGGAAAATGGTGTTCTTGAATTGCGTAATGTCTTAATTTATAGAAAAAAAACGGGCAAAATATACTATTTTATGTACCAATTGAGATGGAAGAACTTTTATTGAGAAAGTACCACGGTGAAATGGGTCATATGGGAAGTGACAAAGTTTTCAGTGCTACAATAAAATCATAAAAAAAAACTATTTTAGTTGTTGAAGTCGTCCAAGGATATTGATATCTGATCACTGGCAGTGCGTTTTCATCAAAAGTTTTTGAAAATTCCAAGGGAACTACTTTTCGGATTTTCACAAAGGGAAACTGTCGGTGACTTTCTTAGAGAAAGACTAGAAGAAAATGTTTTAAACAAAAATGAACGTAACTTAGCAGAAATTAGGGATAAGACAGCAGAAAATATTTCAAAGTCTCAAAATTATAATAAATTGCTGAAAGATAAATACCGGACGCAAAAAAAGTATATGGACGGGGATTATGTTATGGTAAAAAATTATATACAGTCGCCCAATAAAGTCTACATACACCCCTGGAAAGTGTACCATATGATCCATTGATGTTTCGTTTAAAACTAAATTCCCCACACCAGTCGCTGACATGCAACGCACACCATTACGGAACCGCAGGAAGCAAGTTTTTTGACAACAATGCTTCTCTGTTTTGCGTCATACTGTTTTTTCCATCACAGCTAAACAAGTTGAACTTGCTTTCATCGTTAAAGATGACGTTGGCCCAAAAACATTCATCTCCATCAATATATTTAGTAGTATTAATAAATGGCTTCTTTCTGGCTACACTGCTATGAAATCCACTATCTCCTAAACACTTCCGCACAGTTTCTGGATGCACTGAAGCGAAATCTGAGTTTTCCAATTTTTTCGCAATTTCTATAGCCGATACCCAAGGATTTTGCTGAAAGAAGCTTTGTTTGTTCTTCAGACGGATAATTGCTATTCGAACTTCTTCATGGTCGAGCAATGGAACATCTACTCCATCGTCATCGATTGGGGAATCGGGTTCGCCTTCTCCAGGCGTTGTGCTCTCACTGCCATTCAGCAGGCTGGGGAAGTGTTCCCTCCACAATTTTATTATGCTCTGGGCATTGGTTACTAGATCACCTCGAAAGGCTCTACAAGAGTATGTCCTGGTGTTAAAACCTTCTGTTAGTCGCCGCATTTTTTCGTAGAATTTTCGAGCATAACTCTAGTTGACCAGCTTGTCAAGCTCTTAATACTCACGTATTTCGGCCTCTCTGTTTTTCTGTCTGCAGATGCGTCTCGCTTCTCTCTTCAACTCTCGGTATCTATCCCATACCGCACGTGTCGTGGTCGATGTTTTCTCTCCACTGCGACACAGCACTCCTCGCTGGATTGGCTGCGACAAGATAGTGGTCCGAGTCGATGTTAGGACCTCGGAGCGTACACACATCTAAAACGTTGGAGACGTGTCTTCCGTCTATCACAACATGATCGATCTGGTGGGTGGCTTTTCAAACCGATGACAGCCAGGTAGCTTGATGAAGTTTCTTATCCTGGAATCTAGTACTACAGATAACCATATTTCGGGCCCCGGTGGAGTCGATCAGCCTCAACCCATTTTGGGATGCTTCCTCGTGGGGGCTTAATTTACCGACTGTTGTGCCAAATATACCTTCCTTGGCCACCCTGGCGTTAAAGTCGTCAAGCACGATTTTGACATCGTGGCGGGTGCAGATCTCATAGGTGCGCTCCAAGCGCTCATAGAAGGCATCTTTGGTCACATCGTCTTTCTCGTATTTTTACGTGGCGGGACCCAAACCCAGCGCATAACCCTGCGGAGGGGATGTTTTGCCTTCTCACTTTAGCTCGCCTTCAAACGGATGTTCTGTGCTACCCAGAGGATACTTGGTCTAGGACCGAAAGTCGTGAGCTGCTTGTAGCCATATGTAAAAAATCGTTTCTGGCCACTCCCAAGTGAATGGCAATCAAAGAACTTTCCTCACTTGCGTGAACTTCTACATATGACTCCAACCTCCTTACTGCAAAAAAAATTCGAGTTCGTAGATGAGCGTAATCAGACTACTGCCACGCCCACAAATCGCCATTAACCGAAAACATATAAAGTGCCATAACTAAGCACCAAATTAAGATATAAAACTGTAATTTGGCACAAAGCATCACAGTTTTTTTGAAAAAGTGGGAGTGACCCTGCCCTCTAACAAGTTTAATGTACATATCTCCTAAACCACTCACGCCACAACAACCAAATTTACTGAGTACAAATATTTTAAGAATTTCTACCGACAGTGTAAAAGTGGATGAAATCGGAGGATAACCCTGCTCACTCCTCATATTTAAAAAATGGGTTGAATCGGACCAATATTTCTATCAACCTCCATAGACTTAATATACAGAAAGATTTTCAAACTTCCGGGTGACTTTGTACCGCATATATGGCCAATATGTGAGTTATCCCAATGAAAATAAGAAAGCGTATTTCATTCATAATAGTGTATATTTGTGCCTAAAATAAATAAATTTGAGCGAAATTTTGGACTATCCCCTATATAATTAATATCAAGTTTTTCGAACATATGGATGACTTTACGCTATATAATTGGTTTTACACCTTAAAGCAATTGCACTTCAGAAAAAAAATTGCAAAACCACTATTACCCGAAAAGAAACTAATATTATTTATGATTTAAGCTTTTCAAAACTCTACAAGCTTTAAGTCGATTGTACTGTAACGCTTTTTATTTTCGTGGCCGCATACGTATTTGTATGCCATTTCCACTTTTCATCACCAACTCTGCCAAATGATTAGGTACGAAATCCTTCACTGGTAACAGCTCGTAACTCCGCAAAAGCGACGATAACGCAAGCTTTAACTCCAGCATAGCGAACTTTTGACCTAAAAGCGAGTCGAAAATTAAATTTAATGAGTTATTGCAGAACTGAAGATTTAATAAAATATTTTAACTTCATTTACCAATGCAATTCCTTGGTCCTGCACTAAATGCTACGAAAGCGAATGGATGCAACTCTTTGTCGTTGGCCAAAAATCGTTCCGGGTTGAATTTTTCGGGTTCTGGATAACTATTTTCATCACGATGTACCATGTAGGCCAATACGCTGACAGCGACTCCCTTTGGCACTGTTATGTTACCGATTTGTAAGTCTTCTTGCGTTTTTCGTGAGTAGGATGGTACTGAAGGATAAATGCGTAGCGTTTCTTTTATCACCGCCTCCAAGTAACGCATGGTTTCCTTTTCACGTCCCTGCATTGCTACGGCCTCTTCGTAAGCGCGGTGCTGTATGTCCTCATGCTGGGAGAGCAGATAAATGCAAAAGCCCATGGCAGAGCTCGTGGTGTCATGACCCTCAAACAAGAAAGTATCGACTTCTTCGCGTATTTCAAGATCCGTTAGACCGCCACCTTCTAGCTGCGATATCAGCAGCATATCGAGGAAGGCAAGACGCCGTTTACCGCCGACATCATCGGTTTTCTCAGCGTCTGCCATATTATGTATGTTGGTGTCCTGCAGCATTTGACGACGCAACTTGATCATTCGATTGGTTTCGCCATGCAGTACCTTCAGCGCTTCGATGCTCTCTTTGTACGCATCGGTGAAGCGATAGATCAAATCAAAGCGATGCCAAAATGAGAAGAGCCGCTTGTGCAAGACGCGACAGATGCTGGAATGGGAATGTAGGTAAAATAAGCCATTTCAAGAGATTGGGTTTTAAATTCTTCACATACGTCTGCACAGCCTTCACGTATTCCGACTCGCTCTGCATCTGCGCATTCTTCTTTATGCCCATCGCCGTCTCTGAAATAGCATCCAAAGCGAATAACGTTATATATGGATATATGTCGAACTGCTCGCCGTTTGCTTTCTCGCGCAATTTGCTGATGAGAATTTGACAGTTATCCTCCATGGGTTCCTTGAATTCGCCCAGTATGCGAAAATGAAAAGCGGGTGTGAGTAATTTTCGGCGACGTTGCCAGGCTTCGTTGGCACTGGTTAGGAGTCCCTTGCCAAGCCATATTTCGGCGATTTCGTAACTTTTGGACTTTTTCAACAATTTGTTATTACTTAGTATTTGCCTGACGTCCTCTGGATCGGAAAAGAAGACCATGAGATCCTTACCGAACCATATGCGAAAAACAGGACCATGTTTCTTGTAAAGCGAATTCAACCATTCCAGCATTCCTGAAATCAGAATATCATGTTATCAACTAATTTAAACTTATATATTTAAGTATTTATTTTTTGATTTATTTTTTAATATTAATGTCCGTTACATAAAATTGGTTGCGAAATTAACAAGAAAAGCACTTCTGTTACACATAAAAATAGTGAATTCTGGATTGGAATATACTTTATATCCCTTTCTGGGAGGAATTAAATCAAGACGTCTGCAGGTACTATTTATCACCTTCAGTGTCCACTTAAATTATTCCATCCAAACTATATAAGCATTGAAGTTTATCTGTTTGAAATTTCCTGTGCAATCAATAGATCTTCTACGGAATCAACTGCGTTATATACAAGTAGGTTAATTTATACGTTAATAATGGAACTCTGACATTTAATTCGGTTTTAACACGAGTAATATTTAATTAAATTAAAAATCCAGACCGGCTTTAACATGATTTTTAACAGGAAGGAAGGTTTGGTAACGATTATTAATAAGTTCATTTAATTTATATGAGTTAAAAATTGATTTTTTTTATTGTCTTATTAAATTCTACAACACGTTTTTCTTGAATATTATCCTAAGTAATCTAATTGATCCAAGTAATTAATTTAACAGAAGATACATATTGAAAGCTTGTTAAAAATCGAGGGTCCGTCTTTAACATAATTTTTCTCGAAATTGTGTTTTTGTTTCGGTAATATTTCGGTGCAAGTCGAGAACTACTCAACCGATCTTCATGAAATTTTTGTAAAAGCGTCTCCCAAAAATTCAATTTTCAGTTTTTATTCTTCGTCCAAGTTGTAAATTAAGGTTTTGACGTATTTCTTCACTTTAGATGATCCTGTTAGGAGTTATGCTGCCAAAGCGGGCGCATCTTTTTTCCGAGGCCGAATTTAAAATATTTTTTTCCAAAATTTTCAGAAAATCAGGTTGCTTTTCGCCCCAAATAAGGCAATTTAGCTTGTTTACATACATCGGATGGAACATGGAACTTTTCAAGAGACCATAGAGCGAAGCGATGTCGCTTAGGAAGGTCGAGCGGCTTCAGTTCTTGCACAAGCTGTATTTTGTACGCTTTCAATTTAAGAACTCGACTTAAAATGCATCAAGTCGTTCCATACGTCCGAGTCCGTCAGTCAGAAATTCTGCGATCCGGCGCCGAATTGACCCCCGTGACGGTCGACGTGTACACTTTCAGCTTCGGCTGCTATATTTTCTTCACTGTGTGGTGGACGTGCTCTATTCGGTCGAATATTATCCAATAATGAATGTTGGGTCTCAAGATAGGTGATGGTGTTGCGAATAGTTCGCTCAGTAGGCCAATTATGTTGAAAATAAGTCGAGCGAAGTGTCCGAAACATACAGAACCCGAATTTTCGTAATAAAGTTTAACTATTAGTAAAGGTTGTTCAGGCGCACGACTTTCCGAAACGAAACAAAAACAAGAAAAAACGTTAACTTCGGCTGCACCGAAGCTAAATACCCTTCACAGGTGCATTTCTTTTATTAACTGTGTGTTCAGTTTATATGGAAGCTATATGCTATAGTAATCCGATCTGAACAATTTTTTCGGAGATTATATTATTACCTTAAGCAGTAATCCATGTCAATTTCGTGAAGATACCACGTCAAATGCGAAAGTTTTCCATACAAGCCCTTGATTCCGATCGTTCGGTTTGTATGGCAGCTATATGCTATAGTTAACCGATCTGAAGCGCTATTAAAAAAAGTACCTTTACTTAGATCACCTGTTATATAAGATACATTTTTGTTTAATTTTGTAATAATTCCAATACTATTTTTATGATTATAATAATTCTTTAATCAGCATTATTTTTTATTGAAATAATTTATATTTTAGGAGTTAACGAAAAGTATTATCTCGTGGCAACTCTCCTCTAAACTATTTGCGACTGTAATATTTATCTTGAACATATTTATAGTGGAATTCTGTAAGCAATCTCAACATTTTGAGGTAAAGTCTCAATTAGTGATTAGTTCAGGGGCGGATCCAGAGTCGAACTTTGGGGGGAAGCTCTCCGCAGTTAACACCACCCCAACACAAACCCCTCTCCCCTAGACTATTTGCTATTCAAATATAATAGATTTTTGTGACTGTCACTTACAAAACCTTCCCAAGTTACAAAAATTGTCTCTAATTTAAAGTCTAAATTTTAGAAACTAGTGACTGTATCACAATACAGATTCGCTCGGTTAATATGACAGGAAAGAACAGGTTCATTAATTCTATTGACTAGAAATTTTTAGTTTCAATACCTCTTGCAGCAGCTTGCAGAGTTTATGAACTAATCAAACATTTTTATATAAATGTGTCAAATATTTGGCAACCTTTAATTATTGATTTCGACCAATTTTCAATCTTTAATCAACTATAACATAAAAAAGGATTTTTTTTTATTATATTAGACTTTACAATATCTGGTAACATCGATTCCTCAAAGAAAAAAAAAATTAATTGTTTTAGTTTCCATATAAAAGTTTGAGCACTGGCCACAGTGCGTCTTGGTTAATGCTCACCAATCAAGAAAAATGATGCATAAATGCATAATAATAACATAATAATATTTCTGATTTTATAAATTAATGATTTGAGTTTCAAAAAAATTACTTTCTTCTATAGGAAATATGCTTAATGTAAATAATCAATCAGCAAAAAGTTACATGTGCCTTATACATATTACGTCTAAAAAGAACAATAGTTTCTAAGTCCAGAACCTTAAGTTGACAGACATTTATCAAAGTCTCGCACCAATGTGCTTTAACATAACTATAACAACAAAGCGGAAGTAGTTATCATAACATTGCAATATTTTAAAGTGAAACTGATTTAATTTATTAACAAACTGGCTACCAGTAACTGACCTTTGTACTTGCTTAAATACAATGAAGGTTTACCTAAGTTTTAATTATACGCTACATTTAATAAACTAATATGGAGAAAAGTCATCATTCTTATCGCTTGGATTTACGGTAATTAATTTTAAGATTTTTGTGACTACATATGTATGTAGGAGTAACTTATACATAAATACATAATATTATTCAGTTAGAGCAATATATATACAGGGTTTGTCCGGTAAGTAATAGGATTGTGTTGAGTTAAAAAATGTATTGAACCATGTCTTGATGTCTTGTCGGACCCAATTTACCCTTCGTTTGAATCTCTTGAGTACTTCCACGTAAAACTTGGTGTTGATGGTTTGTTCAGGAGAAACAAATTCATGATGAACGACGAATTTGATGTCAAAAAAAAAAAACAATGAGCGTCGTTTTCATTTTGGATTGACTCATTCTTCCGGTCTTCATCAGCGACCTTTTCTCGGCCCACCAAAAAGCCCTGGTGCCACTGAAACACACCATTACTTGCCAAAGCAACATCTGAGTAAGCCTGATTGATCATATCAAACGTCTCTGTCGCAGATTTACCGAGTTTCATACAGAATTTAATCGCGTACCTCTGCTCTAACGAACGCTGCATTTTTGACATGCACCACTCTCAGAAACACGTCGCGCGAAAATGTTTGCCCTGACTCTCCAGGTGCTCGGAGACAAATGACCAGCCACTCGTTCGTTAACTAGGAATCTCTACCGAGTCCAGTCGATGTGCGCACGCTCCAAAGTACAGTCGGGGCGAAAGAAAATCAGTTGTATCACTTTCCGGACAAACCCTGTATTATTAATTTAAGTTCACAAGCAGACACCGAATCATATATGATGAGATAGAAAAGAAGAGAGAAGAATTAAGTAAGTATTACACTCTATGAATATGTACCAACAATCATACTGCTCATAACACAAAATTTATTCAATAAGTTTTACCACAAATTAAATGTTTATGATTTTAAAAGTGAAAATTGATAAAAATTTCTTTTACGATTTAAAGTTGGATTTTGAATAGTAATAATTTCAGTCAAGCGAAGCCAGGTCCTTCTCCAACTGGTATTTCCAACGGAATGCAGGTCTTCCTCGGCTTCCTCCGACGGGTACTGCGTCGAATACTTTCAGAGCTGGAGTGTTTCGTCCATGCGTACGACATGACCTAGCCAGCGCAGCCGCTGTCTCATAATTCGCTGAGCTATGTCAATGTAGTCGTATATCTCATACAGCTCGTCGTTCCATCGAATGCGACATTCGCCAACGCGCAAAGGACCATAAATCTTCCGCAGAAGCTTTTTCTGGAAAACTCGTAACGTCGACTGATCAGATGTTGTCATCGTTCATGCCTCTGCACCATATAGCAGTAAGGGAATAATGAGTGACTTATAGAGTTTTGGTTTTGTTCGTCGAGAGAGGACTTTACTTCTCAATTGCCTACTCAGTCCAAAGAAGTAAGTACCTGTTGGAAAAGTTATTCTGCGTTGGATTTCGAGGCTGACAATGTTGTTGCCGTTAATGCTGGTTCCAAGATAGACGAAATTATCTACAACTTCGACGAAAACAGTGACGTGGGAGCCTAGTCGTGAGTGCGACGACTGTTTGTTTGATGTCAGAAGATATTTCGTTTTGCCCTCGTTCACTGCCAGACCCATTTGCTTAGCTTCCTTATCCAGTGTGGAGAAAGCAGAACTAACGGCGCGTGTGTTGAGGCCAATGATATCAATATCATCAGCATACGCCAGCAGCTGTACACTCTTATAGAAGATTGTACCTGCTCGATTAAGTTCTGAAGTTCGAATTATGTTCTCCGGCAGCAGTTTTTTATTTAGGATATCAAAAATCACAAAGTGGCACAATGGACTTATATATTACAATGGAAAAAAGTGAATATCGTGCAGTGATAAATTTCTTATTTTTGGAAGGTGTAGTACCAAGAGAAATTCACGAACGAATTTTAAAAATGTATTATGATCGTTCACCGACAATTAGAACAGTAGAAAGATGGTTTGCTGAATTTAAATGCCACGTGAAGGACGTCCAAAAACCGCATCAATACCAGAAATCATAGCCAAAATACAGGATATGGTTTCGGAGTATCGTCGATTGACTGAGAAAGATTTAGTAGAGGCTCTACACATCTCATTAGGCGGTGTGAGCCATATTTTAAATAAAATTTTGGTTTTTAGAAAGCTGTGTGCACAATGGGCGCCGCATTCGCTAACAATGGAACAAAAACACATTCGAATGCGACTTCCTCAGCAACATTTTGTGCATCGATTCATCACTATGGATGACACTTGAGTCTACCATCATGATCCTGAATCAAAACAGGAGGCTGAGAGTGGTGTGAACCTGGTTGTTCGGCTTCGAAACGCGTTCGTGTCCGGAAATCGCCCAATAAGGTTATGACATTAATTTTTTGGGATGCCAGAGGAATTTTTTTTATGGACTACTTGCAAGAAAATTCGTGAAAAATCACCCGGTTTGTAGAAGAAAAAATCCTTTTTCATCAGGACAATGCATCTTGTCACAAAAGCATTTTGACAATGACTAAAATCCTAGAATTAAAGTTCGAATGGCTGGAGCATCGACTGTATTCAACAGATTCGGTCCTCAGCGACTTCCGTTTGTTTTCTGAACTCAAAAAATTTATGCGCGGCAAGCGTTTTTCATCAAATGAAAAGGTGATAATGGCTGTTGAAGCGTATTTTTTGCAGGCCTTCCGTATTCTCACTTCAAGGATGGGATCCACAGATTGGAGGATCGTTGGAGTCATTGTATTAATATTCAGGGAGATTATAGAAGGTGCGTTGCAAAGTAAACAGGACTTTTTGAATCTAGCGCCCCCTGGTGGCGCCATCCATATGTCGACTGGTGTGTTAAAATCTGCTTTCTTTATCGACTGTCCAGTGAGAATGACATTTCATCGATTGGAAGTGATGTTCTTGCGTTTTAAGTGTCAGTATGTTTGTGTTATCGGTGCGAAAATGAGCTTCGAACAAAGTGCCAACAATAAATTTTGTTTTAAAATTGTTAAAACTTTTACCGAAACGTTTCAATTGATGAAAAAGGTTTATGGCGTTGATTGCCTATCCCGTAACAGAGTGAACTAGTGGTTTCAACGTTTTCAAAGTGGTCGGGAGGACATAAATGACGATCAACATGTGGGCCAATCAAAATCCGTGACCACCGGAAATTCCATCGAAACTGAGCGTGAATTCACCAAAAATCAGGCGAAATCATCATTGAAATTCATGGAAATGGAATTGAACATCTCCAAAACATCGATTTATCGCATTTTGACTGAACATTTGGGCTTACGAAAGGTGTGTGCACGGTTTGTTCCGCACAAATTGACTGACGACCAACAATTGCTCAGAATCCAACAACCGAAGGACGCTTGTGACCGATTATTTGACCAAAAATCACATTTTAACCATTAACCATTCCCCGTATTCACCTAATATGGCACCGTGTGACTTCTTCCTTTTCGGAAAAATGCATTTGCTCATGAAAGGAAAGCGTTATGCAGACGTAGAGGCTATTCAAAAGGCTTGCACCGGCATACTGGCGGTCATACCGGCCAACGAGCTAAAACACTCTTTC
This sequence comes from Bactrocera neohumeralis, assembly GCF_024586455.1. Lineage (NCBI taxonomy): Eukaryota > Metazoa > Arthropoda > Insecta > Diptera > Tephritidae > Bactrocera > Bactrocera neohumeralis. The sequence goes on from NC_065922.1 coordinate 63,866,124, forward strand.
GACGTGCTTTTGGACGGTGCAAAAAGCTGTATTGAAGCAGAAGGAGACTATTTTGCAGAAAAAACCATTTGTCCTGTTTTAAAGTCCTGTTTACTTTGGAACGCTTCTTGCGCTGAATAATAAAGTGTATTTGGAATTATAAAATTGTGTTTTTCTTATCAAACGACAAAACTTATTGAATAACCTGGTATATGAAAAGGTGTGACTGATTAAATGCATGTACTTAAAACGCTCTAATCATCTTAATAATAATTATTATACTCTGCATTCATATGTATGTAGATTTACAACTAGATTAAGAGGCATAGATACAAACATATGTAGGTTGCCTTTTATATTTCGGGATTTAACAATCCATTTTTGATGGTATGCGTACAGTAGCTTGAAATATTCATCTCCACCAAAAAATGGAATTAAATCGTGAACATTTTCGCGCGATTATTTTTAACAACCTTCGACGCAGGTTATCTCAGTAACAGTGCTTCGATGAACTTAATTCAATTTTTGAGGATGAAGCTCTATTAAAAGCCATGTTTATCGAAGGTATGGTGAATACAATCGAGGTCATAGATCACTCCAAGACGAATTCCAGTCTTCCAAAATCAGTTCTTGTTCCGGAAACTATTCATGCTAAGCGCAAACTGATATTTCAAGATTTGGCCTATCGTGGGATTGAGACAACTATAGGCATTAGTGGAACTACTAGCATACAATCAATAATGCATGAACATTTTACTGTAAAAAAATGCACGTTGGATTCCAAACAATTTGGTACTCGCTCAAAAAATGGCTGCTATTATTGTAAAAGATTTCTGCCGAGTTGACAGTCCTTGACCGGATAAAAATTCCGGGTCCGTTTCAGTTACGTAGACCCGACTGTCGTGAAAACGGCTCATGTCGATTGGTCGAGCGAAATGTTAACCAAATACGATAGCGGTGCTTCGAAATACGTCTGTGACAACGTGACAGTTGATGAATCGTGCATTTACGCTTATAAGCTCGAAAGTAAACTACGGAACACGTAGTACTTCCAAGCTAATGGTTTGCCATATCACTGAAACAATGCAGGAAGGAAAACCGCCGAAGACGGATCACTCTTCACCGCGACACTGCTAGCATATCGACTGAAACAACTGTAATTTTGAGCACTTAAAACATCGATTTGATAAGTCATCCTCCTCATCCTCATAGTCTTGACTTAGGGCCGTACGACTTCTTTTTATTCCGCCACGTGAAAGATAAACTAATAGGCCTATGTTTTTCGACAGTTGAAGAGGCGGTTGAAACGTTCAGAACGAAAGTTTTGGAGATACCTTACTCAGATGGGCAAACTTGTTTCGAAAATTGGTCCACACGCATGCAAAAGTATATAGATCTTAATGGAGAATACTATGTAAAGCAATAAAGCTATTTTCTCTTATAAAAATTTGTTTTTGTTCTCTAATCCCGAAATATAAAAGATATGTATACATAAATTTCTTATAGCATAACACAATTCGAAGAAGTTACAGGCCAATCAATTCATTTTCAGCAATAAGGCTCATATCTGGCTTAACGGGTTAGTTTATTTTGGATGACTAATCCCTCGACATGGCCGGTACATAAATAAAAAACATTTACTGTATTTAGAGTGAGAAAAATATTGAAGATACTATGCAGGTTCCCAAGTGCATCTCGAAAAGTTACTGGTTTGCATACCGAAGGCTTTATTGATTCACACTTTTGTATGACTAAATATAGAGCCAATGTTACTATCAATGGTGAGAGGTAAAGTCAAATTATACGCCATTTTCGATTCCTTACGCCAATTTTAATCCTCTGAGGCCGACGCAGGATGATACAAGAGTACTATATATGCCATCTTTTGATTGAGACGAACATTTGGCGACCAAATTTACAATGAAATGGATATTATCAGTTAGTCACTTGGATCATTCAATTAATTACTGCTTAATTTTTTGCTTACTGTGAGCAGAGAGAATAGTAAGACTTTTTAATTTAAAACCCATACGTCGAAATAATTTTTCGAGGTTGGTATGACTGTCAGTGACATCTATGCCAAATGTCGGTGATAATTGCTTGGCGCGAGCAATTGCTTTTGATTGGTAAAATTATTCAAAGAGGGTTGAGAACGTGTTGACGACGATCTACGTTCAGGACGGCCAACAAACAATTGATGATCAACACGTCAATAAAATAAAGGAATTGGTGCTTGTGAATTGACTATTAAAATTCAAAGAACTTAGAATGATCAATGAAAACCAATTTGAAAGATCGTTTGGACCTTAAAAAGTGAAAGCACAACTAGTTCCAAAATTACTATTTTTTTCGAAAAACAGCGTCGCGTTAAGGTGAAACAATGCATTCCAACGTATTATTACTGTCGATGATTCTTGGAACTATGATTCCGACCCGGAAACAGAGATCAATCGGCCGAATATTGACAATTTGCGGATTTTGCATAACGATGCCGTTGTGTGCTGCATTGATTCTGATAACGTGCCGCAACCACAGTAGTCGCCTGAATTAGCTACGTGTGCTTTCTGACTATTCAGCAAACTCAAAAGACCCCTCGGGGAAACCGTTTTGAGACAATTGAGGACATTAAACGTGAATCGCTACACTACATTGAAGACTACTCCATAAATTGACGTTAACAACTGTTGCGAGGACTGGAAAAAACGTTGACACAAGTATTGGGACCAAGAGGATTACTTTGAGGGGGACGACAGATTTCTAAGAATAAATTACGAATTTTAAAATTATGAACAAAGTCTTACAATTTTTTGCTCATATTATTGGAAACAAAAATTCGTTGATTTATTAACGAAATATTTACGGACAGTATAATGTGCCCTATGCCTGAAATTCTGTTCAAAGACTAATCACCACATATTCAATAACAATTTTGCACTCACGTCCTTTCTTCGCATTCTCGATCAGTTCACCAATACTCGGTCCCGGTATGGTAGACGCGAATCTCCTTATGCGTAAAAATTCTACGATGTGCGGCAAGTAGCGCATGAAAAGCGCCCAGAGCGCGAAAGCGATCAACGCCAAAGCGTTCATTTGTATGCTTTGTTTGTGTTTTGCAATATAACTACTTATTAAGACGATCTAAACAACAACACATGCACTTTTCTGCTCGTAAACTGGAATAACGCGCAACGACGCTTCTGCCACTGGAGGCAGTTAGATGCAAACTAAGCTAAGCAGTGCGTCTTTTATCGCTGGCGATAAAGCTATTTATTGATACATACACTCGGCGAAAAAAAAACCCACGCAGTCGAAAATTTTCTAATATTCCTATTTTGAACTGTCACTTGCGGTTTTTCTTTTGAATCAGTTGTGAAAACAAGTAAAGTTGAACATGGTGGTGTCAAAAAAAAGAAAGCAGAAATCGTAGCTTTATATAAAATAAATTATCCAAAGGTCAAATAGCTCGTGAAATGGGCATGAGGGATTGGAACGTGCGTATTATAATTAAAAATTATACGTATTTTAATGGATTAGCTCCAAAAAAGAGCAATTAGGGCAGATTAGCTCGTCAAGGACGACAAATTAAACGGATGTGCATTAGTGATCTCTTTCAACATGCTGGAACAATCAATACAACATTTTACGAAACCACTGGGGTAAAAATAACTACAAGTTCTATACAAAATGTGCTGAATAATCTTGGATTCCGAGCGCGACGTCCAGCAAAAAAGCCACTTCTCATTACACAAATGAAGAAACAGCGACTAGAGTGGGCAAAATTACACAAAACTTGGGCTACATCAGATTGGGGAAATGCTATTTTTTCCGATGAATCGAAATTTAATTTGTGGGAACCCGACGGAAATGCCACGGTGCGTCGTGGGAAAGGGGAAAGCATTCGCCTTATTTAATGGTGTAGGGAGCTGTAATCAAGTTTGTTGTTGGGCCGCTAATTATTCTAAAAAGATCTGTGAATGCCGAAATATAAATTGGAATTTTGAGAGAAAGCGTTTTGTCAACTATTGAACAGCTGTCCGAACACGCCCAAAAAGTTTATTTTCAGGATATTTCAGCCCCTTGTCATAGAGCCAAAGCGGTAACCAAAGCATAAAAATATTGAAATCGATTTTTCAATAATTTATTACAAACACTTACAGGTTTCAAAACAAAAAGACTTTTATGGAATACGGCCGCTCACGTGGCCAGGAAACAGTCGAGATCTCAATACAATTGAGAACTGCTGGCATTATTTGGGCAAAATGGTGGGCAAAATGATAAGAGAAAAGCGTACAAAAAGTCTAAAAGAAATAGAAAACATTGCTGAAGCTGTGCGGAATGAAGAAATTAATAAAAATTATCTTAAACAAATAGCCGAGGTTATTAGGAAGAGGGGGTGTTCTACAAAATACTAAGAATTTTTTTATACAAAATATGTTATTTTGATTCGTTATGTATTCTAATGCTAAATAAAAATCATAAAAAACATAAAATTTGTAAATAACTTGTTTAAAAATTACATTATTGTTCATAACAAAATTTACTTCTGTGGTTTGTTATGTGTGTATTTTTACATTTTTATCTATAACAAGTGTTAGACTATAAGTTTTTTTATATAAAAATGCTTGAAACATCAACTAAATAAAAGTGGTTGACCCTCAAAGAAAAATGTTTATCTTAGAATAATATGAATACAAGTTTTGCGCTTTATAAAAGTACTCTGTAGAGTGCGTGGGTTTTTTTTTCGCCGAGTGTACATATGTTCTTTTATTTACTTATATCTGTAATCAAACACAATGTAAAGAAAAACAATAAATGATAATGATAACACTGTGCAAAATATGCTTTAATTTTAGTTGACAATTAGGGGTCTAGTATGAGTTATTGGTATTATTATTGCTCTTTTCTGAAATCATTACTAAAATAACAAAAAGCTATAAATATAGAAAAGAAACAAGAAACAAAGTGAACTTTGGCTGCACTGAAGTTATATTAACCTTCACCGATGCATTTTTATGGCATAAAAGAGTATAAAAAGATCTTGATTCCGATTTTGATCGATCAGTTTTGATGGCAGCTATAAGCTATATTGGTTCGATATGTACGAAAATTGTAGCAATCGAAAAAAAATCGATACCTTGATAGATAAAAAGGTTTTTCATACAAAGACTTGAAATTGTTCGGTCGGTTGTGTGGCAGCTGTAAGCTTTAGTAGTCCGAACTGAAATTTCTTGAAGATATCTCGTCAAATGAAAACAGACCAATGTCTTAGAAACTGAGGGGCGCTAGTTCGCGTATTTCGGTAGAAATTTCGATATTTATATTTCTGTGCGCTGAAGGATGTTTTTGAGCTCCTCAAGCGCTGCTGATTGATTAGCGTAAACCCTTAATTAAACATACCCCATAGAAAATAATAAACATGCGCTAAAACGCATGAGCTGGGCGGCCAGTTGACTGGTTCTTTACTCGAAATTAACGATTCGCCGAACTTAGCACGCAATGTGTCCAGGTATAGACCTGAAACATGAGACGGCACACCGTCTTGTCGGTCAAAAGCGGTAATTATATTTCCTGTCTTTTTTCGCAAGAAATAAGACCACATCATGCTACTCTACCACAATTGGCAACAAACGGTAAATTTATGGAGATGTACCATAAGTTTGTTACCTGAACCACACGAAGATTTAACTTACGCTAATGGCGACAGTTTTGTTTGTTGACGAAGCCATTTAGCCAGTAATGGACCTCACCTTAGAATATGATTTTTCGAATAAAGTGAATTTGCGTAAAAAACTGGGTCAATTTTCAAGCGCTGTACCCAAGTGAAACGTGACATGCTGAAATGGCAAACTTTACTGAACACACTGACAAAATTGACACAAATTCTTAAAAAAAAACTTGTCGCCACGAGGTAACAAAATCGCGCCATCCTTATTAGTAGGTGCTGTATATAAACTTCTCTCCGACGTTTCCTTCTGTGTGTTACAAGCTACGTGGCAAACTTAATAAAATCAATGGTCAAACCATATCTAGGCAAAATTGCGACTTATATTTACATTTCACTAACCTTGGTGTCCTGCTTTCATACATGTAATGTTTGGGTGAAATCGTTCCCTCTTTTCTTCACTACAATCACCAAGATTATCAGTCCACATACGGATCTAAAAAGTGCGGTTTTAGACTCGTATTACATCCCAATTTTTGAAGGCCACACAAGCTTCTAATTCCGTAGTAATTTGTAGTCCATTGAAAATCATATTATTTATTACACTAACTAAACTGCATAGTTTCAATTTTCAGACCTCCATAAGGTTGCCAACTGTGTTTTTCATATCTACTGTTATCAAGTAATGTCTCTACATATTCAAAAGTGCCTTTTAAATGCACAGCGTGTACGACAGTAACAGAAACAGAAACAGACAAAAACCTTTTCGAATAATCAATAATATATATTGCATTGCCAAGATATTAGTGTTATTAAAAACTGATGGATGCGATAAAATTAGTCGACTTCGTAATCGGCACCACAAAGTTGATAGAAAAAATTAAAAATATCTAGAACAAAAAACAAAACTTATCAGATAGCGTTATCTCAGTTTAATTGGTCATAAAGTTTTTTAATCACAGACATCAGCTCATAAAAATGCCCATGGCATTTAAGAGGGTTTCAGCTTCAGAACTTTCAAACCAAAAAAAAATATTTTTTTTTACTTCATGTTTGCAATAAATCAGTAGCTTTCGAGTACCTTTCATTGCTTTTGTTTGGATCGTGCAGAAACTTTCGGGAAAACGCATTTAAAGCTGACTGATGGACGTGAAGACTCAGCGCTGGCCGATTGATATTTCGTAAATCAACATTCTTTCAATTAAATCCTGTATAGGCTTGATCATAATTATGTCTACATTCGAAATGTGCAAAAACAGAACAATGCCGCTTCATAACATACGAGAATCATAAAACATTCGTCCTGAAATTGAATATTTAAATTTTAGATTGGATTTCAATTTTATTCTGGACGACTGCGCAGTCCAACCAATTCAGAACTGCGTAGTATATAATATTTATGACTATAAGTTTAAGGCGAAGATAAAGACTAAAATATAAGAAGAGTATTTGAAATAAAAGAAAATGTGACACAAGTCTTTAAAAATATATTAAAATATTATTTAAATAATTTCCTAAGCGAATGAGCGCCAATAATTACCCAACGGCAGATGAAATAACTCGGGTAATAAATTTGGTATTTTGATAAAATTTTGAAAGTCTTTCTTTCCCTATAAAAGTAGGTATAACAAGGGGCGGTGAACTGTTGCATGCGCGATTTAAAGACGTTCTATATCACATTTCACTTAAGGGGAAACTCTAGTCTAGAAATTTGAAAATATCTAAAAAATTTCTTTTATAATTTGATAGTTTGGATATTCAAAAATATCTCCCTAAAAGAATTTTTTTTTAATTCAAATTATTTTCAAAGTTAAAGTCGATCTTGTGTTGTGGCAACTGGACCAGTTTAAGCTGCGGATGAAACTCCTTAAGGGGATATTCTACTCTAGAAGCATGAATTTCTGGTAATTTTTAAAGTGTCGTAAAAAAAGGCAAATAATATTTTTATTATCCATTTTTTATGGTGTTTTTATTGATATCTTAAGAATACAGAAAAAAAATTTTACAAAAAAATATTAAAAATTAAAATAATTAGAAGTGGGGGAGAGACAGGCGTAAAAAAATGGCGCATCCTGGTGACATTGATCCTGACTCTCCTGGTGGTGTGAAAAAAAAAATCAAAAGAAATTCTTAATCAGTAAGGATGCTGTTTTAGTCCCTATTTCAGGGAACACGAAAAAAAATTTTTTTGAAAAATGGCGACTGCCTGTGAATAAAAATATCATTTTTTACGCCTTTTTTTGAAATTCCTGATTTTTTTTAAATATTAAAAACAAAAATTTTAACACGATGCTGGTAGGAACGATAAAGGATTATATAAAAAAGATTCACACAAAATTTCAAGTAAATCGGTTGTATAGAACTTAAGATAATGCCGGTATCGTGTGGAAAAAAGTAGTTTCGAGAAAAACGCGTTTAAAAAATTCGATAGACAACAAAGACCCGACGTTTTAGAGCCTAGTTTTGTTCAGCGATTAGTCTCATTTCTGTCTCAATGTTTATGCAAACAAGCGAAATTGCCTTATTTGCGACAAAGAGTAACTTGAAGAGATTCAACAGCTGCCTTTTCATGTTTTGGGCAGGTCAATTTGCCACCAAAATCATGTGATACGTAAAGTCTAAAGTCTATGCGGACAATCTCGCTTTGATTCAGGCTTTGGAGCAAAACATCACGCATGTCATTCGCCAGTTACCAATCGAAATGTTCGAAGGACATTGGGACTGGGGCGTAGCCGCGGCCAATATTTCAAAGAGATAATCCCCAAAAAAATGTCAAAGAATGTTGTTTCGAATGATAAGCAATATTCCCCATTAAATTTTTATGTTTCTATGTTTTTTCTTTAAGAAGGTAGGTAAGCTCGAAATAGATAACCCTTTATAACAAATGGTACATCGAATTCCTCTTCAGATCCTTCTAAAACGCCAAGCCGAATGCTCATTTTAATTTCCCAATGCAAGTGAGATCAGAGCAACCTGCAATGTTCAGCGAAATTGTTGATACATACTATATAACGAAAATAAGTACAGGAAAGCAAAGTCTGTCAACACAATCTAATTTTGAGGATCTTGCTTCATTTGATTTCCCAGAGTGGTGCGGTATTTCCGAAGGCAAAGCGCTTTCCCAAGTCTACATACAAACTGTGGATATGAGGACAGAAGATGGAACAACTATTGTGACACTTAATATCGATGTCGATGGAAAGAAAAATTCTCACTTCTTAATAATCCTTAAGCAGCCATAACATCTCTAAGGAACTTAAATTTCATCATCAAATGGTTTTGAATCATTTAATAAAGGTTGGCTACAAAAAGAAGCTCGATGTTTGGATACCACATGAATGGTCTGTGAAAAATTTAATGGACCGAATTAAAATCTGCGATTCTTTGCTGAAACGAAATGAAATTGAACCATTTCTGAAGCGAATGGTAACAGCAGGCGAAAAGTGAATCAATTACAGCAATAATGTGCGAAAAGACCATGGTTCAAGCGTGGCAAAGCTCAACAAATGGTCGGAAAGCCAGAATTGACGCCTGGAATTATTATGCTGAGTGAGATTAGAAAGGAATCATACACTATGAGCTGCTGCAGTCTGGTCGAACGATTGATTCATTTTACTGCCAACAGCTGATGAGATTGAAGCAAGCAATCGAAAAAAACGGCCAGAACTGATCAACAGAAAGAGCTTCGTCTTCCATCAGGACAACGCTAGACCACACACATCTTTGATGACTAGGCAAAAACTGGGAGAGTATGGCTGGGAAGTTTTTATGCATCCACCATCGGACTACCATTTGTTTCGGTCAATGCAGAACTCCCTTAATGGAGTAAAGTTGGCTTCAAGAGAAGCCTGTGAAAATTACTTGTCGCAGTTTTTCGCCGAGAAACCAGAAAAGTTTTATACTGATGGAATAATGTCTCTAGCAGAAAAATGGCAAAAAGTGGTCGAACAAAATGGTACATATTTGGTTCATTAAAGATCATTATAAATATACTATAAAAAAAAATAAGTTGAAATTTGATTAGAAATACGAAAAGGCTTTTTCGACTAGAGTTATAGACACAGCAATGGCCAAATTGCATAGTGGGGCAGAGAAACACTTTTGCGTCTACCTTATTCTTCGTATCTGTCCCTAAGCGATTTTTCCTGCACACAAATCTCGGCAAATACTCGCTGGAAATAAATTGGGAAATTTTTTTCTATTCGAAAATTCACTTACTACCAAAAACGAGTTAAACAATAAGATTTCTACATAAGTCATGACGACATGAACGGGATTTGTTTAAAGCTCATAGCTCCAGTACAAGTTGTCTCTTTCCTTAACAGCCCTTGATCGAATAAAAATCCTTGTTGGTTCTGGTTACTTAAACTCAACTGGCATGGGAACGGAGCCGCAAACTCTCTTATATCATGTTCGATTTTCTCCCATTATATCAGAAAATGCACCGCTGATTATTCGGGTAATTGGTTAATACAAGGTGTGTTCAAAGAGTATCGCAAGCTTTGTGTTTTTTCAAAAATTATTTATTTATTCATGAATATCTATTTTGTCCCCTTCAAAGTAATCCCCATGAGATATTATACACTTGTGCCAACGGTTTTTCCAAACTTCGAAGCACTTCAAAAAATCATATTTTTTAATCTTCTCCAGCTCCTCCTTCGATGCCGTCTTTATCTCGTCAAGAGAAGCGTAACGTCGTCCTTTCATGGGCCTCTTCAGTTTAGGGAACAAGAAAAGGTCACAGGGGGCCAGATCTGGGGAATACGGTGGCTGCGGCATCATTAGTGTATTGTTTTTGGCCAAAAAGTCACGACAAGCAACGATGTGTGAGCAGGGGCGTTATCGTGGTGCAAAAGCCACTTTTTGTTCTTCCACAAATCCGGGCGTTTCTGGCGGATTGCTTGGCGCAAATTGCGTGTAACTTGCCAATCGATATGTTTAGGTCCTCAGCAACTTCTCTAACGGTGATTCGACGATTGGCCAATACCATTTTCTCCACTTCATTAATTTTTTCGTCTGTTGTTGAAGTGCTCGGGCGTCCGGCACGCTCTTCGTCGTTCACATCTTCTCGGCCTTCTGAGAACATTTTGTACCACCGATAAACGTTGCTTCGATCCAAGGTAGCTTCTCCGTATGACACAGTCAACATTCTGAATGCATCCGCGCACTTAATTTCGTTTTTCACACAAAATTTGATACAGGTTCTTTGATCCATTTTTTTGAATAGGTAAAAATCGAAGACGATCCAAAACACGTGCAAGCAAAGCAGCTGTCAACAATTAAATGAACATTCAAAATGGCCGAGCTTGTCGGCATAAGTGAGAGACATGAGTACCAACATAACGCCACAAAAAATTCGAAATTCGCGATACTTTTTGAACACACCTCGTATACTCTTTATTAACAACAAAACAATCGTTTTTAATTAATTTTTGTTTTATTTAAATAATATTTATTGTTACATTTGAGATGTGTATTGTATACATTAGTAATTATATGATCTTCCGGCTAACGGCATTTCAGCGTTTTCTTTATTTCTTTAAAAAATACATTCAATAATGTTATATGTTGATATTTGAACTCCATTTTTTACTAATATTATGCTAATTTAAACTTTGAACTATTTTTATTTTTTATTAAATACAGTTAACAATGAAACAAGTTTGTCTTTTAACATATAGTACATACATACATGGAATCGATAAACAAAAACACGAATGCTATAAATTTTTGCGGTGCCCTTTGTTTGGTAGTGATATACAGTAATCAATTTTAATTTTATTGTTTAGTCAATTGAGTGCTACACTTGTGACGCGTAGTGTAAACTTAGTTAATTATAAATGGTGTATATTTGTTTACACAATCTCGGCGTTGCCAGCGCTTTCGATTTGTTTCTTTTTATACTCAATTCTCAATGTTTCAATTAGCTGGCTGTCCCTGACAATTCCTTTGCAAAGCTTTACGTTTGTTGAATAATATGTATTTGTTGTGATCTTTAGACTTTATATGCTTATGAGTTTTTTCTGCATTTTATAGTTATTTTTTAATTTTTGAATTATTTTATTTTATTTTTTTTTAATTTTATTTAATTTTTAATTTGTTACTTTTTACTATTTGTGTAAGCTTTAAACTATTTAATATTTTTTGTTTAACTTTTCAATTAATTTCATGAATTTTATTAATTTTTGTTACATTTTTGAATTATATTCTCAATTTTTAATTATATTTTTAAACTATTTTCCTAAATATTATTATGTTTTTGGTGTTTTTTTACAATAATATTTTGTTATTTCTTTTATTATTCTTGTGTAATTTATGTTTTCTTCAACAAAGCTTGTAGTATTAATAGTAATTGTACATGGACAAAATTTACATTAAATTCAATTACAAGTATTTACATTTAGTTAATTGCATAACATACATACATACATTCCCTATCTAGATTGCCTTCAATTGATTTTTCAGTTTGTGCTCATTAGTTTAACTACTATAAATGTGTTATTATCGACTTTCGATACATAATTAGTATTTTTTGAATATACACGCTTACAGCGGACAACAACAAATTTTTTAGTCATTATTATTAGCTTTGAAATATAAATTTATAATACTTTCAAATACGAGGTTTATTCAAAATAAGCGAATAATCGAAATTAATCGAAAATAAATGCAAATGTTTATATATATATTTATGTTTATTTATAGTCACAAGCTTCAAAACCATGAAAATCGTTTAATAACTTCAAAAATAAGTACAGCATTTGTATCCACGTACCATACATAGTATATAGAATATATTTTTATATATTTTTGATAGCTTTTTTAGTTAGGTTCTGTTGTAGTTATGCGATAACATTTCGATTGCTAGTTATATGCATTGCCAACTCTATATAGCACAACTAACAAAAAATTGTTATTTTTGTTTTCTCAATGTAACCGGTTCTGCTTGCAATATTAAATAGTACTCTTGAGTTTAGCTCTCTTTCTTTCTCTGTAACAGATAACATTGATATTAAAGCTGGTTATGGAACATACATACATATCTGTTACTTGTACATGGTACACGGTAAATAGTTATTCGATTTACATACATATAAGAGCAATATTTCTTTGTTTTTACTTGCATCATATGAGTACAATTTGCATAAAATTTTATCGCTTGTTCCTGCTTCATTCTAGTTCCACTAAGTTTATCGAATTGCAGTTCTGTAAAGGTTGTAGACAAAATAAGGGTCCGTGGCAGCGCCTATGGTAAAATTTTATACTAAAAACAAGAAAAAACGTTAACTTCGGCTGCACTGAAGCTAATATACCCTTCACAGTTGCATTTCTTTTAGTAACTATGTGTTCAGTTTGTATGGAAGCTATATGCTATAGTAATCCGATTTGAACAATTTTTTCGGAGAATACATTGTTGCCTTAGAAAATAATCTCTACCAAATTTGGTGAAGATACATTGTCAAATGTGAAAGTTTTCCATACAAGAACTTGATTCCGATCGTTCAGTTTGTATGGCAGCTATATGCTATAGTTAACCGATCTGAACAATTTCTTCGGAGAATACATTGTTGCCTTAGAAAATAATCTGTACCAAATTTGGTGAAGATACATTGTCAAATGTGAAAGTTTTCCATACAAGAACTTGAAGAGGTAATGACATTTGCAAAATTTCAAAAGGATAACTTAAAAACTGAGGAACTAGTTCGTATATATACAGATGTTACGGTGGACGGATCGGACATTGGACAAATCGACTCAGCTCAAGATAATGACGTTTGCAAAATTTCATATAACGATATCTTAAAAACTCCGACGGTCTTTCGTATATATACATACTCAGTGACATACTGATCATTTAATATACCCTGTTATAGGGTAACTAGAGTTTAATCAAAGTTTTGTTATAAGCAATAAAAAACAACAGTTTCCCGAAAATTAGGAAAAATGTCATGAAACCGCCATTTTGTTAATTTCAAAAAAGTTCGATTGGGTGCAAGATTTTCTTTTATTAAATTAATTTTTTTGTTTTTTCCGAATGATTTTAGATAAATCAGAAAGCTGCGGCTGGAACTTGATCAACACAAACAGTCATTACTTTTAAAATCATAATTTTTTTATTTTCAAATTTCTGTCAAGTAAAGTTGAAACATTTTTTTACTGATGCTGTGTTTTTACTCAAAACTAGTGATCCAAGTAGAGGTACTTTTTTCAATAGCCTTTTTTGACAGATCACGTATGAGTCGTGTCAAACTTTTATTGTTATTTTTGTTCGGTATTGTTTGGCATTTCATCATGAAAGACTTACGCCTGAATAAAGTTTACAAATCGTTCAACTTTAGTTCGGAAATTCGCGTGCTCTCTGAAATGTGTTTCGCGCGCTTTGCTCTACTCATGGTCAACATAATCGGTCTGCTGAGCGTACTGTTCGCAACACCATATTATTGGTTAATATACGACCGAATAAACCACACGATATCTGAAATTGAAGCTCGTAATCTCAGTGACTTTTGGTTTCAAAAAAAAGGTGCCACTTCTTACACAGCGCATCAATCAATAGATTTATTGTGAGAACACTTCGGTGAGCAGATAATTTCACGTTTTGGGCCGGTCATTTGGCCACCAAGATTATGTGATATCACACCGTTGGACTTTTTTCTGTGGGGATATGTAAAGTCTAGAGTCTATGCATACAATCACTCTTAGATTCAGGTCAGTAGCAAAACATTACACATGCCATTCGCCAGTTTCTGGTTGAAATGCCCGAACGAGACATAGAAAATTGGACTCAAAGGATGGACCATCTAAGATGTAGCCGCGGCCAATATTTTGAAGAGGTAATCTTCAAAAAATAAAAGCCAAAGCATGTTATTTCGAATGATAATAAGCATTCCCCACTAAATTTGAAGTTTATGTGCTCTTCTTTAAAACAATTGTGCATCTCAAAATGGATCACCTTTTATATATCAGATAATTATATTTATATGAGTTTTTCTTTTTTAGGTTTTTAATTTTTGTTACATTTGTTTCATGCTCAAATTGTTTATTTGTAAATTTCGTTTTTTGAATATTAAATGTTTTTACACGCTTTTATAAAAAGGTTTGAAATTCTTTCACTTTCTGCACAAACTATATAACGATATTTCGGTTACTTTATGTGCTTTCACGGTACTCAAAAGAGATAACATTTCGGTTAATTTGTGTGCGTTAACGTTACTCAAAACTCATTAAAAATAGATTTAATATTTCATTATATATGATTTATATATAATATATAAAATATAAAGGAACTATAAATTTTGTAAATCATGTGTAAATGAAACTTATAGGCTTTCTTAGAGGTGTCTAGGAACCTATTTTTCAGAGTACCAAACGAAAAAAAATAAACTTTTTTTTTTGATCCACCTTAATATGCATTGATGTTTGACGATGAATATCTCGTAAACGCTTAACTCAATCGAAAAATCATATGAGACCATTTTTATAGAGCAGTAAATTTCCTACAAAACTATGAGTTTCATCATTCATAATAATTTTTTTTCATTGAGTTATAAAATTCATAAGAAATAAAAAATTTTCCCAAAAATAATCAAACTTTAACTGTTAATATCTTTTAAACGTTTGGGTTTACGAAAAAAATCATAATAGACCTTTTTTGTAGAGCATTCAATTTCCTACAAAATCTAAGGAACAAGATATTTTTTCAAGTAGTTGGAAGCGAGATATAAATTTTTTTATCTGATAATAACAAAAAATATAAAACTGTATGTAGGAGGACCTTCCCGTTACAATTAAAAACTCATGTTTGGAGAGGCTTTCTTGGAGGTGTCTAGGAACCTATTTTTACGAGTACCAAACGAAAAAAATAAAATTTTTTTTTTGAATCACCCTAATGTATACAGTAATTCAAACAATTTTTGTCAGCAGAGTGGTGGAACTTCCCTTACATAAACCATGAGTACTGCTTATAACATACTTTGAACCTTCAGTCAGGAGATTTGACTATTACTGAATTTGCTAAGAAATGAAAGATATTTCAAAAACATACACTTTTAAGTCCTGTATATATGTCGAGCATTAAACGCGATTCTAGGAGAAATAGTACTAAGTGCAAGTTCAATGAAATTTCTAGAAAGAGTATAGTTTAGACCAATTAACTTACGACATACATACATACGAGGTTTGACAATTAAGTAATGAGACTGATTTTATTGCCGCGCTTGTGGTAAACCTGTGACCTTGAAATTCCCTTTCTCTTTTTCCGGCATCCCTCCCCTCTCCATTGATATATGCGTCAAGTTGAGTAAACGTGTGTTTGTAGTGCTCGTCACGAAAATGGAAAAACGAAATCAAGAGCAACGCGTCGCGATAAAATTTTGCGCCAGATTGGGCGAAACAGCTTCGGAAACGTACGCTAAAATTGTAAGAGTGTATGGTGATAGTGCTCTTAGTCGTGCCCAAAGCTCAATGGTTGTCTCCGCGATGATTATTGCCTTTTTGATAGCCATGGAATCGTCCACAGAGAATTCGTTCCACCAGGGAAAGCTGTGAATCAAGTCTACTATTGCCAAGTACTCGAAAGATTGCGAAAACGAGTCAACAGGTGCGCCCAGACAACGCTCGTAACTGGATTCTTCATCACGACAACGCGCCGTGCCACACCGCCCTCAGCGTGTCCCAGTATTTGGCCTCTAAAGGGATCGCCATGTTGCAACAGCCGCCTCATTCGCCCGACATGTCACCCTGTTACTTTTTTTGTTTCCTAAAACAAAATCGGTAGTCAAAGGAACCCATTTTAAGTCGATTACGGACATCCAGGCGGCCGTGACGAGGGTACTCGCGGACATCCCAGTCGAAGCGTTCCAGAAATGTTACGAAGCATGGAAAACGCGCTGAAATCGCTGTATAGCTGCCTAAAGGGACTACTTTGAAGGGGATGGCAGAGTTGTAGAAAATTTTCAAATATACGGTTTTTGTGGAATCAGTATCATTTCTTAATTGTCATACCTCGTATGTACAATAACATAAGTAAGAAAAGTTACTTAAAAAAACATCGAAAATTAAATACAAATAATTGGGAATTGTTGCTCGGTAGCTACGAGAAATTTTACAGCAATCTACTTTTCACAGAATTCTTTATATCGTATATTAAACACGAAATCTTGTTGACCACAATTTTAGGAATCAGATTTTAGAGATTTATGTCACATATGCAGAACTCTTTAAGGGGCTATACCAGTGTGACGCATGAAAAATTAGGCGATTTTCGTGAATTTTTTTAAAAGAAAGTACTAGATTGAATGTTTCGACATTCTATGGACGTAATAAAGTATATTTTTAGCTATATTAAAAATTTTTTTTTTACAAAAATATTGAAAAATAACGGAGTTATGTGCTGTCTGCGGAAGTGCCAAAAAAAAAAGTGCCTCAACTGCTGGCATGATTCCGGTCGACTGAGTAGCTGAAAAAAAAAATTCAAAATGTTTATTAAACTTAAATATATTTTCTATACAATGAACTACAATATTTGTAAAATATCAAAAATTAAGAAAATGGCGTAATTTTGAAAAAAAATCGTTTTTTTACAAAAAAAATGGTCGTTTTTTTAATGCCAAATTGACAATTTTCAAACAATCTAAAAGAAAGAGTCTATTGTATAGCAAATGTATTCAGCTATATCCAGTTTTAATTTTCAATCGGTCAATTTCTCGTTGAGTTATAATGTCAGCAATTTTGAAAAATGTTGTTTCGAGAAAAACGCGTTTAAAGTTTCACTTATATATGTTTGCACCTCTGAGCGGTCGCTGCTTAGAACGCTGCCATTCAAAAACTATCCAAGATACGACCTTGCCGATTTCACAGAATATTTTTGAATATATAAGCTATTGAAAAAACAAAAAAAGTGTCACACTGGTATAGCCCCTTAAAGATAAACTAGTAGATATATTTCCAAGAGTTTGTCGATTGCCTAGAATCTACGCCTTGCTATAAGTTTTTCTTTTATTTGGAAAGGTTTATATATAGTTTAAAAATAGCTAAAAACGACTTTTTTCAAAACCACACTATATAAGCGCCTATATAGCGATATTTCTGTAAATTTCTGCATCTAGTCAGACACCCTTTATAATGTACTAGTCGAATAATTGGTGTAAAAATTTGAAAAATTTGAAAACTTTTTGAACTTTTAACTTAATTCGAAACTTGTCTCTCGTAATTCACGAAAAAACCATTAGCTAGTGATATTTTCCTGCAGGGTAGCTGCATCGATTTGTGTATGCCAATAATAAAGCTCATCTATGTAGCGGAAAAGTTTAGCAGCCAGCGCTTGCTGGCGTTAGTTACCCGTTCTGTGTCACTTTTTCAGAGCCATGGAATACAAATGGTGCGGCAGACCTCACGTGGCTGCGGTTCAACGCCCGCATGACCACCACCGCCACCGCTGCTGCCGCTAAAACGAAAGAAGGAGCTCCTTCGTCAGTGTTTGTTGGCGCCGCTGGCACCTGGCGATTGTTGCTGCTCACCATGTTGTGGCTGGTAAGAAGTATGCTGCGGTTGCTGTTGCTGGGACATGCCCATGTTCACACTGCCATATGAGGGTCGTTGACCGCCCATAGCGCCCACTGAACCCGTTGGGGTTGCACCTGCCGCACCCGTACACGCAACCGAGGAGGCGCGCGACAACGAGGTGCGCCGCTTGGGTATTACGAAGGGCGGCGGTGCCTGCGGTGTGTACTGTGGTGGCGTGGAACTTGCTGAAATTTGGCGTACAAAGTTACGTGCGCCCGTTAAAGCGTTGCTAGCGGCTGAGGACGTTGCCGCCGCCGCTGCGGAGGAATGTACTTGCAAGGAACCAGCGCGTGCCATGGCGCCGCTGCGTGGCGGTATGGCGGGCGGCGGTCCAGCAGGTAAGCCGCGCGTTTTGCCAATTGGCGGTGAGGAGTGCTGACTCTCGGTGGAGGTTTGTGAGGGTACGCGCGGCGGCAATTGCGGTAAGGGGCCAGTTGTGCTGCCACTGCTGCTGGTGCGGCTAACTGGGCTGTGGCTGGGCACATGCTGAGTTGCTGGCGTTGTTTGGTGTTGTTGTGCATATTGATGTGCATGTTGTTGTAATGGAGAAACGGGTGACACTTGTGGATAGTTCGATTGTGGGTGATGTTGCTGTTGCATTGTGCTGCCTGTCGCGCTTGCTGTTTGCATGGGCGCAGCGGTGATTGTGGCTGGCGAGGCGTATGCGGCATGCGGCAGCTTCGCCTGTGGCTGCACCGTGGCCGTTGTCACCGTCGGCTTTTGCATTGGCATCGTGTGACGTATGGTGATTGTAGCATTCTTACCAGTGCCCTGTTGTGGTGGCAGATGTGTTGTTGCCAATGATGGCGACTTGTTGCTGGGCGTTGTTGTTGCCACTGCTGTTTGCTTGGCCATCGAGGCGCGTGGACTTGTAGCGCCGCTGCTGCTCGGATGCGGTTGCTGTTGCTGCTGTTGATGTTGTTGTTGTTGTAATTGCTTTTGCTGTTGTGCGTGCTGTTGTTTCTGCTGTGCGTGTATGTCCTGTATTTGAGGCGTGATAACAACGGGATTCTTCTTCTGCTCCTGCCCGGCGGCGACATAAGAGAAAACGCACAAGACCGCATAGCAAATCTGGTCCGCCTTGGAGAAGTGAGAAAATTGAAAACATTTTTAGTAACGGTACGTGGTACTTATTAAATGCATGTGTTTATTTTGAACAAACTAAGGTCATTTGCATTTCTGTTTGGAAATAAGAAAATTCTGTTTTTGTAATGAAGGTTTAGCTAGAGCCGAAAAAAATGAAGTGCTTGGACATTGTTTCTTATTTTAGAATTTTGTATTTCTTATTCTTTATTTTTTCTTTTATCTTAGTTTAAATTGTACAGTTTGAGTTATCTTAATTATAAATGGAGTTTAAAACATAAGCTTAATTATATTATTTACTTTTCTTCAAAACGGACTTTTTCGTGGATATGCTCCACAACTCTTAAAGTCATATATAAAGTCTCAAAGTTCTTGTCTTAAAAACTCTCAAACAGAAGAAACTCAGTGGAAACATAATTTGTTAATATTTTCTTTGAGCGCTTATGGCGCTAGTGGGAGATACAGAAAATTATGATCTTTGTGAGTGTGTAATTTACTCTCATATCTTCATATCTTCGCCTTTATTAAGTACTTAAGTCTCTGAGTGGTTCATGTATATTATTGGCACATGTCTCTTATATTTTGACTTATATTTCAGCATGTGAGTAAAATTAAAAAAAGGAGAAGAAGTAGTGAGTTACAAAAAATACACAATTTCTCTTACCCTTGAATTATACTTTACTAATATATGGTCCGTATATTTTGACAGAGTGGACAAGATATGCAATATTTTAAAAGAAATATTTGGCAAGCCGATGAACACAAAAATGCTCTAAACGCTTCTATACTTGAATCAAATAATTCTGCTTTAGGGGGTATTCTAGTCTAGAATTTTGAAAAAAAAAATCGATTTTTTTTTTGCATATTCATCCTCTTAAAAATATCATCCCCAAACATAAAATTCTATTGATTCAGATATACATAACTAGGCAAACGGAAGATATTAATCTTTAATCGCGTTTTTCTCGAAACTGCTATTTTCAACATTTCTGACATGATTTCTCAAGTTCTAATGAACCGATTAACTTGAAATTCGGTGTGGACCTTCTTTATATATCACTCTATGGTTGAAATAATTTTAAAAAAATTTTTACTATTTTATTCTTTCAAAAAACGTGTAAAAATTCACATAATCGAAGCGGTTTCGCTGAATATCAAATCATAGTAAGCACGTACTGAGTAAAAATTATTTTCGTGTCAGGAAACTTATTTTGGCCTCTGCTGACATTTTTAAAATTGTTTATAAGATTTCAGAAGTAAATTTTTGTGAAACCACTAGATTCTACTTCTGTTCTCAACTTTACTCGTCTTTCACAGTAGTTTTGTAACAACCGACTTTAAAATGACACATCAGCGAATATGCTGATAGTACCGTTATATTTTCTGTCTGCGGTATGACAGACTACTATCATAAGGTAAGTCGCAAAAGAAACTTAAAAAAATATTTGTTCTATTAATTTAGCAAGTATTAAAAATTAGCCTAAAGATATTAAAATCTGTGAGAAAAAAAATTTCAGTAAAATCTGGGTTAATATCATACTGAATCAATTTTACCAAAATTATTATCTTTTAAAGCAACTTCAAGAAAGTTTTTTATCTCCAGGTTGGAAGGTATGCAATTTTATTTTATTTCTCTATTTATGGAACATATATACGTATACATACATATGTACAAATGTATATTTGACTATGTATGTATTTATGACACTTATATAAGGAATTTGAATATATTTAGGGGGTATTCTAGTCTAGAAATTCGAAAAAATCGAACATTTTTTTCATAATTCGATAGTTTTGATATTCAAAAATATCTCCCTAAAAGGATTTTTCAAAACTCAAATTATTTAGTTATAGCCGTTTTAGTGACGTGGCAACTAGACCGATTGAGCGAATATCGTATAATGTAAAACTTTAAACGCGTTTTTCTCAAAACTCCTTTTTTTGATATCTCAAGTTCTAATCAGTCGATTTATTTGAAATTTGGCATGAATATTCTTTAAATATATCTCTATCACTAGAAGCAACAAAAATTTGAAATTTACAATATTTTAAAAAAAAATTGACAAAATTGAAAAATTAGTGCAAAAATCGACCTTTTTTTTGAGTAGCCGCCATTTTATGAAAACATTTTTTTTTTTAGTTTTGCTGCTTCATGACATAGCGACATTCGTACTCATTAAGAATCTGTCATTGTTTTATTTTTCAGATGACGACAAGGGTAGAAATCATGGCGATGAGGACACGGCCTCTTTTTTCCCCCCTTTTCTTCAAGGACGCATAACTCGATGAATTTTTTTTTTTTTTTTTTGAAATTTATTTTGTGTACTCTTCTAAGTTTAATAAGCAAATGATAAAAAAAACGGATAATGAAAATATCTATGTAGTGCTACTTTCGAGCCTCTAGACTAGAATACCCCCTTATATATATTACCAGAAGGAGGAACTCGCAAAAATACATATAAAATCATGAAAAAGTCGTCAACAGACGATTATATTACTTATATTTCGACACTATAAGTAATATAATGAAAAAAGAAGAGGAAGAACAATAAAAACTGATGTAGATGGATGACAACTTTTAGAGAGTCAAAATCATTGGTAAGGACCAAAACTGGGCTATGCGTGGATCACGAGACTACCAGACTAACCTAACCTAATGTAAGTGTCAGCAAAGTGAACTTTCTCTGAAAGAGACTAAAAAGAGGAAACAAGAACTGTAATCTGAAAGGAAGAGACTACTGAACTAGACTACTGAGACTGAAAGATACTAAAAAGAACTGTAATCTGTATCTATCAGATATGAAAATAAAAACTTAAGAGCAATATCTTTAGGGACGTCGAAAAATGCCAATTTCACATTAAAACAGCAGTGTTGCCGGACTTTCAAAACTAATGTCAAAATCAATATTAAAATTGAATATTATAACAACAACATAAAGTTAAATATCATAACATCGTAATATTGTATATCGAAAATATTGCTTCATGGTTCATTTCGGTTCGGCTATAACTGCGTAAGCGGTGTTTACGCCAAAAAAATAAGAAAAATATTGAATTGCGCATCAGAAAGGCGCTACTATAGTATAATATATTAACAAAATTACTATTTTTTATAAAAATTTATATTTTTTATTACTTTTATAATTTATGGAATAAAACAAAATTTATGCTCAGCGTTAAATTAGTTCTGAATCAAAATCCCTGATATATACTTTCAAAATTTCCACAGTAGAAATGCAAATGAAGCTCTCGAAAATTATATTTACAAACATATGTACCCAAATGTACAAAGATGCGTGTGCACAAACACATATGTACAAATTTATATAAGAAAACACATTTTTAGCTTTCTTGTGTTTTAGAAACAATTTTGAATAGCATTTATTTAATAATAACACAAGAGTAATATAAAAGCTATACACACGGCAAGCAGACTACTTAATTATATATAATATTTTTCACACTTTTTGAGTGCTATTAATTCACTTTTCCACTTTATTTTAAATAATTTTTAAAAATATTTTTTTATTTTTATTATTTTTAAAAAGACCTTTTTTGTGATTGTTTTATATTTATGCTTGGCATTAAAAGCAGCAACGCTTAATATACATGTAATATTGAGATAATTAAGATTTTGTTTTCAGTGTGTGGATTGTATAATTGTAAATAAAATAAACTCGGCACAAAATGAGGCAGCATTTTTCATTTTTACATAATTGTTTTTAATAAGTATATATTGATGTACGTGCTATTTCAAGAATTGACGTAAGATGTAGACTGCAAATATCTTAAACTAGTTGCCTTTCAGATATATCACAGTGCGAAAATTTTTTTAAGTTTAATTCCTACTAATTCCTGACGAAGAACGGCTTTGCTTTTAGTATTCGTCTTGCTGCGTAGTTTCCAAATGTTTAATAGCTTCCACAGACTCGGCAGCTTGAAGTCGTTTATTTGATTTTGCATGATTAATAGTTTTTCGTTTGCTCGGGCGCTTTTGCTTATTCAGGGACTTTCGCCTTGCTTTCATCTGCTCGGGAGCTTTCGCCTGCTGGGGAGCTTTCGCCTGCTCGGGAGCTTTCGCCTGCTCGGGAGCTTTCGCATTTTCAGGAGCTTTCTTCTGCTCAGGAGCTTTCTCCTGCTTGGAAGCTTTCACTTGCTCGGGTGCTTTCGCTTGTCCGTTAGCTTTCGTCTGCTCAGCAGATTTCACCAACTCGGTAGCATTCACCTGTTCAGTAACTTTCGCTTGCTGCGTTGCTTTCACTGACCCAGCTGCTTTCTCCTCTTCAAGAACTTCTGATTGCTCAGTAATTTTCGCCTGCAAAGTGACTTCCTTCTGCTCAGTAGCTTTCTCTTGCTCAATGGCTTTCGACTGCTCAGTTGCTTCTGTTTGCTCGTCAACTTCCATTGGCTTAGCACCTTTCGTCGATTTAATGGTTTTCTCCTGCGCAGTAGCTGTGGTTAACTTAATTTCTTTCACCTCCTCAATAGCTTTTGCCAGTTCAGTAACTGCCACCTGCTCCGTAATTTGCACGCGCTCAACTGTTTTTGTTTGTTCATCGACTTCTATCGGTTTAATAGCTATCTTATCGTTTTCTTTTAGTTGGTTAGCTCCAGTCAACTTAGAAGCTTCGACTGGTTCAGTATCTTTATTTAGCTTAATAGCTTCCACCTGCTCTGTAACTTCCACCAGCTCAGTAACCTCGACGTGCTCTGTAACTATAACCTGCACTTTCGTTGTCGCCTGCTTAGCAGCGTTCACCTGCTCAGTAACTTTGACGTGCTCAGTAGCTTTCACCTGCTCAGTAGCTTTTGTTTGCTCATTAGTTTCAACCGACGTGGCAGCTTCAACCGTTTTTGTAGCTTCCATCTGCTCAGCGGCTGTAGTCAGCTCGACAGTTTTTACCTGCTCAGCAATCTCGGCCAGCTCAATTACTTCCAACTGCGGATCATCTACCACTTCAACCGCCTCAGTACCTATCAGGGGCTCTTCAAATAATACTACTGCGCCGGTTTGCAATTTTTGGAGATGCAATTCGTAAGCGATCGAGAGTATACGTGTGAAATAAATGAGTATGTGCTCAACTGGCACCTTTTATTCCAGGTTGTTGTTGTTTTTTTTATGACGATGTTCATAGGAATTTTTTGTTGTTCGTTGAAAATGTGAAGATATGTAAGTTTGTGTAGCGAAATTTAATGCAACATTTTCAAAGAGCGCAATGAGTTACATATGTACAAGCACATGCAGAAAACACACACACACACGATTATAATAACGGTTATGTTTTGATTGTGATGTGATTATGTACGAATATAGTTAATTGGTGTTGTTGGTTGTGGTTGTGATGGTGGTGGTGGTGGTGGCAGTAGTGTGAGTATGCATATAAATATATGAAAGAAAGATACACAATAAATAATAAAAGGTGAAAAATAAAATATATTAATTTTTAATATTTCTAAATTACATACATATAAACTGTCTTCGAAATGTAATCTTAAAAGCAATTTTTTATACAAAAAAATATAGATAACCTGTTATAAATAAGTTAGTAGTTAGCTTATTAACTGATTCGAAGACTTTTTCTAATTTCTCATGCCATTCCATTCGTTTTATTTGTAAGCAGAAATATACTAAAATTTCCTTGAAGGTGTTTAACACACTGTTGATTATTCATCATGAAAATAAAAGTAACCAGGGTGCTTTCGCAAGGAAGTGATTAATCGAAAATGTGAGGATACTCTAAGAGCGAAATTTTTCATTATACATTCATCGGCTTAATGCTGTTTGGGCTTCAGGTGAAGTTGGTTGCGGTTATTGAACATACTTGAAATACTACTGTGCCCAAAACATAAGGTGACATTTGAATTTAAACTGCGCGCGTCGAAGGATTTGGAGAATTTTTTTTTTAGGTTGGTAGTACTGTCAGTCACATTTATGTCAAATTTCATGTCAAAATATTCATTAGTGTTTGAGATACGTGTCGTTTTGTGAGCTGCTAAAAGTGAGTTTTTCGTTTTTTGCGATGTCGAAATTTGTTGAGCAAAGAATTTGCATTAAATTTTGTTTACGGAATCAATTTTCTGCTGCGGATACGTTGAGGATGGTGCAGAAAGCCTTTGGTGATGAGGCTATGTCTAAAAAAAATGTTTAAAAGTGGTATAGTGAGTTCCAAGCCGGCCGTGAACGTGTCGAAGACGAAGAGCGTCCAGGGCGACCATCAACCTCAACCGACGAAGCTCACGTTCAACAAATCAAAGATTTGGTGTTGAAAAACCGTCGATTAACAATTAGAGACCTTGCTGATGAAGTTGGCATATCGAAAGGCTCAGCCAATACCATTTTGAAGGATGTTTTGGGCCTCAAGCGCGTCAAATCTCGACTGGTACCGCAAACATTGAATTTTTTGGAAAAAAGCGTCGCGTTGAAGTATGTGAAACGATGCTTTCCGACTACCAGGGTGTCATGAAACGCATTATAATTGGCGATGAGACTTGGATCTATGCTTACGACCCCGAAACAACCGATCAATCGAGCGAATATCGTGCCAAAAGAGAGCCGAGACCAAAAAAATCGCGCCAAAGTCGCTCAAAAATCAAGGTCATGTTGACTGTTTTCTTCGATTATCGTGTGTTGTGCATTATGAATTCCTTCCAACCGGTCAAACAGTCAACAAGGAATATTATTTGAACGTTATGCGTCGTTTGCGTAACGCTATCCGCCTAAAAAGGCCGGAATTGTGGAGAGACAATTCTTGGTTTTTACACCACGACAATGCACCATCCCATACTGCCCTCGTAATTCGTGATCATTTCGCCAAAAACTCAACCCATATCGTTCCGCAACCACCGTATTCACCTGATCTGGCGCCGTGCAACTTCTGGCTGTTCACCAAGCTCAAAAGACCGCTCCGGGGACACCGTTTTTATACAATAGAGGAGATTCAAGCCGCAGCGAAGACGGAACTGAAGGCCATCCCGGAAAGTGACTACAACCAGTGTTTCGAAGATTGGAAAATCCGTTGGCATAAGATTACTTTGAAGGGGATGAAATTGATTTGGAAGAATAAATAAAGAATTTTCAAAATAAATACAATGTCACCTTTTTGGGCACAGTAGTATATTCAGCAAGTCAACTAACTGTAATTGCGAGAGTGTCCTACCATAGATTTCCGTTAAGGTGCTATGAGTTTGTTAAGCCCCAATTAAAAAAAAAATCTAAAATTCGTGTGTACGTATTATCGTTCAGCCATTTTTTTTATTTGGCGTTTGGAATGTACGAGTTGATAATTTTCGTTTTTGATAAAAAAAAAACGTTAATGTTGTCGGGTTCAAAATAGTATATTTGATTTAATTCACTTCCAAAATGTCGAAACACATCTCTAACTCGATTTTTTGGATAGCTTTAAATGTCATCTATGCTTATAAACGACAGCCTTTTAAATTTCTTTATATCTTTCGAAATGGCAAAAAGTCGCAAGGAGTCATGCCGTTACAGTGTTGTTTTTGACCAAGAATTCACCAACTACTTCTTTTTACTATTTCTTTCAACAAACCAAAATCTCCAAGCTCATAAAAGCACGTATTACATGACTTCAAGCGCCTGTATGTATATCATACATAATAAAAAATATTTTAGTAATTGAACTCTCCAAACCAGCTAAATTTTAATTATAATGGATTGTCAAAAAAGTCTTGCGGTATTTTTATTGATTTTTTTTTTTTTTTTATTGAAATTGAAATGAATTTTTGATGACTCATGCCCAGCTCTTGACCGATGCTACGGCTGCTACTATGCTGGTCTCTTTCGACCAATTCAGCGATTTTATCGCAATTTTCGACGACAGGCCTTCCGTAGCGTGGCGCATCTTCGACCACCTCTACACCAGAACGAAAACGTTGAAACCATCGTTGTGCGGTGGAAATGGAAACTGTATCGGGTCCATAAACTGCACAAATTTTATTGGCGGCTTGAGCTGCATTTTTGCCTTTATCGTAGTAGTACTGTAAAATATGCCGTATTTTCTCTTTATTTTGCTCCATGTTTGCGACGCTATAACTCACGAACGACTTAAAAGAAACGACAATCAATCAAACACGTGTTAGCGCGTGAAATGAGCTTTCCAAAAAGGTATAGCATGACCCGATGCGACGAATAAAACTAGAACTGCGCGCTTTCAGCGCCAACTAGCGAAAATACCGCAAGACTTTTTTGACAACCTAATATATCAACATAATAAAAAATATTTTAGTAATTGAACTCTCCAAACCAGCGAAATTTTAATTATACAATTCCCGTTATTTTTTGAACACATCTCGTATGCATATTAGTGAAATATGTCAAGTGCATATTATTGAGAACGATATTGGAGTTTCGAATAGTCGCGACTTTCTACGTACCTAGTACTTTTCCAGAGCCCATTTAAAATCGAACTGTTTACTTTTGCTTTTCAACCAGGTTTTTTTTTCAATCCGATAGTTATAGTTAAAATTGTTTTTTAAGTTTTCAATCCGGTATTAGAATTAGAAATTTTTAAATTATTTTTTTTTTAGATTTTCTGGTTTACAAAATAATTACATAGGTTATACAAATTTAATTGAAATGCTAATTCAATTATTTAGTATATTATTGGCAACCCCTTTAATGGTTAAGCACTATTAATTAAAGCTGAAAACCTGCTGAAAATTTGACAGTTGTCTATCACTCAGAAAGTCACAACTATCGAAACACCAATATTTCAAATATTTAGCGCGGAACCTAATACCATGTTCATACCGAAAATTTGAAAGGATTAGTTTACATTTAAGCTCTTCACTAATCAGCCCGTTCTCACTGCCGTTGGAAATAAGAAAAAACAGCTGTTTTTGCCATTCAAGAATTCACATCGCTTAATATTTATCAAAAGAAAAGATTGTCATATAGTATTTGAAATAAAAGCCGTCTTCTTTTAAATATTTTCCATATAATGGAAATAATGGACGCATTTTTTTCATTTGGGAAGACGATTTTCAGTTGAAATTCCATTCATTGCTTTAAAAAAAAATTGTTTGTTTACATTTTTTTCACTTTGTAGTATCTAAATCAGTTGTGATAATGTAATAGATTTCCAATAGCGTGGATCAGTTTCAAATCACTTCGATGAAGTAATTTTGAATTGTCATTTTTGTATGGCGAAATCTTGATAAAATTATAGGATTAGTAGGATAAACCACTCAACAGCCGAAATCGTGTGATTAAGTGTCGGTCTGAACATGGTATAACTCATACACACAATGCAACGCATAAGACCTTTGTGTGTAAGAAAGAAATGAACGTTCGCACGTACACGAGAGTTTTGGTTAGCATTGTCAATTTGATTTTAAGAAACTCATAGAAAATTTAACAGTAATCTTTGGTAGTGCTATTAGGTAGCTAACAGGTTATTTGGCCGATAGGTGGCTTGGAGGGATACTAATAATATTTGACCGTATTGTATTTAGAGTTTCGAGGATAGAATTTTTCACAAAAGTCATTGCTGGCATGACGAAACCTTTCCGAGTCAATCGCTACTATATACAAAACTATTATAAGCTTTAGCAACATGTTGTGAGCGTATAAAAACGGGTGGAAAAAACGGTTTGATAATTTAATTGAGTTAACGAAGTTATTTCAACACCAATTTTTTACACAGGTATAGGAATATATGTATGTTACAAGTTATTTTATGCTGAGCATTGATGATTACATTTACCCTACAAATTGCTATTACATTTATACTATATAATATAAGTACATATATGTGTAAGTATATGTATGGTGTACAAAAATAACTGGTAGAAATTGTATGACAAATGTTGAAAAAATGTATGAATTTACAGAGTTTTTATATTATACAAGTTATTGTCAAGTCCATAAATATTCTTAACTAAGCGGCTTTAAGTATTGTACAAACTAATGACAGAAACTAACTTTATAAATTTCATACTTACCAAAGTTGATTTATACTTTCGTTGAATAAGATGCCGTGTTTTAGGATCTGCAATGAAGAGTTAAAATTTCCATTTTAGTCTTTAAGGGATAACAGCATATTTGAATATATAGTATGTATATATTTTTGCAACTAAATTGATTCCAAACAAAATACAATAATATTTATAGCGTGGAAAAGTGTTTAAAGCGCTGTATTTCATTATAGCTTGAAGCTACGTCCTGCGTGCTAGGCGCAATTACACAAGCTTTTTTAAAGCCGGCTTGAAAAAGTTGACGAACGTATATAAAACTGACTCAGTTAGTCTATGAATGACTTTCAAATTTAAAAGTATTTTGTGATCAATATGGAATTAGCGATCTTTATATCACATTTTATAAAAATAGTGAAAATTAAAAGAAAACAAGTCAGGAAGGGCTAAACCACTCAATCGATCAAGTAGTTCACGAGATATGGTTTTTGGTCCATAAGTGGGCGAGGCCACGCAGCTTCCTTCTGCAATTTCTTCCGTAACATTTAGTGTTTCTGACGTTTTTTGTTAGTCGGTTAACGCACTTTTAGTGATTTTCAACATAACCTTTGTATGGGAGGTGGGCCAGGTTATTATCCGATTTCTTCCATTTTTGAACTGTATATGGAAATGCCTGAAGAAAACGACTCTATAGAATTTGGTTGACATAGCTGTAGTAGTTTCCGAGATATGTACAAAAAACTTAGTAGGGGCGGGGCCACGTCCTTTTTTCATAAAAATTACGTCCAAATATGCCCCTCCCTAATGCGATCCTTTGTGCCAAATTTCACTTTAATATCTTTATTTATGGCTTAGTTATGACACTTTATAGGTTTTCGGTTTCCGCCATTTTGTGGGCGTGGCAGTTGGCCGATTTTGCCCATCTTCGAACTTAACCTTCTTATGGAGCCAAGAAATACGTGTACCAAGTTTCATCATGATATCTCAATTTTTACTCAAGTTACAGCTTGCACGGACGGACGGACGGACAGACGGACGGACGGACAGTCAGACATCCGGATTTCAACTCTACTCGTCACCCTGATCACTTTGGTATATACATATATATCTGACTATTTTAGTTTTAGGACTTACAAATAACCGTTATGTGAACAAAACTATAATACTCTCCTTAGCAACTTTGTTGCGAGAGTATAAAAACATTATGCATTAAAACTTGTACGGAAATGCTTTATGTATTAAATGTATTTTTCTCACAAAATAATCTTCATAAAATGTAACGGGGCATAACTGTCGCAATCTCCGCTTAAGTTACGTCAAATTCTATGACAATTACCCGTCTGAAGAACAACAAAGCGACAAGGGCCGATGGTTTACCGGCCGAGCTATTCAAGTACGGCGACGAAGAGCTGACAAGGTGCATGCATCAGCTTATTTGCAAGATATGGTCGGATGACCATCCTCAAAAGGGGGAACAACACAATCTGCGACAATAACCGTGGGATAAGTCTCCTTAAAATCGCTTATAAGGTCTTATTTAGTGTAGTGTGTGAATTACTGAAGCCCACTGTCAACGAAGTGGTTGAACCTTGCCAGTGTTACTTTAGAGCTGGAAAATCTACCATCGACCAGAATGCGCCAAACCGTGGAAAATACCAGTGAAAGGAAAATCAACACACACCAACTCTTTGTCGATTTCAAAGCCGCTTTCGACAGCACGAAAAGGAACTGCCCCTATGTCTCTATGTCTGAACTTAGTTTCCCGCAAAAGCTAATACGGCTGTGTAAGATGACGTTGAGCAACACCAAAAGCTCCATCAGGACCGGGAAGCAGCTGGCTAGGTCATGTTGTCCGGATGAAAGATAACATTCCAGCACTTGATATCTTGAATTGACGATAAATGGCGAAAAGAAGAAACGACTGGCGCGCTGTTGCTAACCGATCCGCAACTTTTGTTAAAAATTTTTGCTAATTCTTTAGATAAAAAGTTTGATCTTTATACTCTTGCAACCAGTTGCTACAGAGTATAATAGTTTTGTTCACCTAACGGTTGTATATATCACCTAAAACTAATCCATATAGATGTAGGGATATATACATATACATATATATAAATGATCAGGATGACGAAAAAAGTTGATATCCAGGTGACTGTCTGTCTGTCCGTCCATGCAAGCTGTAACTTGAGTAAAAATTGAGATATCTTGATGAAACTTGGTATGCGGGCTTCTTAGTACAAATAAAACTACGAAATTACTAAAGCTACAACAAACGAAAGATGACCCCGCTTATTCCCCATATAACAGTACTGTTAAAAACTACTAAAAGCTCAATAAATCAATAGCTAATCACGACAGAGACATTAAATTTTATCTCCGGGATGGTATGAGAAGGTTTAAGGGCAGCCAGTGTGAAAATTAGACGAGGGGCGTGGCACCGCCCACTTTTTGATGAAATCACATACATATCTCGGGACCCGAAATACCGATTTCGATTAAACTTAAGTAGTGCATAACATTTCTAATATCACCTTTTCACAGTCTGAAAATGGGAAAAATCGGACCACGCCCACTTCGCACATAGCACAGTTTTAAACTCCGCTTGATTCTTTCACTTTCCAGTACACATGGGTTGAATCGGTGCAATACTTCCCTGTGCACCTATATATGCAATATAAATATTTTCGAACAGGTGATTTTACGCTGGATATATCGGCCAATATTTGAGTTATCTCAATGAAAATTTTGAATTTTTTACTCATAACAGTATATCTTTGTGCCTAAAATAGATACAATTGGGCGAAAACTTGACCTATCTCCCATATAACTATTACTATGATTTTCTTGTGAGATATCTTAACGAAATCCAGAGAACATTTTTTGTATGTGTTATGATAATAGTTAATAGATTAAATCGGGTCGATACTACCTCAACTCCCATATATCATGAGTGTAACCAACTTCAGACCGTTCGCTCAGCTGTCGCACTGGAATCAGCTGTTTATAAATTTGCTGAATGACAGTTCGGAGTATTGTTCACAAGTGTACAAAAGCGTTTTGCCAAAAGTGAACGCAAAAAAAGTGATCAGCGATGGAATTCAAACGTAATAGTGTGATTGCTTTATATTTAGCTGGAAAATCACAGCCAGCAATTGTTCGTGAGCTCAAACACCTTAATGTGAATAAAGTTTTTGTTTATCGCACCATCACTCGTTACAATGATACTGGTAGCATCGCAAAACGCCATGGAGGTGGTCATCAAAAGACTGCAACGTCACGTGAGATGGTTCGGAAAGTGAAGAAGCGACTTGAGCGAAATCCACGACGAAGTGCCAATCAAATGGCTAAAGAACTGAAAATATCCGACCGCAGCATCCGACGCATATTGAAAAATGAGCTCAAGGTCAAGCCTTACAAGTTCCAAAAGGCCCATGATCTCACACCGAAGCAGCAACAAGTAAGACTTGAGAGAGCGAAGCAGTTGCTTCGCTTGGCCGAAAGCGGTCAAATTCCGAACATTGTGTTTTCTGACGAAAAAATTTTTCCAATTGAGCAATTCGTAAACTCTCAAAACGATAGGGTTTACTTGACCGACCGTTCATACGAGAATCTAAGTCATCGGTTGGCCACCAGGAGGCAGCACCCGCCACAAATAATGGTTTGGGCCGCTGTCACCGCAGATGGGCGCTCTCCAATTGTTTTCATCGAGCCTGGCGTCAAAGTAAATGCGACATATTATCGGGAAAGTGTTCTGGAGGCTGCTTTGAAGCCGTGGGCAAACAAACATTTCGGTCGCAAACCATGGACGTTTCAACAAGACTCAGCACCGTCTCACAAAGCGCGAGTGAACCAAGAATGGCTGAAAAACAACGTTCCGAACTTCATTACGACCACACAATGGCTCTCGAATTCACCAGATGCGAATCCAATGGATTATTCTCTCTGGGCCATTTTGGAGAGCAAGGTCCGAAGTAAAAAATACACCAGTCTCGAGATGCTGAAGAAAGCCATTGTCCGTGAGTGGGCCAAAATACCGGCAAGTCACATTCGGGCAGCTTGCGATTCGTTTTTTGACCGTCTCAAGGCCATAGTTAAGGCAAAACGTGGTCATATCGAGCAAAAGTGAATTGGTCCTGAATTTATGATTATTTTCACACATTTTGTACTTTAAAATAAATAAAAATAATTTTCCAAACCGAATTTATGGTTTTCGCACGTTAGCTCCCTTTCGTAGACCAGGTCACATATATAAAATTGCTTAGATTCCGTTTCTCCTGCATTTCACTGGCGTTGATTCCTGCAAGTTGCAAGAGTATAAAATGTTCGGTTGCACCCGAACTTAGCTTGTTTGAAATCATTTGTTTTAAAGCAAAGATACTCACTGTACTCTTCCAGCACGAAAATGCCGCCCATCTGCGTGAAGCACTTTCGTATGTGATCCAGCCGCACGAAAAACTGCAATAACGGTAACAATATGTTTAAAACATTTTAAATTGTTTTCAATATACACAAAATAATAATACTAAATCAATTTATTAGCATTTTATTGCATTATTAATTATTTACTGTTGAAACAATTTGTTATGTGTGTGTGTAATTTTGTGGATTATTTTCGTTTGAGAACAGGACATGCAGTTTTTAGCTATTTATTAGAGTTGTTGCTACCAAAAAACAAAAACAAAATGTATTTCTTAAAATAAAAACAAAACAAAAATTTACTTTTATGCTGGCGAGCTATGCGCACAGAAGCTTTACAAAAATAAAACTAAGCTTTGCATACCAATTCACTGATAAGCGTTTCAACGCGCTGCTAATGCATTTACAAAAGCTTAAGCTAAGTACAGACTTAAGTAGCGACGCTACGACTATTAAACTAAAATGCGGTACATAGATATACATAAAAAGCCATGGCATAGACGGATAGCTAAATCAAAAGCAAAGCGAAAGCTAAATAAAAAGCGCAACTAAAGGAAAGCTTACAGAAATGAAAAAAAAAACAGATCAACAGGCCAATATTAACAACTCGAGAATTTTGTAAAATAATATTTTAGGGCACAAAATTATGTACTTGTAGGCGATCACGCACTAACGTAGCCATTTGCCGGCAGTTTGCGGTATTTTCGAAGCAAGTAGGCGCGCTTGTACTAATACCGTGCATGAGCAAAGCGTTTTGTTAATATATATGTACGAGTATGTATGTTTTTTAGCGTAGTGATATTTAAAAAGTCAAATTGATAGGAAGAAAAAAAAGTTGGCAAAAACATTAAAAAATTGACAGAAACGTAAACAAACAAAAATTAAAAACAAAAATATTAAAAAAAAATAATAATTTAGAAAAATTAAAAAAATATCTAAAAACGTTAAAAACGTAGAAAATTTATAAAAAAAAAATTAAGAAAAAATCTATGATTATTTCATACTCCAAATGTGTGTTATCACTTTAATTATATAGAACATAAACAAAACGCAAGCTAGGGTTTAAAGTTCCAAAAAAACTGTATATGATTATTTGTTGGATTTCATTGTTTTCCTTTTTTAGCATAGTACAGGTATAATTCAATTCTAATTAGCACTTGTGAGATGGTCTAAAATCAAAAATATACCAAGAAATTGTCTTAAGCTATTGGGTAAGCTATAACTGTATGCTTTGGTGGCGACTAAGGCTAACAACAAAAATTAAATTCAAATATAACAACAAACAGCTTAAGTCTTATAGTCATTTATGATAATAATAGTAGTGATCTGTGTTGTTGTTGTTGTTGTTGTGATTTATTTTATGTATTGCAACTGCTTCAAGGTGACAAAAATAAGCAGCCAGCGTAGCATACTAGGGGGCGTTGGAAGTGATTGAACGGTGAGTCTACAACGCAGTGAGTGTGTAAATTGTTTCAGATATATATGTAGTATGCTTACACTAAGCGACAATTGAAAGCTGCTTTAATATGTAATAATTAATTTGCGGCAGTGTAGCGAGAGTTCTTTTTTAAATTCGAAGCTTAAATTTAAAGAAAATTAAAAACTTTTATAAAGAAATATATTTAAGTGATTTCGCGGTATTTTTTAAACTTGAAGCTCAAATTTAAAAACTTTCATAAAATAATACTTTAAAGTGTTTTCGCGGTATTTGTTTAATTATTTTATTAACTATAAAACTGTTTAAATAAATAAGTTGTCTTTATATTAACTTTAAATTGATAAAATAAGTTTGCTTGTGCTTTCATGTTGTTTTTATCGAAGCTGCCGTATTAAAGGGGTATTCTGGTCTAGGATTTTGAAAAAAAAAAACGATTTGTTTTTTACATATTTTGAAAGTTTAGACTTTCGAAAATATGACCTTGGAAGAATTTTTCATAATTCGACTTATTTTCGGAGATACAACCGATTTTGTGACGTGGCGTCAGTGTTCACTAGAATTGTCTCCTAAACTCGAAACTACTTTTTTTGAGGTGGTTGACATGATATCTCAAGTTCTACTGAACCGATTCCTTTGAAATTTGGTATATATCTTCTTTATACAACGCTCTATCGTGTCTGCCATGGATTTCCAAAAATTTTGATTTGAAGTATTTTAAAAAAAATGGAAAATGTCGAAAAAATCTTGTCAAAAAAATTTTTTTCCCAATTATGTTATTTCTTTTTTTGAAAATGGTCAACCCGATAACGACATCATTACTAATGAAGAATCTTCTTGTTTTTTGTGGCTTAGATCTCTACAATGGTTGAAATCACGTCAACCAGGACGCACCGGTTTTTTTGAAGCCCCCACTCCACCGGCCCGTATCTCGACGAATTTTGGTTTTTTTCTTGCAATTTTTTTTTATATTATTAAAATGTCAATAAAAAACATATAAAAAATGGATAGGAAAAATTTTTCATTTTTTTTATCTTAGTTTAAAATATGCCTAAAATTCATGCTTCTAGACCAAAATACCCCCTTAAGACATACGAAGATTTTTTTTCATCAAATTATAAAAAATGTCTTTATCTATTATATACAATATATGTATGTATAATTGCTTAAATTTTTTTCATGGAGATATGAAAATTTTCCTTTGCTATATTGTATATACATATATATTTTCATTTTTTATTGTAATAATAGGTTGTCAAAAAAGTCTTGCGGTATTTTTACTGAATTTTATTTATTTTTATTTTATTTTTTATTTTTATTTTATTTTTTATTTTTATTTTTTTTATTTATTTATTTTTTTCTACTATGCCGGTTTCTTTCGACCAATTCAGCGATTTTATCGCAATTTTCGACGACAGGCCTTCCGGAGCGTGGCGCATCTTCGACCACCTCTACACCAGAACAAAAACGTTGAAACCATCGTTGTGCGGTGGAAATGGAAACTGTATCGGATCCATAAACTGCACAAATTTTATTGGCGGCTTGAGATGCATTTTTGCCTTTATCGTAGTAGTACTGTAAAATATGCCGTATTTTCTCTTTATTTTGCTCCATGTTTGCGACGCTATAACTCACGAACGACTTAAAAGAAACGACAATCAATCAAACACGTGTTAGCGCATGAAATGAGCTTTCCAAAAAGGTATAGCATAACCCGATGCGACGAATAAAACTAGAACTATGCGCTTTCAGCGCCAACTAGCGAAAATACCGCAAGACTTTTTTGACAAACCATTATCTTGAAAATTATTATTATTTTTAAATATAAATAACAATAAACGATTATCAAACTCCTTTTTTTTTGTAATCTTTTTCGTTCTGTTTTTGTAGCTCTTAGAATTTAGCCATGTACGACAAATATTACAAATAAGTTTAACTTAAAACAAATGTTTAACGATATCACAACATCAAACACTTTTCATAAAAATTATATCCAACTCGTAGTAACAAATATTTTAATGTATGCTTAATTGCCGGATAAGTTTCAGTTTGCAACTTTGTCTAGTTTCAATTGTCGCCTAATGTTTGTATACGTTTAATTCCATCACGTTGTGAACGTAATGTTTGTGTTAGTTAGGAAGCGGATGCTATTGTTGAAGCTCAAGTGGTACAATTTGAGTAATACCATAGTTATTAACGTGATAGTAATTCAAAGAATGCTATAGAAAATAATATTACTATTAATTCAGTTTACGATTTTTTCGGCTTATGTATACATTTTTTTTTAACTTCTTAACTTGTTACTAATTAACTCGGCATGCGACAATAAGTCTGTTTCTAATGTGTTGGCCAATAATAACTTGTACAAATTATACATTCAACAATGCGAATTTGAAAATTTAATTATTTTGTAATAAACTAGGTGGTAATTTGAAAAAAAAAAATAACAAAATATGCTATTTATATAAGTGAAAATAGTAAACAGCTTTAGAATAGTAGAGTAGTTAGCATAATTTTTAGAGTGATAGAGCGTTCGTTTTCAGTAATGCAAAATATGTATATATGTATTGATTTAATAAATTTTCTATTTTTTTATATTTTCGTAAACGTACTTTTACTAATAACTTTTTGAACGTCTGAAATAATGTAACTTTTTAATTTCAACTACAAGCTACTTGGTTAAAAACTTTCTAAACAAACTAAATACACAAGCATACAACTGAAAAATCATAACATACATTTTTTATTTTTTATTTTTTTGTTTTGTTTTGGTAACTTTAATATTTTTGAAATTCCTTTGCAAAAACTCATACTCCAATAATAATTATGCACTACTAATCAACTTTAACTTTGTTTTAGTTTTGTAATGTTTTAATGTATTTTACAGCACATATTTGCAAGAAATTAAATGTATGTATATTAGGAGGATTAATGTGTACGTCTTTAGTGTAACAATTCTATTGAAATTATAAATAATAGAAACACAATTGCGCACATTTTTATAAATAATAATATTTTTCTTGATTGATTTGATTGATTTCTATCAGTAGCTTCATCACACATTTTACATTTTATTTGGAGTGTTAAGTTTATTGCTACAATTTCTATTTAAACACGATTACGAGCAATTGAATTGCAATTATTTAATTTTAATATTTGCTTTTCAACCGTCATACTCCGTGTTTACTTCCAATCAGCTGTTCACTCTAATGACATTTTAAGCTTATTATAGTTTGCAACTTGACTAAGTTCATTTACAGTAGTGGTTTAAACATACTAACTGCCATTGGGTCGCTTAGTAATTGTGCAATTGGTTTCAGAACTGCTTTTTGTTTGCACGTATCGTTTTGTTGCTGTTGAAAATGTCTCGATAAGTATTAAAGATACCACTCGTGGTTGCTTGGCAAGAGCTTTTATTCGTTCAACAAATATTCTAAATTTTAATGATTCTTCTTCTTTATTGGCGCGGTTATTGCCGATCTTAAATGACTACTATTTAGATAATTTTTTCGAAATTAATTCTGCACATCATGTGGATCTAGGGTTGTGGACCTTGAGGGCGTTGAAACGCAAAATTCGACAATTATTTTAATTTATTTCTAAATAGGCACATATCTTGAAAGTAAAATCCCTACAATTGAATCAGTTCATTTAACTATTTGTTAGTATTATGCATCCATAGAGAGGAAAATGTTCCTATATATAAGAAAAATAACAGTATGTGTCAATTATGCAAAATTATCTATCAAAAACAGTAATGTTTCAATACTACCCCTTCAAAGCAGCTCTTATTGACTTTGAAGCTTGATAATGAATCGAATTTAAGTTCTTATTATCAAACCGTGAGAATTTTAGTCGTAAATATGGAAACTGATCTCTTCTAAAAACGATCACTTCTTTCGATTAAAGACCATTTCTTACATTTCGATGGAAGCAATGCCCTTAAAATGTTAAATTATATTATATTCTTTTCCCTCAATATTTGAACTTAATAATAGTCTTTTAATCCATACAAATGTTGTAGAAATATTAGCAGTCTTCAATTCGCCAAGCAGCGGATCGAACAAACTACACTGGATGCTGAAACAAACGTGCAGTGCTTGTAGTGCAACCCTGCGTTAACATGTCTTCTGACGGTTGTTATGATTCTTTCTTAGTGCGAAATTCTTTTTTCGTGTTAAAAATCCCTTTAGTTCTGTTTTCTATAAATTACATTAATTGGTTTTAAGTAATAAATTTAAAAAAATACAAAAAAAAAGAAATTTGTTCATCTTAAAAGCATATTCAAAAACATATTAAACTATTTTTCTGCCGCATGTATTTAACAGTTACATATGTGATTACCAGTTGCATATGTTTTGCACATCATTCTTTGAAACGTATTCTTGCTGAACAAATAATTTTGACACTGAAATTAAACGCGAACTGAAATGAAAGCTTCACAATTTTATAACGCTTTTTAACTGATTCACTAGCGACCGAAAGGAAATTTAGTAAAATATAAATAGATTATCTGTCGAAAAATTAACAATATAAGAAGTACAATTAAAGATTATAATTCAAATATTTTAGTACATTAATCTACTGAGTCAAGTCTAGAACCGCCACTGCAAGCCAACTTAGTTGTGTTGCGAACCATAATTGCAATAGTGGAAAGCAAAATAGTAAACAAAGAAGTTAGTCAAACGAAAAAAAATTATTATCAATAAATTGACAAATAATTCGACAGAAATGCAGTGGTCTGAGCCGCAAAGTAGCATGATCTAAATCGCAATCAAGCTCGGTGAAAATAACTCATTAATGTGGCAAGTGATATTTTCAACTTGAAACAAAACGTAGGA
Organism: Bactrocera neohumeralis; assembly: GCF_024586455.1. Taxonomy (NCBI): domain Eukaryota; kingdom Metazoa; phylum Arthropoda; class Insecta; order Diptera; family Tephritidae; genus Bactrocera; species Bactrocera neohumeralis. The sequence goes on from NC_065922.1 coordinate 63,906,037, forward strand.
GGCAAAAGTAGAAATTTCATAATAGTCTAAAGTTTTTTTTTTAATTAAAAAGTAGATAGTGGAGCACAGTTTTAGAACAGCTTAGCTAGTTAATAGTAATTTAAATTGTAGTGTATTTAATTTTTTTAAAACACTTTTATTTTAGCGATTTATAGATTTGAATTGAAACTTTTTTCAGCGCACTTAGCATAAAATAAAGGCTATACCAAAATTAACATAATTTAGTAAAGTGTTGACCACATTAAAACATAAAAAAAAAAAAAACACAGCTCACAGTTTGAGCTTAATAAAAATATTTCAAAAATATTGAAGGCTTGACGGCGCAGTTCGAAAATTTCATACTAAATATGGTCGAAACCGTATTTTAATTTCGTAAACTGTGAAGATTGATTGAAATAACGACAAATTTTAATCTTGCATTAATTTTGGAGCACCCTTTAATATACTTTGATTTTTAAGAAATGAGAATTCAATAATAAAAAGTTATGTACTCGTAAATAGCAGCAGCTGAGCAGTAAGGAATTTAAAGTGTTTTTAGAGTATAACGCTTTAGATTTTTGATGGCTTAACCGCTAGTGAATTGTAATTGTAATTAAATTACCTTTTCAATTTAAAAAAAAAAAAAAAAAAAAAAAAAAAACGCTTTAGATTTTTATTATTTTCTGATAATTTGCAGTAAATTTTTATAAATGCTTTTCGAGTTATTTTATAATGAGCGAGGGGTTCTCGGCGCTCTGAAACGCACCATAAGTATAAAACTGCAAATACAAACATTTTTTTTTGAGCTGGTGACCATTGTAGCTCGAAAGTAACTCCGTAGATTTCAATGAAATGCATACAGTTTTTTAGAAACTGTATGAACTTTATGAAGAACTAGTGCCTGTTCGAAGCATGGTTCTATTTCAAATCCTTATAAACAATTAACTGCTGGGGTTTTCCCGAAAATATGGAAATAAATTTCCTTTGCTGAGGCCACCTTTTTGTTAACTAAAAAAACGCTTCAAAACTACTTTTTATTGTCTAATTGTTTTTAAATAAATCTTCAAGGATTAGTCATGGTCACCACAAGCACTTGCGGTTGGCAGTGGATCAACACAAACAGCTATTACTTTTAAAATTATTATTTTCTTTAAAATTTCTGTCAAGTCAAGCCGAAACCTTCATTAAACGATGTAATATTTTTAATTTTATAAAATAAAATAATTAACTGTCAAAACATCAAACAATGTCGCTGGTTACAGCTAACGCCTTAACATACCAGAGTGGCGTTTTTGTTTTTGGGGAGGGAGGTGTTTTTCCTTCCAAGTTATTTTTAATTTTTTTCATAATTCGTAGATATTACCAAATTTGTATTAAAATCACTGATTTTGGCGAATCTACTAGAAAATAGTTTTGCTTTGGTAGAATGGAGCAGTCAGCGGAAAAAGTGTTTTGAATAAGGACTTTTAGAATATATCTCATTTATATACAGGGTGCGCCAAGTGTTTGTTTCATTATAGTATGCTTAACAATTAAATCATGTTGCTAAAGTATTTTCGTAATAATGTCGAGAAAATTTGGTAGTAATTTGGCAAAAATAAAAAATTAAATTAAAATTTTTTATATATATATTTTTTTTAATTGCTATGGCGCTTAAAATACACAATTAGAAGTGAAAACCCAAAAAATAGTGCAGTTGCGAAACTTTTAGCTACTTTCTAATTTTAAATGAATACTCATAATAATAAGAACATAACTTTTTGTCTATTTTGTATATATTTCTTTAGTATTTGCAGCATTTTGGTGTTTAGAGTTTACGCATTTCACGAAGAATTACGAAAGTGTTTGGAACAAATAAAGTTTTACGAAATACACAGCTTAACTTAACGCTTCTAATTTAACCATTACGAATTAGCGCTGAACTAGTAGTTCCGCCGCCGCGCTAAAATGTTTACTAAGTAACTATTTATATTAGAACAACAACTTAAAAATGCGTACATTACTAATTTTTGAAAATTGTTGTGAAGTACATATATTTAGCAAGCGTGTGGTCAGTGAGTGAGCGTGTTTCGAAGACAGTTAGGCTTCAACAACTTATGTACGAGTAGTCTAGTTTTGGTGACACTAAGTTGTAGGCTTTACCAAATGAAAAATTTAACTAAACAAATTCAAACAAATGGCTTATATGGTATTTAAATAGTTATATACGAGTAAATAAAGGCTACTTTTTCATTCGAAACGAAACTAAAAATTGTATTTTTGTACGAGTTATGTAGCTTGGTTTTTGTTTAATAGTCTTTTTTTTAATTATTTTAAATTAACTGCAGTTATACTTTTTTTTTTTTTTTTCGTATTCTAGAGAAATAAAATAATAACATTTTCAGTACCTCGAAATCCTTTTAGAATTGCAAGATTTGTTTGTTTGTTTTAGTTTTGAGCATTGAATGTTTCAGATAATTCACCAATCGAACGAATTCGAATACGAATACGTAGTAACGAGTTATCCAAAAGGAAGAGCGGCAGCGATCCGCAAGATATCAAAAAAAAATGAACAATGGTTATAAACAATAAAGAATTTAAGTAAACAATTAGTTTGCTTAGAGTTTCTTTTACTAATTTTCTATAAGTTTGTTTTTTAACTAATTAACTAACTGTTTTTCGAAATTTAAAAATATGGTTAGTGCTTGTTTGAAGAACCATAATAAACAAACAGTAGCGTAAAGTAAAAAATAATAATTTTTGAAAAAGCACGTTAAGTAAATAATAGTAAAAAGAAAACAAAACTATGGAAAAAATATACGAATGCGCAGATGAACATAATAATTAGTGAAATTTAAACCTAAGGCACCTAATTCATTGCCTTAGTAAAAAACACAGCATAAATGAATGCAAATTATATGAAAAAACTGTTGATTAATTCGAAAAGAAGCTGACGAAAAATATCGCATGTACACAAGGACCATCTCAAAAGTTACCAATTTAGAGCAAATTCACAATTGTAGTGAGTTCTTTTTATTTAAATATTGCAACAAACATACATATGCATACATATGTACCGTTATTTGAGCCATAAGCAATTTTGGCTACGAGCACTTAATGCAAAATATAAAACACCGATGATGCATAAGGCTGAAATCGAAAATAAGGGTTATCATATTTCTTTTAGAAAACAAATTTTAAAGAGTATTGAAATGTAATGGTTTAAAAAAAATTATTTGACTTGAAAAAAAATTTTTTTTGGATTGAAAAAAAATTGTTTTTATTTTTTTTATTCAAATTATTTACATGAGGATGCAGGGACTTAAATGAGTACTTAAAAAAGTTACAACTAAGCGACAAAGAAAAACTAGCTCAAGTGCATATTTGTAAATTTTGACTGATTTTATTTTTAATTTTTCTTAACAGCAGTTTTTCATAAATGATTTTAAACTTTTTACATATTATATTTAGTTAAAAAGTATGTTTTTCTTTAAAAAATTTAATTTTTTGAATTTTTTAAATTTTATTAAAAAGTGTATTATTCTTTTAATTTAATTGTTTGAATTTTTAAAACTTTATTGTTCAATTTCATATTTATTTTTAATTAACATTTTTTTTATAAAAGATTCTATTTTTTTCTTTCATCAAAAAGTATGATTTTCTTTATAAAAAATTCAGTTTTACTCTTAAAAAAATTAAAATTAAATTTTTTTTATTTTTAAAATTTTATTAACTGATTTCATTTATTTTTTCTTAACATTATTATTATTTTTTTAAATTTAATTTTTTTATTAATTTTTTTTTTAATTAAATTTTTTGAATTTTTAAAATTTTATATTTATTTATTTTTGATTTCATATTTATTTTTAATTAACATTTTTTTTATAAAATGTTTTAATTATTTTAGATATTTTCTTTCATCAAAAAGTATGATTTTCTTTTAAAAATTCAGTTTTACGCCTAAAAAAATTAAAATTAAAAACTTTTTTATTTTTAAAATTTTCTCAACTGATTTATTTATTTTTTCTTAACAGTAGTTTTTTATAAAAGATTTTAATTCTTTTTAGATATTTTATTTAGTTAAAAAGTATGTTTTTCTTTTAAAAAATTTTTTTTTTATTTAATTTTTTGAATTTTTAAAATTTTATTGATTAGTTTTATATTTATTTTTACTTAACATTATTTTTTTTATAAAAGATTTTAATTTTTTTAGATATTTTCTTTAATCAAAAAGCATGATTTTCCTTTAAAAATTCAGTTTTACTCTTAAAAACATTAAAATTTAAATATTTTTTTATTTTTAAAAATTTTATCAATTGGTTTTATTTATTTTTTCTTGGCATTATTTTTTTTGCTTTTAAAAAATTTAATTTTTTTATTAATTTTTTTTAAATTTATTTTTTTTTTTTCAAATTTTATTGACTAATTTTATATTTATTTTTACTTAACATTATTTTTTTTATAAAAGATTTTAATTTTTTTAGATATTTTCTTTCATCAAAAAGTATGATTTTCTTTTAACGATTTAGTTTTACTGTTAAAAAAATTAAAATTTAAAATTTTTTTATTTTTAAAATTGTATCAACTGATTTTATTTATTTTTTCTAAACAGTAGTTTTCTATAAAATATTTTAATTTTTTTAGATATTTTATTTAGTTAAAAATTTTCTTTTTAAAAATTTTAAATTTAATTTTTTTATTTTTAAAATTTTATTGTCTAATTTTTTATTTATTTTTACTAAACAGTATTTTTATCATAAAAATTTGTAGTTTTTTTAGATATTTTCTTTCATCAAAAAGTATGATTTTCTTTTGAAAATTCAGTTTTTCTTTTTAAAATTTTTAAATTTTTAAAACTTTTTTCCTTTTTCTTATGAAAAATTTTAGTTTGTAAAAACTTAGCTTAACAAAAACTAAGAAAAGGTTTAATTTTTAGACACTTCACTTTAAAAAAAGAATGTTGTCTCATTTTCTATAAGTTACAGTCGCAAACAAAGTTAACTGTAAAAATTTTTTTTGCGCGAAAATTGCAAATTTTCTAAACTTCTCTGCTTTTAATTACACTGAAGTGCTTCCAAATAATTTACAACTGCTTTTGATTTTTTTTTTTTAAACGGCTTGAGGAAATTTTTGTATTCACCACTGTAACTGTCAAAAAGTTGAATAAGTAGCTGCGGTAACTTGTTAAAAGCTTAACGCCACTTAAGTAAAGGTGGTAGATAATTTGATATCAAATATGAACATAAGCTTTAACACAATTTTTATTTTGTGTTATTTGCTGTTTCTTAGTTTAAAATACAACACAACCTCGAAAAAATGTGTTAGAAAATTACGAAATGTCAAACTTAACTTAAGTTGACTTAAGCAATTTCAATATATTGCCAGTATATACATTGTATTACGTTTTGACGTTTGGCAAAACGTGACATTTTCTTGTTTTGATAATCAATATATTTTAAATTTTAATTTAAAAAATACAACAATAAGTAAATTAGGATTTGAGTTTTACAAATTCAATGGCTTGTTCGTAACCTTAAGAAAGTAAAATTTAAGTCAGTTGTAGGTAGTCATTTGACGCAACAATTGGCATAATAACAGTAAAAAAAAATTGTATTCAAAAATTTAAAATAGAGAGAAAGAGCGTAAGAGAGAGTAAGTTAAATAGTGGCACAATAGATAGAGATAGCGAAAATATGTACTTTTACACGTTTACATATAGTAGTTTATATATGAATAAAAATATTTAATTGTATTTAAAACTCCTAAAAATTTAATTTTCACAACGCTTGCGGGTATTTTAAGCTATTTCATGGTTTTAAAATATTTTTTTTATTTCTAAAATTTGTTTTTAAATAATTTCTAAATTTTTTCAAAAATATTTTTTATATTTTTTTCAAAATTTTTTTCTTGCTAAAATCCTAAAAATATTTTTTATATTTTTTTAAATATTTTTTTCTTGCTAAAATCCTAAAAATATTTTTTATAATTTTTAAATATGTTTTTTTCCTGCTAACCGCAAATATGTATTTTGCTTTGCGTTCACCAATTTTCTTTATGCATATATAGTAAAAATAATTCAATCAAATAATAACAGTAAAATTTATGAATGGTGATAATATTAAATATTAGCAAATATTATATTATAGTAGCTGTTAGTAAATAAAATGTATAATTCGTAAATAATAAATATGAATTAGTATTTAGCATTCAATACATTCACTAGCAATCTAAAATTATTTTATTTACTTTGCAATAATATGATTTTTTTAAGTATATAAGACAGAAATTAATTATTAAAAAATGAATTTTTATGAATTTTCTTATGTGCTCCTACAAGTGAAATATATAAGGTTTCGAGGGTAAAAAAAGTAAATGTAAGTTTATTGTTTAATTATAACAAGCTACGTACAAGAATGCTTTATGAAGAATTAAAAAAGTACTTAAAAATAAAATAAGTGAAGATTTGATATTTATAGCTATATCCACTTTTCATAATTAGATCAGTGTTCCAACCTATTGAGTTTCACTTTGCAATTTTTACAAAGTTTATGCTCACTTAAAGGTCAAACCTCAGCAGTCAGCGCATATCAGTTAATGCATTGTCTATGTTCAAACGAAAGAACTCGGTCCGCTTCATTTACACGCGCAACTCGCGCAAACTGTGCATTCATCCAGCTTCATTCTTGGGGTACACAAGAGTGTTATTCATTAGCTAGTTCTTATGCTTATTCGCTATTTTCTAAAATATTTCTAATATATTTATACACACATTTGCATAAATATACCAAAAACAACTGCAACCGTGGAAGTTATTTCAAATTGAATTGGAATGCGGAATTACGATACACATACAACTTTCCTCGCTTTGCTTGACAATTCATGCTTTAGAATAGAAAAAGAGACATACCCAATGGGGTTTCAGCTCAAATAAAAATGGCGACTGTGGCTTGGCAAGACGTTGAAATAGTATAAGAGTTGCCTAACATTTCATTTTGCTTTGCTGCGCTTCGACTGAATGGGAAGGCAAATATCTGCAGCAAAGTTAGGCAAAAGTTGTGTGTGAATCAGCCATAAGCGTGTTGCCTGAAAATAAGTAACATAGTGGCTTTTCCTTCTGCTCTCTTAAAAATAATGTATAAGAGTTGCCGCAACAAAAGTTTCCTCGTAAAAACTGGCTCTTATTGACTTGTGGTTCCGCTTGCGGCCATTCAAAACGTCAATTTACTGCTCGTACTACTGTCTAACATGCTGTTATCCGCTATAAATTATCTGTTCGCTAACGCCTAAAAATTGATTGCAGACATTTTGTCCTTCCTTGGGTCACTTACACTATCCTTCATTTCGTATCGACTTTTATAATAAAATAAGATCACGAAATAGTCAAACATTCCTAACGTATTTCATAAAATTTTACTCGATTAAGTAGGCTGAGGAATTCGTTAAGGTTCCAAAAGTATCTATATACAATATATTTTGAAGTTCAAATCAGACTTAGAAAAATCTTGTATTTGTCTTGGCGCCAACAGAAGCAATCATTTGTAAGTGGTCTATTACATTCCATACAGGTCATATAAACTTCAAACGCAGTTTGTTGCAGACGCAAATATTATAAATATCGAAAAAACTAATTAAACGATCGTTAAAAGAAATTGATCGAGAAGAACGACACATAAATATGTATATCAAACGAACGACATATGGCTTACACTCTTAAGGGGGGGGTTGTAATCAATGAATGCGGATGAAAGAAATTCAACTTCAAATTACTTCAGTGGCAGTAAAGGTGGAGATTAATCATTAAAAAATTAGTTAACTACTTTTATTTTTATATTTCACCAAATCATCTAGCGCTAAAAAGGTAATACTGAGACTGTCTGGTAATATATGTGACCTGGTCTACGAAAAGGAAGCTAAACTGCGAAAACTAGTTTTCTGGGAAAATGACTGTTAAAAATACCGTGTTTCTCGTTATCTCATTAATTGTTCTCCTTTTTTTTGACACCTAAGCCCCTTTTCCGTAGACCAGGCCACATATGCTAATTTTGATTATCTCCAAATAGTCCGCACTAAAGTCATCAAGTCGTTGGAGGAACTCTGCGAAATTATGGACACACATAGATAAGTGATTGACAAAAACTTAGTGCAGAGCTAAGTGAGCATATAACTTATATCAATGAAGCTAATTAATTTGTTGAGTAATTGAAACTTTAAAGACATTGAAATAATTATTTTCGAAGCAAGTCAGCAAACTGTAATTTGAAAACAAAATATTAGAGTTGTGTGTATTCCTTGGTAGAAAAAAGGGTAGTATAACGCGCAATCGGTTAAAAATATGTACTAAGATGATGTTGTAAGATCATCATACCGAAATATCTGATAACAAAAAATACCTAAAAAGATATGTGAAAATCTCAAACAGTGGCAATATTACATTTCGCTCAACAGACACATTTTCTGTCGAAAGTTCTAAGTTACTACTCTATAAAATTATGGTATCAGACTTCAGTTGGTTGTTTTGAAAAATGAGGAGCAAGAGCGCTCCATTGGGCCAGATTAACCCCATTGTGTTCCTGCATTAGATCCATTGAGCTCCCGTGTGGTAATCAAATTACATCTTATCCAGCAACTCAGTGGGTTTGGTAAAATACCTAATTTTTGCTACCAAAGCTGCTCATTGACTCTTAATTTGGAACGCTGTGAACCGGGGAAAATACCTCGTCTCATAGGCAGCGCCTTATCATCCTCCGCGCATGCTCTGCATTCCGCCAAATTCACTTTTCCAATATTGTGAAGTTGGGAAATTAAGGGTAGGGGCCCTGTGATGTCCCCTACATATTACTAAGTTTCTTTTTACTACAAGTAGAAGCTTTTTGGTCAGTCCACCATCAACGCTACCCCAAAGTAACTTTGTGACTAAACCTGGGGTGTTCCTCTAGTGTCCATTGCTTCAAAGCCGCCTTGAGCGGGCCACTTTGTCTGCTTTTTCGTTTCATCTATACCTATCTCACTGATGATATTATCCGAGTTAACTACTCTGAGAGTCTAGTTATTGCCTGCTTGCATAAGCTTATGCAGTGGCACTTAGTTTAGGCGCTACGCATAGCTTTAATTCTATGTTGCCTGTCCACTACCTACATCATTTATCGACTTGCTGGTTAGAGCAGAAGCCAAATTGTCGTTTGCTGTTATGTCAGACTTCACTTATAGCATTGACAGACGGCAGCGTTAAACCAGATTAATTGCATTTTTCGGGATTAATTCAGGAGTTACCACAGCTAACTCCGTTGCTGAATCCAAAAATAACTCTCAAAGGAGGAAGTTTGTGACATTTTCGTTGGCAACATTGTTAAAAATGGCCAATTTTCATCTATTGTGAATGAAATACAAGCTACCCTGACAGCTGTTTATCAAATTCTCAATATAATATCAATAAAACTTCTATGTTATGATGCAGTTTTAAAAATAATGTGTTGATATGCTTTTGTAATAAAAAATGGTTTGGTAAAAATTGGTCGGCTAACAACCGTAATGTTTATCTTCTATCAATTTTCATTGAAAATATTATAAAAAGGACAATGAGCTGTTTATGAGAGTTTCAAACTCGCATAGCTGCCGTCTGTCACCTACAAATTTGGATCTGATTAAGTGCGCAGTTAATCCGGATTAACGCTGCCGTCTGTCAAGGCTATTACTTATAACTGGCATAAATCTCAAACACAATAATGTTTAATGACTGTTTCTTATCAATGAAATTCCGTAGTCACTGCGAGAACTGTTATAAAACTGAGTTTGGTTTATTTCCTACAAGTGTATAAGACGAGTTAAGTTAAATTGAACTGCCCAAAAGCAGAATGCTGATTTGTATACCCGTTCTGTGCATATTTTGGTGTTATAGTTATTAATGAGAGTTTCTGCTGCACAATTATAGATGATATCGAATATAATTTTTAAAAAAATAATGCCAACGAATATGTTTTGGAATGATTTTAGGTAACTCAGTAAATGAATTTTCTACTTATTATTTCTTATTATTGCCTGAAACTGTGAGGTCTTTGCGAAGCTTTAAAAAATTAGTTTTACCTTTGAGTCAAGCGAGTTTTTAATTCTCTAATTAACTGTAAAAGCGTAATTAATACATTATGCATATCACTACAACTGAAATTCATGAAAAATGTAAAATATGTATGTTGTTACAACTAAAAAATAAAACACTACAAAGCAAATAAGTACTTATACCGTAGTTTGGGGCTACATTGACATTTTCTTTGAAATTAAATTCTGTATTTTAGTTTTGATCAACAGTTGCAGTAAAATTTGTAATGAAAATTGAGTAGGTCCTTGCTTTACACAAAAAAAAAAAAATTAATAATAATAATTTTATTTGCACAATTTTACAATGGCATGATTTTAAAAGATGAGTAAATGAAGAAAATAAATTTCATCTTATGAAGTGGCATAATGAAAAGTAACAAAAAAAGTTGTTCATTGACGTAGCTTTACAATTTAATAATCTCACAAAAACATAACAATTAAAATAGTCTTGAAAAGAGGCTTAAAAGTTATCGGGAAAATACTTGAAATGGTTAAATATGTATTTAAAACATCTTCCCACAAATACCTAAAGTCTTTTTACACCATCAATGCTAATTGGCACTTCTGATAACATTTTGATATTTTTTGCGAATTTCGACAAACAAATAGTATACTCTCTATATATAAAGGATGGTATCTGTGTCACTATTGAAAATCAATTTACTTACCTTGCTGTTGGCAAACAACAAACCAACACCCTCTAAGCACACCTGCAAAAGGCCACCCTCGCCGGTATTCATATCCTGTACCGGAAACTCACCGCCCAACTCCGGCACATTCTTCGGCGTACCGCTGCGTTCCATGGACTCCTTGATAGAGTTATACAATTCTCTGCACTGTTTTGTATGATACAATAACAATAACAAAAACAGGAATAAGCATAAAACATTTTGCTTTATAAATACATTTCATTATTCGTAACCCACCTTGCGCGTATAAAAGCGATTGAGCTGTATCTGTCCGCCATTGCGGCGCCAGAGGCAGAGCACTTTAGTTTTTGGTGAATACGTCATGTTGACCAGACGCTCGTAGAACCAACGTTCGACAATTGTGCCGTCGACAGAGCGCACCACCAGTCCGTCGTCGCGCACTTCCATAAAGAGCAGTGGTCCGCTATTATCCGAACCGGGATGCACGGTGAAACTCTGCCGATGCAGCAGTCTCGAACCGAGCGGTTTCAGATCGATGTCATTGCCATTCTGTAACGTAAAAAGATCACGTCATAATTTTAAGTTAAATAGCAGTAACTTTTTGTGTAAAACTACTCACGAGATTATTTATTTGGTCGACGACATTATGCACTTCGGTGGAATAAACCAAACCAATGTGACTTTTGCCCAAGAGGCGTCGGATTTTGCGTCGTATCTCCTCTTTGTTCACGCCAAGCATTACAAGTATGGCGGTGAGATTGTACAGCATTGTTGAGAGCAGCCGATCTTCGTCGTGCTCCAAGCGTTTCCGTTCCTCATCGCTCAACGATTTATAGCGTTCCATCATTTCGATGGGTCCCTACATGAAATTTAGCAAATAATAAAGTGGAATAAAGTATTGGCAATAATTTTTAGGTCTGAGTTAACGTTCTCTGTGCTTAGAACGTTGACGCACGATCGAATAACCAAACTGTTCAAAGAGAAAACTACTACAATATAATAAAAAACATTGCAAATGAAGACGAGGCACTTTACATGCATCATAAATTTAGATATTAAGTGAAAGAAATTAGGCCTGGATACACAAAAGAGCTATAGAGCCGTTTTGCGCTAATGACGTATTGATAGAATTTAGATTAAGTCCGAAAAACGGATGGACATTATAAAAAAAAAAAGATTAACAAAACAATATTCGGATGGATATTATTTCAATTTTCATTTGAAATATAATTTAAGAGTGAATGACGGGCTCTGCTTAAACCAGTAAGTTTCTGAACGTCTGGAGACCTAGTTGGCAATTAAAGTGATTCGCGGACAGACCAAAAGGATACCACTTATTGCTTTAGTGGTTGAGGTCATCAGTGGGCGCTTACATCTGAAAACAAATCTAACCAATCTAACAAAGATGAGTAAAATGGAAAAAAAATTAGGAATATTGAGAAATTTAACCCTTAAACGCCTGGCGGTTACTTCAGAAACTACTACTTTTTTGTAAAATTTTCATGTATAAAGATGCATTTTTAAATATTACATCACGTCACATATTGCTTTGATATATCCGTTATCTTTTAGCTCAGTCGCCACTTGTGTGTGAGCTTTGCAGTCATTTACGTCTTGACTTGAGTCAGAGTGCATCGAAAAAATAGTTTCAAGAAAAATTTTGTATTTTCAAGTGACTATTGTGAAATAATGTGAAATAATACCTCCTGGCCAAGGAGATTCAATGCTGTACAAATGACAGGTTACCGCACAATACGTTAAAAGAAATAGCAAGGGCAGAAACAGTGGATCAATGGCAAAAACGCTGGGAGGAAAGCGGAAACGGGCGGTGGACATTCCGACTGATCCCCAACGTCGAACCATGGTTAAATAGACCACACGGCGAGGTAGATTTCCACCTAACTCAAATTCTCACAGGACATGGCTGCTTCAAAGCATATTTGAGACGATTCGGGCACGAAAATAACGACACATGTGATTATTGCGGAGGCGATACCGTCGAAAATGTGGAACATACATTTTTCTATTGCCCAAAATATTATTATGAGAGACAACACTTAAAAAATGCTTTCGGTGTAGACCTAACTCCCGATAACTTGGTAAGCCAAATGGTCGAATCGTTAGAGAAATGGAAAGCTGCTTGCGAAGCTGCAGCCAGGGTTATGAAATCCCAACGTGCCAGCGAACAGCGGCGGAGAAGAGAGCCGATAAATGTAACGGACAACCACGACTCAAACACACAAACATTGACGTGACGGGAAGGGTTGGCGACGAACAATGTACGAGGGGGTTATCAGACCAACAGAGGTGGGGCCAAGTAAATGCAACTTGTAACTGAATGCATTTTGACCATCACGTACGCATGAGTGTCACTCAACCATCCTCCCGACGTAATACTTGACGGTGGTACCGGGGGGAACGGTACATGACGGTAGGAGGTTTAGTTCGGATTAAAGTTCCACTCTGACATGGGGTCCAGGCTTTCGATGCTTCCTCCTCGTAAAAAAAAAAAAAAAGTTGATAAAAAGTTTACAAATGTAAACCATCAGGTGCTTGGAGGAACCGCCAGGCGTTTAAGGGTTAAGGTATTGCTGAATTAGCTCTCTCTTCTATGAGTGTATTTCTAGCATGTATATACTATATGTAACTGAACAGAATCGCTCTTAGAGTTTTAGGCCTTTTCATTCTTCAGTTAACATAAAGGTAATATCTTAAGTGGTAAAAAATTAAAAAAAAAAGTTGACTCACCTGATCCATACCAATCATATCACGCTCTTGGCTTACTGCATCCAAAAAAGCATCCTCCCAGAATTGCATTTGGTTCCACAAATTCGAACGGTCTCTCCCAATTAAACCTTCGAATAGGTAGACTCTTGGGCTATCCGGCGATGGCGAGGAAGATGTGTTGATTAGATGTCCGCCTGTATAACGAAAACCGGCGCTGAGCGTGGATTTGCCCGACCAAATGTTACCAGAGCTTCGTTTCGAATCCTTCGAGGTTGTAGTCTAAATGACGTGCGAACATAAACGAAGAAATCGTTTTAAATGTTGAATGCCAAAAATTTTAAAATAAATAGTAAAATAAAAAGAATCTAAGTGCAAGGCAAAATGAATAAATTACAAATTTCAATTTGGTCTAATGCAAATTTAAAAGTTTTCTGTAAACAAAAGAATTGGCATAAGTAGGAGGGTTCGCTTGCATTTCATTCAAATTTGTTGCATCACTTGCACAATCTAGCAAAAATCACTTAAAAATTACACTGAATATTTTACTATTTTTTGGATACTTTTGAAATTTTACTTACATTTTCATATTCGGTATCGGATACCGTTGAACGACAACTAGCGGGCATACGTACATTCAAACTACCGCCTGGCAGTAGATCACTAACAACCGATAGAGCACCTGTGGAACCGGCACCCTACGAATGTATACCACAAAACAAGTCGCATTTCAATTCTTTGTTTCGAGTTTAACAACAACAAAACGCGTAACAATTGCATCTACACACAGATATGTACTACATGATAATTCTACAAGCGGACTCAAAACTTATGTATGTGGACTCAAAACACATTAATAAACTAGCTGGGATGTATGAAAGCATATGGGCTACAAGTAAACAAGTTTTGATGTAAAATATTATTCCTTAAACTAGTCCAAGTTTAATATATTGATATGTTGATTATTCTTTCTTTAAGTTTCTTAACCTGTTCCCACAATAATCAAGTCTACGTAAACGGCAGTGATCTGAATTTTCTTCAGACCTCGCACTTATGACGGAGGGGTTGTAATCACAGCTACCCACTAGAAAGCGACATTGTGTATATAAAATAATATAATTTTTTTCGATGTCTGGTTTTCAATGATGCAATACTTTTTTCGGAGTTATACCATGTTCAGACCGAAAATTTAAAAGATTAGATTATATTTAAGCATTTCATAACCCAACAGTGTTCTCACTGCCGTTAGAAAGATCAAAAAACAGCTGTTATTGTCATTCAAGAATTCACATCGCTTAATATTTATCAAAAGAAAAGATTGTCATATAGTATTTTGAAATAAAAAGACGGCTTTTTTTAATATTTTCCATATAATAGAAATAATGGATGCATTTTTTCATTTGTTAAGTCGATTTTCAGATGAAATTAGATTCATTGCTTTAAAAAAAATTTGTTTGTTTACATTTTTTTCCCTTTGTAGTGTCTAAATCAGCTGTGATAATGTAACAGACTGCCAATCCTGAAAAGTAGATTGCGCAAAATCAGAGTCGCGCAGAGAGATTTAGCGTGGATCAGTTTCAAATCATTTCAATGAAGTGATTTGGAACTGTCATTTTTGTATGGCGAAATCTTGATAAATTTTTAAGATTAGTGGGATAATCCATTCAACAGCCGAAATCGTCTGATTAAGTGTCGGTCTGAACATGGTATTAGTCTTTTGACAGCTGTTACTTGGTTTATACTCAATTTAATGTGCCATTTCATAACGAACAGACATACTCCGGAACAGCGTTTACAAATTGTGTAAATATTCGGTGTACATACAGACAGTCTCGCACCACGTTTAGTGAAAAATGTGCATCCTCGGAGACGCCTTACAGATGCGCAATGAAGTAGCTATTGCTGCTGTGGAGTAGATTATCGAAATGAAACCTTCGCGCGCAACAATCCACTTTATGGCAGTTTTTGCTGCAGAATTTAAGCTGAACGATCATCAAGCGCGTCGCATGTTCGGTGAATGCGCCCAAAACGAGATGGTCACCGATCCCGGATTTCACAAGAAAATTCTGTTCAGCGTTGCAGCTGACTTTTGGTTAACGTACCCAGTTAATAAACAAAGCTTTCGCATTTGGAGTGCTTATAATGAAATGCATTACAAAGAAGTAAGGAAGGGCTAAGTTGGGGTGCAACCGCACATTCTATACTCTTGGAACTTACAAGAATCGAAGCCAGTGAAATACTTTCACGTGTAAAACCAATCATATAGAGTAAAATTAGCCGGATGTTCGAAAATCCTGAAATTAGTTATATAGGGGCCAGGCCAAGTTTTCACTCGGATTTTTCTATTTTAGGCACAAAGATACACTGTTATGAGTAAAACACGTTCTTTTATTTTCATTGGAATATTGGCCGATATATGCGATACCAAGTCACCCGGAAGTTTGAAAATCTTTATTTGAAGTATATGGGGACTAAGAGAAGTATTGGTTCGATTAACCGAACGTTTATCTAAGAATTTGACTTGTCCTTCTGCTTCAATACAGCTTTTTGCACGGTTTAGCTCGTTGGCCGGTATGGCCGCCAGTATGCCGGTACAAGCTTTCCTTTCCTTCCTTGCTTTCCTTTCATGGGCAAATGCATTTTTCCGAAAAAGGAAGAAGTCGCACGGTGCCATATCAGGTGAATACGGGGAGTGGTTAATGGTTAAAATGTGTTTTTTGGTCAAATAATCGTCCTTCGAATGTTGGATTCTGAGCAATTTTTGGTCGTCAGTCAATTTGTGCGGAACAAACCGTGCACACACCTTTCGTAAGCCCAAATGTTCGGTCAAAATGCGATAAATCGATGTTTTCGAGATGCTCAATTCCATTTCCTTGAATTTCAATGATGATTTCGGCTGATTTTTGATGAATTCACGCACAGTTTCGATGGAATTTCCGGTGATCACGGATTTTGATTGGCCCACTTGTTGATCGTCATTTATGTACTCACGACCACTTGAAACCACTCGTACACTCTGCTACGGGACAGGTAATCATCGTCATAAACTTGTTTCATCAATTGAAACGTTTCGGTAAAGTTTTACCAATTTTAAAACAAAATTTAATATTGGCTCTTTGTTCGAAGCTCTTTTTCGCACCGATAACACAAACATACTGACGCTTAAAATGCAACAAATTCACTTCCAATCAATGAAATGTCATGAAATTCTCACTGGACAATCGATAAAGATAGCAGATTCTAATGCACCAGTCGACATATAGATGGCGCCACCAGTATTGCTAGATTCAAAAAGTCCTGTTTACTTTGGAACGCACCTTGTATAACCCTATGTCTATCTTGATTCGTTTAAGGTGATACGTACAACCGTTAGGTGAACAAAACTATAATATTCTGTAGCAACTAACTGCAAGAGTATAAAAATCATCACTGTTTGTTGTGCTTTAAGACCAGAGGGAATCATTGATCTATATTGGGGAATTTTGATGCGGACGACCTTTTGTTTCAACAAGACGGCACTACAGATAACAAAACAATCAGTTATTTGAATGAAAGCTAAGCGTAAGCGCGTCATCTTGCGTCGTGAGGCGTCGCCTATATTATAGTACGCCTTAACACCACTGGACTTTTATTTTGGATTATGGGAAGCCGCTTTTCTACACAGTTTTGTTCCGACATATTTTTCTTTCAATGGTTGGTCCATAAGTGGGTATCACATATAGGATACTAAGTCAGAAAGTTCCTGCATGGCCGAGTGTTTTGAGTACATCACAAATCTTCTTAAGCTTTTTTATTTATATTCCTGCCAAAACACCTGGAGGACTGGAAGTATGAGATCTAAGCAAAGAGGCGTAAGGCTTTTGGTGTAAATTAATTTGAAAATCTAGTATGTCACAAACTTATACAGGCATAAAAATATGCTTGCTTCAAACATGAAGGCTTGGGAAAGAGTCATTACATAAGTTGAAGGAAAAGCTCCGCCACGAGTCTGAGCCAGACAAGCTTCTTATTTTATTAATTAGCGTTTTTTGTCAAATAAATAGAGATATTTTTAGCAAACCTCAGGAATTTCAAAAAAGAAAAATTATTGGAAAATAAATGTATTGCTCATCCCTCATGTAAAATTAATAACTTGCGATCTCTCTAAGCCTTTCCGAAAATGCCCCAACATGCAATAATATTGTAATTTGAAAGGTTATGTGTGAATTCAAAACTGTGAACAAATTTACAATAACAACAGTGCAGTCATGCAAAAATATATATAAAATTACGGTACACATATTAAAGGACATACAATTTTAGTTTAAAGCATGTGTAGCTATAAAAGTAGCCCAGAAAACTTACGTCTGAGTCAAACGATGTGAGTTTGCTCAACAGCGCTGTGCGTTTCTGCACCAACATATCCTTAAACATTTCCGTTGTCGACTGTCCGTCCTGACTGTCGGCAGATGACATACGCC
This sequence comes from Bactrocera neohumeralis, assembly GCF_024586455.1. Taxonomy (NCBI): domain Eukaryota; kingdom Metazoa; phylum Arthropoda; class Insecta; order Diptera; family Tephritidae; genus Bactrocera; species Bactrocera neohumeralis. The sequence goes on from NC_065922.1 coordinate 63,923,921, forward strand.
TGGCCGCCGCCGAGGTTGCAGCTGTATTAATCATTGGACCGGCACGATCAGTTTGCGAGGAACCTTTCCGTGACTCTTGTGGCGAAGCCCACTCACTGCCCAAACCGGAATGCGAATCCATGGGACTGGAGGGTGAACGCAAATTCTCACGACTGCCCATAGGACTTGTGGCATGACTGGATAACAAACTTGAAGACATGTCGGTAGTTTCATTCAGCTCCTTGCTCCAGTAATGTGTGTGTGCGATTTCCATCATTTGAAATATCGAAGCCATGCCGCCAAGGCCGAAGTTCGAAAAAGACACCTCAAACCCAGCAGTCACCGCCTGCAAGCACTTCAGCATACCTTTCCAAACCGGTTTGGGCACGCACTGTAAAGCAAACGGAAAAATTTATGTTAACAGTTAGACGGTAAGCAATGTAGTCGCTCAGACTTACCACATCGTCTATATGATCATCAGGCATGATTTTCTTGTCCAGCGTCTTATTGAGTTTACTCAGCACCAGCGTGCGATACGACTCATCTTCCATGAGTTTCTTGAAACGATTCATCTTCAACCAGCCAACTCCTTCGCCGGCCAAAACCTGCGTGGTGACATCCTTCAGGAAAGCCTGATTTTCCGTATTACTGTGTGAACGCTCCTGATTTTGTTGGCGCGTTATGTCTTCCTGCGTCTGCCCCGGACCGGAATGTTTGATAAGTGGTGTGCGTTCCACCAGACCTTTGCGACTGGGAAAGGGATCGAAATTGATGCCTGACTTGGCTTTTTGCTGCAAACTGCCACTGCTATATTGTGGGTGCGGTGGTTGTTGCTGCTTTTGCTGATTTTCTGCAAATATATTGGAGTCTATGAAGAAGACTATCTTATATACAGTCTAATCAATGCACTCACTCTTGCCACCGAACATGCCGGAAAACATGGTAGATGTCGATGAGGCCAGTCCATTGAAATCAGTGCCAATGGATGAAAAGAAATTGCCACCGGAACTCTGCATTTGTTTTTGTGTAGCGATTTGTTGTTGTCCCACTAAGTGTGGTTGATCATCCACTTTTATTATGCCCTTTTTGGTGGCAGCTTCTTTGGCTGTCTTCGTTAAATCACCAATCGTTGACTTGCTGACGTAGGTTAGATCATCGAAGGTGTGCTTACTCACGCCCGCGGCCTGCTTGGAGACTTCTAGAGCTTGTTTCGATGCTTCGCCGGCAGCTTTCTTGGCGTGCAAGGTAAACTATAGAAGTATGAGGAAATAATTAGTGAAAAACAGGTGGATAACAACTATTTTCATTTTAATAAGGGTGTGAAATTAAAATCGGTGTTGAGATGAGTTCTCGAAACACAGGAAAATAATGTCGAAAAAGTATGTGAAATCTCTTACAAAGGGACTACGAAGTGTTAAAAAACTCTATTATTGTGTCTATTTAAAAAATTATATTTTAATGCTTCGTGCGTGAGGTGAAAAGTGAAAAAGCGCCGAAGCATTGGTTTTTATAAGTACTAGCTTCAAATTCTAAATGGAAATCTATGATTGAATTTACGCGATCTAATGTCTAGTAAATAATTGCAAAAGGTGTGTGGGAGCATATAAAGTGAGATCTTTTAGAAAATCTTTGAAATTTTTTGTTAATTTGTTTGGTGATTCGTCCAATACGTTTTCAATTCTCAAGCCAAACCTCTTTCTTAGTGCGAAAAATTTAATTATGAATTTGACACTCTAATTTACAAACCTTTTCAAAAGTGTGTCGCACTTTTTCGTCTAACTCTTCGGGTATACTACCTTCCATTGAATGTTGCTAGTAGTTCAGAAATCAAAAGTTTTTTTTAAATTATACAAAAAATTAACCAAGTAAAAAGCAAAGCAATAAAGTATATAGCCGGGACCAAAATATGTTATTATTATATTAAAAATATATTATATTAGAACACTTTTAAATTCGTAGAAATTTTAAATAGGACGTTTATCGACTGGTAATTTCAAAACCACGTCAAAAAATATCTCGGAAAAATTCATCATCCTGAAAGATATAGTCTCGAATTTGTATAACTACACATGGTACTTCGAAGCCACAGGACCACAAATATACATGCTATATAACAAAACCGTACCTATGTTTAAGAAAACGTAGGACACTGAAAGCAACTTGGACAAGTAGTATAAATAGAGCAAAAAAAAATTATCAATCTCAATTGCACTGAAAGCTTTTTAACTACCACTCTACTTAACAAAATCGTACGAGAAATCTTTTAAACGGACAGACATGGAATGCCTTCACCAGCTCTGATAAATCTTCTGACCATGCATTGTGGAGAGTTTGTAATTGAACTGCTGCAAAACTGCTATCATCAAAAAAACAGGGTTTGACCGATTTCGATGAAATGGGCGTTTTTTTTTGTGTGTGTTCAAAGAGATTGGAGAATGGTTTAGATTCACAATTTGGTCCACTGGAAAATATATATTTTTATATATATAATCTTCTCGTGTGTTTGTAATTAATTGAACCGATTTCGATGAAATTTTGTGTATGTTGAGATAGAATGGTTTAGATTCACCATCGCAGTCCATTCAATTTTCAAATTAAATTTGTAATTAATTGCTAATTTTGGAATATTTGACCGATAGATGGCGCTACCATCGCAGTATTCAATATTCAAACCTTAAATTGACGTAAACGTGCAATAAACAAAACGATGCCAAAGTAAAAGGCGACATCTGTAGACAAGTTTTCATAACGTGGACAGAGTTGTTCGTTCTTAAGTAATAAATTGGGTGATTCAATTCATCTATGGGTAGCTACATATAACATTTTTTTCATACCTGCTAACCTGGAGGGGGTAACTTGACAGGCAATTTAAAATTGCAAAAGATCTGGCATAAAAAAATAGCGGCATAACTGAAGTGTTGATAAAAAGGTCTATTGAAATTTGAGATATACAGACATCTTTTCGAAGCATTGCAAGACTGATGTCATAACCTTGCCAGCCGATTTTTTTGTCTTTCCACCGTTTCTTAATAGGCAGTTCACCAGGCTGACAATCGATTGGACTCGATTGATTTCACTGATGCACAGCCCAAATTCAATAGTATTTTTACCCCAAAAACCAATTCTTTCTTAACGCACGAAATGCTTTTTGATTCATTTTTGTTGCTTCATCAAAAATGCGATTATTCCTTAACTAATAGTTATAATCTAACTAATAGAAATCATATAGATGGTATTAGTAGTACTACCTATGTATCAGCCACAGTAAAACGTGAGCGGGTCCTCTAGTATCCTCTAAAAAGTGTTTGAAACTGTCGTACAAATGTTGAGAAGAATACTCAAACAACTTAAATTTTTGGGTGCTGTAACTACTATTTTTGGCCCCGGTTGATAAAAAAAAATTTTAGAAAGTGTCTCAAGTAATAAGAAAGTCAAAATTCTACAAACTTACTTTGTCCACTTGAGCTAAAAGACCCTCTTGACTGCTCTGGCGCGTTGTTTCGCGCACCAGCTCCTTTGCGTGCGAAGCGAAATTTTCAAAAAGTGAACCTTGTGAACCCTGTCTGCCAGGACTACTCGAGCTTGAACCAGAGCTGCCGGTGCGCGCAAGAATATTGGACACAGGTGGTGTTATTGGAGGCTGTAAATATGTATAAAATGTAGTAGAGTTTCAATAAAAATATTTAAAATCATGGAAATTGATTTACCGGACGCTTTTTGTCAACGCCGGTGTGATCTGCTTCGCCAGCATGACGCTGCTGTTGCTGTTGGTGATGTTGTAGCTGTTGTTTATGTGCGGATACCGGAGATTTTCTTGGTTCTCCAGCTTCAGTGCCTTCGTTATCAATACTCGCAGCACGCAACGTTGCCTCAAGGCGTTGTGCTGCAGGCGCTGCTAAATCGAAAGGACCAGTTGCTGATTTAGTTGGAAATTCGAACTCAGAATCGCGACTGGGCGAACTTAGATCGGAACGACTGGATGAGGATGAAATTGGCGATTCAGCGCGTTGAGCTTCTTCATCTTCGCTAATCTCGATTTTCTTCGACATGCTTTCTGGATACTGCAATGTTCTAGGTGGATGGTAAACTAAAGCGGGATCTAGATTTGATGAAAGTGTTTGTGGCACATTATGCGGTCGATTATGTGCACCGAAAACATCATGTATACTCGGCGACAAATCTGATGATACCATTTCCGAAACAAAATCACTAAGCGAGGAATAAGAGGAACTTGAACTCTCTGCGCCTTCCGAGTCGGAACCGCTTTCATCGGTTGGCTGACACTCCAACTGTTTCAATGAACGTAGTGCGCCATTTAGTGAGCTGCCATCGTCCCAGACAGAAAACCGTATGGGCGTAAGTTGGTGTGCAAACCATTTGGGCTTATCGCCAACCTGACCTGGATCCATTACGCCAGTTTGTACCCGTAAGAAGGCAACATTAGTGGGTGTCAATGACCACTCTGCGAGGAACTCTACAGCTTGTGTGCGTGCAAACTGATTAAGGAACTGTGTTGCACGTGGACGTGAACGTAGGAAACTGTTGATTTGGAAGGCGACCACTGGTCGTGGATAAAGACGCAATGTACGAGTATGCTCGGCAAAGTTAGCGAGAGTATTTTGCGCGTTGAAAAACCGTACCTGCAAAGCAATTTGGTTAAGAACTGACGCAATAACTCAACACACATTTTATTCGTACCATTGCAACGCGCGTGGCGACGTCTACGGAGTCAACATCAGTGCCATAAATGAATGGATTCAAAGCGGGTGAATTCATTGGACTCGGCTGCCGTGAATGCGAACCTTGCGCCGACATCGAGCTGCGTTGACTTGCGTACGCAGACTGTGTGGGCGATTGGAGAGGCAAGCGAACTTGCGAGACCCTTAAAATACATTAAATTTATTAGTGCTGAATTTCCACTGATTTCATATTGCTAAAACTCACCCCAGTAAAGTTGGCTCTGTGAGACTGTCACGCACCGACGGCAACAGCTGTTGTGCTGAAATGGCCTGATTGGACGCTGACATAGAAGATAGCGCCTGATATGGGAAGTATATATATTTAATAACCCACAAATCAAAAATATAATGTGTTTGTATTTAGGTATATCTTGGGTATACTTGGGTAAATAATATTAGGAAATTTTATACCTTTAACAGAACTCAATTTAACGGAGTAACAAGAACATTACGAAAACAAAAATTTAGTACAAATATGTTTTTATGAGCAAAAATATGTCTGGAGTGACATGCAATCGAATATGGAAACTTAGTTGAAGTCTAAAATTTGAAAATGGATAGATGATTTGGGAATGGATGCTTTCAGTGCTGAGGTTGTTTTATTAACGGAAACTTGAATTGGTTTTATAACAAAAGACAAAATAAAAATTCAAGGTAAATAGTGCTATGTCAAAAACTATTCTGGAATAAGCTAAGAGAAGAGTTTATAGAGAATATTTACTAAAAACTTAAACTTATTTCTATTAAGAACTTCTTTCAAGTTACTGCACATAGTAAAGAGCTAAGTTTATGAGATATATTTTCGAAAAGCATTTCAATCTGTTAGTTTCTGTCCAAAACCTTCTTTTGGATTCCTACTTCAATCAAGTTTAAAGCTAATAGCTGTGCAGCTCCATATTGAAGTCTTAGAAAATTATCTTTATAATATATACTACTGTGGGCAAAAAATAGTAAGACTTTTTAATTTGAATTTTGAGCGAAAATGGCTGCCAGTGACATCTATACCAAATGTCACATCAAAATAATTATTAGTGTTTAGTATAGGCTTGTCTTTCTGAAGTACATAAATTGCATTCGGCGATTTTTACGATGAGTGAAATTATTCAACAAAGAAGTTCCATTAAATTTTGTTTTCGAAATCAAATTTTTGGTGTCGAAACGTTCAGAATGTTGTCGCGAGCAAGTGTTTTTGATTGGTACAAATTGTTCGAAGAAGATCAAGAACGCGTTGACGACGAACCACGTTCAGCACGCCCTTCAACATCAACTGATGATCAACACGTCTATAAAATAAAGCAATTGGTACTTAAGAAACAACATCGTCGCGTTAACGTCTGTGAAACAGATATTTCCGATTACCAAGATGTCATGAAACATATTATTACTGACGATGAGTCTTGGATCTATGCTTACGACGAAACAGACGATCAATCGAATATCTTGGCAAAGGTGAGTCGAAGCCGAAAGAACCCACTTCAAAGCAGCTCAAAAATCAGTGTTATGTTGACAATTTTTTTCGACCATTCCTTGATGGCGTAATCCGAATTCCATCCGACCGGCCAAACTGTCGAAAAGGAATGCTACCTATTCGTTAAATGAGGCCGGAATTGCGGGCCGACAATTCTTGGTTTTTCCCCCACGTTAATGCACCGTCGCCTACTGCATTGATTTTTCATGAGTTTTTCGCCAAATTTTCAACCAATAGCGTTCTGTTACCACCGTATTTGCCTGATTTAGCTCCGTGTGACTTCTGGCTATTCAGCAAACTCAAACGAAACCGTTTTGAATCAATTGAAGACATTAATCGTATATCGCTAAGCACATTGAAGGCTATTCCATAAATTGACTTTAACAACTGTTTTAAGGATTGGATAAAACATTGGCACAAGTGTATTGAGGCCAATTATGAACAAGGTCGTTCTATTTTTTGCTCATAGTAGTGCATTACTCTGGCTCAATATATTTTCCATAGGCCATAGACTAATAATTTGTAAACTAACATAAAGTCCTATACAATTCTACAATAGATTTCAATCCTCAAAAATAAAGCCTATCATTTTAACCCTTGATCTCCACAATAGAGGATATGTTTGTTTATTTCTGATTGCTAGCGCCCCACACCCGCAAGCTTCCAAAACGTAGTATCATCAAATTTTGTAACAAAGTTCCATACCATTGCCACTTAAGTTTTATTTGTCAAGTTTAAATTGTAAAGTGCCTACTAAGCTCAAGTCAAATCTTGATTCTGGTATTATCTTGCTGTTTAGAACCCAAGAAGGCAAAAGCCAAAATGTGGATTATTTTTAGATTTAATGTTGAAGTTTTAGTAAGTACTTAAAATCTCTTTTTACAGAACTGTTCTTAAACTCTTTCGAAAATTATGGCATTGCTAAATTTAAATCCTTATTTCATGATCTTTATACTTATACTCGTAAATCTTCTGACCGTGTGTTTGTAGTTGAACTGCTCCTAAACGGCTGGACCGATTTTGATGAAATTTTTTGTGTGTGTTCAAGGTGATTCGAGAATGGTTTAGATTTATAATTTGGTACACTGGAAAATGTTTTTTTAAATTAATTGGTCATTTTTAATCAATTGTTAATTTTGGAATGTTTGACCGATAGATTGTGCTACCATCGCAGTATCCAATATTCAAACCTTAAACTGGCGTAAACGTGCAATAAACAAAACGATGCCAAAGTAAAAGGCGACATCTGTAGACATGTTTTCATAACGCGGACAGAGTTGTTCGTTCTTAAGTAATAAATTGGGTGATTCAATACATCTATGGGTAGCTATAACATTTTTTTCATACCTGCTAACTATTGGAGAGGGTATCTTGACAGACAATTTAAAATTGCAAAAGATCTGGCATAAAAAAATAGCGGCATAACTGAAGTGTTGATAAAAAGGTCTATTAAAATTTGAGATATACAGAAATCTTTTCGAAAGCATTGCAAGACTGATTCCATAACCTTGCCAGCCGATTTTTTTTGTCTTTCCAACGTTTCTTAATATGCAGTCCACCAGGCTGACAATCGATTGGACTCGATTGATTTCACTGATGCACAGTCCAAATTCAATAGTATTTTTACCCCAAAAACCAATTCTTTCTTAACGCACGAAATGCTTTTTGATTCATTTTTGTTGCTTCATCAAAAATGCGATTATTCCTTAAATTATACTTATAATCTAACTAATGGAAATCATATAGATGGTATTAGTAGTACTACCTATGTATGTATGTATCAGCCACAGTAAAACATGGGCGGGTCCTCTAGTTATATTATATATTTTTCTGGTTCTATTGGAACTTAATTGTCTGTAAACGCCAGTACCATTTAATGCTCTGGTAAAGAGAGAGAAAAACTGAACATTTGTAATTGTCTCACAAATTTCATCTAACTCAAACCAAAAATATATACTCAGCTGCATTTAAAAATGAACTTGGTTCTATTAATATGCCACACTTTTATATTAATACAGAGTAATTACGATATGAATATAGGATAACTTGTCATATTCTTCTAAAAGAGTAAACAGGTTTCTTTACAAAACATCAACAAAACTCAAAAAAGCACATCGAACAAAAACCTTTTTACGAAGAAAAAGAAAACTACATACATATTAACGAAAGGAAAGTTCGTGTACTTATGTAATTTCATGAAAACGCATGCCAACTTAATAAACAGTTAATGAAATGTTCACGATTTTTCCTTTCATAAGTGTTAGATGACAAAGAAAAGATATTTACACCGAGTCCAGCTTCATCCATAAGTTGCATAGCCTGTGTTCATGTAATAAAATTTCGAAAAAAAATAGTTTGTATAAGAATAATAAACGTAGTAACTGTACATGTAGTATGTAGTGAATGAGAGAATAGTAATAGCAGTAGATTAATGAAATAGTTAGCGTGAAAGAGATAGCAAAAGTATAATAAGCTTAATGGGTGTGGCGTTAGGATCAATTATTTTGAGTGAATACATATATTTTCGACCAATATAGTTTCATAAACCCTTATTTAACCATTTTAACTTGAACTCAAGACTTAATAATAGGTTTAGTTATAAATTTATAAAAAATATATATGTATAAATGAACAGCATGACGAGCTGAGGCGATTTAGGCATGTGCGTTCGCCGACCTAAAATTGTGCTCACGTCCTCTTCTCCGCAAAAAGCAACGCAAGTGTTGGAACCGTTGATATCGGACCAGCTGCATGAGAGCTACCATAAAAAACTGCCACGTTGTTGGCAACATTCAAAGCAATCGGCGGGCGGGTCCGTAACTACACCGCAGCAATATGGTCGCCTGGATACAGTGAAATGCAGACGAGAAAGCTACAGACTTGTCAGAACACTGCATTCACCTGTCTGGAGCATCGAGAGGTCCTCCTCAACTGCATTGCCGACATAAAATAATATTTCGAACAGACTTCGGACGCAACTAACCTCAAACATATATGCATTGACCGTCATTTACAGTGAGCCATTTACACCTTCACCGACTCCATCTCAATGCATGGCGTACTTGAAGTCGAACCACCACCCATTGAGTACGAAGAGCTCGCGAGAATTGAGAACGACCTTTGCGGAGCTTCGTTATGGGTAATGTAGTAGGTTAAACTACTACTTATCCAGTAAAGACCCTGACATATCAAACATTTGTCCAGCGTGCAACGAGTCCACGCATGACATTAACCACCTCTTTGCATGCCCTGCTAACCCCACACATCTGACATCCCTCTCCCTATAGTCCGACCCCAAGGAAACAGCACGTTTCCTGGGCTTACCGAAGGATGGCCTCGATGACAACTTATCTAACCCTTACCATCCTAAGAGGGATTAGGTACCCGTTACAACAACAACAACAGCTGCCATATAAACTGAACATTTTTTCATTTGACGTGATGTCTTCTCGACATGCGGCATGTCTTATTGCCTAAGGCAGTTGTGCAAAGAAATTGTGCAGATCGAGTCACTACAGCATATAGCTGTCGTTCAAAATCTAATCCTGGACTAATCACTGATTATTTATGTTCAAACCGAAATATTTGATATTTTTCCAAAAAAAAATCTGCAGTGAGCTTCAAAAGTTATATTTATATCTTCACATGCTTCACAGCAATTAAAAAAAAAAAACAATAAATTGTTTTCATTGTGTACTCTTTAAATATAAAGAAACAAACGTTAAAAAATTTATTGTAATAATATCAAATGCTTTTTTAACAATCAACAAAAACACTCGGCAATCAGGTCTCTAGACTACAGTAATATTTAATCTTAACGCCTCACCCTCTATATAAAATGAGCCGACTGCGTTAGTTATATTTTATTAGTTTAAATAATATTTCTTAGGAATAGCAATGTTATTGATACTAATGACGATTTTATACATAATGAGTTTATTGAACAACAAGTTGTAATGGAATGTAATGTATTAAAGAAAATAATGTGAAAAACTTAGACTTTAATATTAAAAAGAAAAGACAATACAATTAGTGTACAAAAAATACTGTATATACATCAATCAACATAAAAGTATGTAAATTACAAAAAAAAAAAACATTAAAACAATTTTTTAACAGTTTACACTATGCAACAAATTGTGGGTTATTATTTTGAGTGTGAACCAAACCAAACTTAGACTAATACTAGTCAACGCCTTGAAGATCTCATTGTAAAATTTACTGCAGAAAGTTTTAATTTAGTTTCGTCAGAGAGCTCAATGTTGCTTTAGCCAGAGATAACGGGAGGTTCAACTTATGCCAGCGTAAGAACGCCTCGAAATTTGCGTTTTTTTAACATTTTCCATTGAAGCCAGATTGGACAACATAATAAGTTTTGCAAATTCAAACACCCAACGTTTCCAAATGCTAAATTTCAAAACCTTTTGAACTTTAACAGTTGACAGAGTTCAGGAGGTTTTAACCATTAGCAATTGCTTTCCAATGAGAGATGAGTTGGGCATCTCTTTATCTCTGCCTTAACTGCCATGAAATTGGTTTTAGCGAAATTTGCGGAAGAAGATCAAAATTTTCATAAATTGTAGCGCACAAGTTTTAGATGAGCCTCTTATACCATGTTCAGACCGACACTTAATCACACGATTTCGACTGTTGAATGGATTATCCCACTAGTCTTAAAAATTTATCAAGACTTCGCCATACAAAAATGACAGTTCCAAATCACTTCATTGAAATGATTTGAAACTGATCCACGCTAAATCTCTCTGTGCGACTCTGATTTTGCGCAATCTACTTGTCAGCACTGGAAATCTGTTACATTATCACAGCTGATTTAGACACTACAAAGGGAAAAATATGCAAGCAAACAAATTTTTTTAAAGCAATGAATCTAATTTCATCTGAAAATCGACTTAACAAATGAAAAAATGCATCCATTATTTCTATTATATGGAAAATATTAAAAAAAGCCGTCTTTTTATTTCAAAATACTATATGACAATCTTTTCTTTTGATAAATATTAAGCGATGTGAATTCTTGAATGACAATAACAGCTGTTTTTTGATCTTTCTAACGGCAGTGAGAACACTGTTGGGTTATGAAATGCTTAAATATAATCTAATCTTTTAAATTTTCGGTCTGAACATGGTATTAAGATGTTGGTATTGTTATTGTTTATGTAAATTTCCGTTTCTGGTATACTTTAATGACTAGCACGAGCTACTTTTTTTTATTGGGTTGGTTCTCCCCACAAAATACTTATACATTAAGCGTTGCACTGTGTCCTTTAAAGCAAAATTAATATAATATTTAAGGAACTTTTAACAAATTCTAATTTGTGCTAAGCCAAACAATTAGTATAATATACATATATTTAAAGTTATCTGCACGTTTAAAGAATTTCTTCAAATTATTGTAAATTTTAAAAAGTTGTTCTTTTATTTTATTGTGTGAAGAGATTTAGAAAGCTCCAATAGCTTGTAGGACAAATTTTTCGAACTGTCAACGCTTTTCTATTAAAATGATCATATTGCTTACTTGTTTCAGGTGATTTTTGAGTATGGTGCCTTCAGGCTCTGGCAGAGCTGGTATCTCTTCATAACCGCCAGTTGGCGGTGATAACTTTGTTGAATCCAAGTCCACAACCCAGATGTCATCCGGCAAGCTAATTAAAAAAAAAATAAAATCCAATTCGTTTTCTCCCTTTCACTTTAATTAAAACACTGTAAGTACTTACCGGAAATTCTTTTTGTACATAAGAAATGTTGCCGGCACACCAATCACGAACGGTGTTGGTGCCAGCAACAATTGTTCGGCGCAACTCAAACATGTCGGCAGTAACGGTATCACCGGGAACATATACTCTAATGGATAGAGCATTGTGACGAATGCCATTACCGACATGGAAAGCGCATTATAATCACGTGACTGAAACAGCACTTTATTTTCCAGCATGATCAAGGTCCAGACCTTCAGACACGTCTCAACGCCGAGCAACTCTAGCGGCAAATGCAGCGGAAAGTCGACAAGCGAGAAACGTGTATGATCTGGTAATGCAAAGAGCAGCGGCTCATGCACGGTGGGTGAGAGCACCTCAACCTATGAGTGAACCGTAAACACACATATATTAAATTATTATTAACAACTATTCAGTGTATACCTCAACTCGTGTTGAGCCCGGTACAGGTACAGGTGTGGAGAGCAAACGCAAGATCCACGTTTCAATCTCGCGTACATCGTGCAACACTATGGACGAGGTAGCTTCGGCGCTGGCATGACCAGTGAGCACCGTCCACACATTGTCACGATTTTGCTTTTGTGAAGCGCCCAAACGTTTGGGCGATGACGACTCATTGCAGGCATCGATCAGCTTCTTCAGTATGAATAAACACTCTCGAAATGTCGAGAAGAACGGATGATGTGAGATGATGCATAGCGAGGTGAGCGATTGATTGCGTAGCTTCGTGCGCTTACGTAAGGCACGTGGCGACGGCGAATGGCTGCCGCCCGACTCCGAGTCCGCAGATGGCGCCATCAAACCCAGTTTGGGCACTTGCTGTGAATGACTTTGCTGCTGTTGTTGTGACATTTGTCCGTGCGCGCCATGCGCTGAATGATGCTGATTCGGCGGATCCGAATCACGTCGTGATGTCATTTCACGATCCGAATCACTTGGAGCGACGTTACTTCTGTAGTCGCTAGAAGAAGTTAAGAGGCCGTAACTATTACAAGAAATACGTCGTTTAGCATCATGTGTTCTAATGATGTAATGACGATGTGTTCGTGTTTATGATGAGTATGTGCATGCTAGAATATATGTACAATTAACTTGCCTACTAAATGCTGAGTCCGAGCTACGCTCCATACTCTTACGCCAGGACTCACGTCGGAAAGCGGAGCTCCGACGACCTCTTGTGCTTTGTCCCAGTCCAGCAGCACCGTGGTTGCCGCTCACAGCTCCTCGATCCGCATTCGCGGTATGTCGTTCAATTGGTCGATAAAAATTAACACAGATGCCATAACGGGTCTTGCCGGAATCTTTATCGGTAAGCGCAAATACAAATGACGTCATATCACGTATTGCTGAGCCTGTGCGACGCGGTCCTACACTGGTGCAACCTTCGGGCTGACAGAAATATACCATGTCGAGGGGGAGTGGAAAGTCACTGTGATCGGAGGGCGGATAGCGACGCAACAATTCCGGTATCTAAAAGTGGTGATGTGTTAATTATTAAAAATTGTATTACTTACATCTGCTTTAAGGTCTTAAAGTAGAAAGCTCTTTATATGTTATCATTATGAAACACGTTTAATATCGGAACGTTCTCGACGAAAAGATGCGGTGACTAACAGAAGGTTTCAAGATCAGAACATACTCTTGTATAGGTGATCTAATGACTGAGGTCCAGAGCATACTCAAATTGTGGAGGCAACACTTCTCCAGCCTGCTGAATGGCAGTGAAAGCATAACACCAGGAAATGATGAACCTGATGACGCAATCGATGGAACAGACATTCCACTGCCCAACCAAGAAGAAGTTCGAATAGCAATTACCCGTGGATTGTCGGCTCAGCTATTCAAATACGGCGGCGAAAAATTGATAGGAGCACGCATCAGCTTCTTTGTAGAACGATTGGAATCCACAAAAGGTAGACCCTACAAGTTCTTTCGACCGTACTTTGTGAAAGATTAAAGCCTACCGTCAACAAACTGATTGGTCCTTGCTAAGGATCTCTCCGAGCCGTTCAATACCAACGAGGTTTCAAACATGGCGACTCCCTTTCGTACTACAACTTCAATCTACTGCTGCAGAATATTATTCGAGCCGCAAAGCTGAATAGAAAAGGTACACTATTCTACAAGAGTGTACAATCATTGGCCACACAACAGTGTCCTTAGTTCTGCTTTGTCTAGGTTGGACAAAGAAGCGAAGCAAATGGTTCTGATAGTAAACGAGGGTAACACGAAATATCTCCTGTCATCAAACAAACAGTCGTCGCATTCACGACTTGGCTCCCAAGTCACTGTTGACAGCCATAACATCGAAGTCTTAGATAATTTCGTCCATTTCGGAACCACCAATAACAACAAAATCAGCCTCGAAATCCAACGCAGAATAACTCTTCCCACAAGTGCTACTTCGGACGGAGTAAGTAAAATCCTCTCTCGACGAGCAAAGCTCAAATTCTACCAGTCACTCATAATCTCCGTTCTGCTATATGGTTCAGCGGCATGGACGATGACAACATCTGATGAGTCGAGTTTTCGGGTGAAAGGTTCTGGAGAATAATTATGATTCTTTGCGCATTGGCAATAGCGAATATCGCAGTCGATGGAACGATGAGCTGTACGAGATATACGAGGTAATTGACATACAAGTATGTAGTTCAGCGAATTAAGAAACAACGGCTACGCTGGCTAGGTCATGTCGTCCGAATGGATGAAAACGCTCCAGCTTTGAAATTAGTCGACGCAGTAACCTCCGGGGGAAGCAGAGGAAGAGGAAGACTAAGTGTAGAAGAACCTGAAACACATTTAATTTTTACATTTTCCGACTCACCTGCACGGGTGGCGTTTTATTGCCGGTCAATCCTTTCGGCATGGGCGGAGTAGTGCGTGCACCCACAATAGCCATGTAGTCTACCAAACGTGGACATAGCGACAGTTTCTGTTGTTCAGCCATTTTATACGTTTTTACTTAAAACTTCTTGTCTTAAAAATTTATAGCCTGGTGTAACCGCAAGCAATGGATGCACCTGCTCAGGCTGTGAAGATTGAACTTAATATCTTTTTGTTGACTTAAGTGTGGCTGCAAGTAAAAAAAGATATAGAAAATGTTTAATATCTATCAATAAAGTTGGTGTGCCAGGTGTAACTACTTCTATGCGCTGAGTGCTTTTTAAGGGCTTGTGTCAACCAACGCCTTAGCCTCGTACCTGAGATAACCCTGGGACCCTATAAGGCGACTATATTTACATTGAGGTGCATGAGCAAAACAAAAACTTAAATAAGGATCTGAGAGAGGGACGGTCGGTACCGAGTTCCACGAGCAATATATATCTTTATATACATATATAAATCTTCTGACCGTGTGTTTGTAGTTGAACTGCTCCTAAACGGCTGGACCGATTTTGATGAAATTTTTTGTGTGTGTTCAAGGAGATTCGAGAATGGTTTAGATTCACAATTTGGTCCACTGGAAAATGTTTTTTTAAATTAATTTTTCATTTGTAATTAATTGCTAATTTTGGAATGTTTGACCGATAGATTGTGCTACCATCGCAATATCCAATATTCAAACCTTAAATTGGCGTAAACGTGCAATAAACAAAACGATGCCAAAGTAAAAGGCGACATCTGTAGACAAGTTTTCATAACGTGGACAGAGTTGTTCGTTCTTAAGTAATAAATTGGGTGATTCAATACATCTATGGGTAGCTATAACATTTTTTTCATATCTGCTAACTATTGGAGGGGGTATCTTGACAGGCAATTTAAAATTGCAAAAGATCTGGCATAAAAAAATAGCGGCATAACTGAAGTGTTGATAAAAAGGTCTATTGAAATTTGAGATATACAGAAATCTTTTCGAAGCATTGCAAGACTGATGCCATAACCTTGCCAGCCGATTTTTTTGTCTTTCCACCGTTTCTTAATATGCAGTCCACCAGGCTGACAATCGATTGGACTCGATTGATTTCACTGATGCACAGCCCAAATTCAATAGTATTTTTACCCCAAAAACCAATTCTTTCTTAACGCACGAAATGCTTTTCGACTCATTTTTGTTGCTTCATCAAAAATGCGATTATTCCTTAACTAATACTTATAATCTAACTAATAGAAATCATATAGATGGTATTAGTAGTACTACCTATGTATCAGCCACAGTAAAACATGGGCGGGTCCTCTAGTACATATATATGTAAATTAGATTCCCTTTTCCCTACTTCCAGCATATATTGTCAAAGTTAAACCTCTTTAGTGCTCTATACAGGTCAAACCCCTTGAGCAAAAATTACATTATCAAAAAAACTAACACTTTAACGAACTTTACATCACCTACATTCCTTTATACGAGTACATGTAACACTTACTGCAAAAAAATTAAATCAATTCTCAATTTAATGAACCATTAAAAATTTCAGCCTGCAGTTGCTTTTAATGTATTGCCGTTAGGTCATAAATAAAAGAATTATATTACACCTTCTGGGCGCTCGTAAAATGAAAATGCCTTGATTGCTGCAAATGGTCGATTTTAAAAACAATAACACTAGCTCAGCAGCTGACACACTTGCCCACACAACGCGTGTCCTTGTGTATTCTCGCGTGTCCTGTGCGGCATTCAATTAACGAAGTTTGTTGACTCTTTGTCTGGTTGCAAGCAGGGATCCGTGAACAGGTGGATTACGGCAAGTTTGCTGACACAGGTGAACAACATCGTAAATTTTTTAAGCCCACTGTGACTTTTAGCGTTTTAATGGGTTTTATGGCATGACGTTATACATTTATGTGTAACTGAATGTAAACATATAAAGTTGCTTTACCTTGGAGAAATATGTTGTGTCAATAAAAACGTCTAGGGATGTAGCAAATTATATGGGTATTAGATGAGTGAATTGAGTTTCACTTTTCAATTTGGCTTTTCATTTCTATAAAACCTTTGTCAATTTAAAAAGCAGTGAATTTAATGGTATTTTGTCGGATTTCATTTGTAATTTACTTTCAAAAGCTTGTATTATTTTTATTGATTTAATGGCTCTAACGTATATAGTACAGGATATTTGTCCGGAAAGTACCAGAACTGAGTCGATTTCAAAAAATTGATTGAACCAATCCAAAAAACGTTCGAAATTTGCTCCTTCTGCGTACATGCAGCACCCGCGATTCCCAAGCATTGAAGGCTTACGAGACATACTCCAGAATAGCTTTGAGAGCCGAGGTGCATGCTGCTTGGATATCCTCTGCTTGCCTTTCATAGGCCTTTTCAGGCAAGGAAACAAAAAAAGTCAGCCTGTCACCTGTGATTACATTACTCAAATATTAAAGGTCACTTTCACACTTGTTCAAATTTTCTTGGCATACTTCCACTCGCCGCAATTTCTAGTCGTCAGTGAGCACTTTTGAGATCATCTTCGCACACACCTTGCGCATGTTCAAGTGCTCCGTCACAATATCATGAACAACAGATTTTGATAAATTAACATATGGGCAATTAAACGTATACTTAGTCGACGGGCTGAGTTCAAAAGTTTGCGCAAACGAGTCACATTACCGGCCCTCCAAAAAGACTTGGACACTTACTTTACTTTCCGGACAAACCCTGGGATTTATTTAGTAGCTTTTAACAGTACCGTTGTATGGGAGTGAGCGGAGTTAACATCCGATTTCATCCATGCTCACACTGTCGGTAGGAATTTTTATAATACGGTTCTCAAGCGTGGATGGCATCAGTCTTGCAATGCTTCGAAAAGATTTCTGTACATCTCAAATTTCAATAGACCTTTTGATCAACACTTCAGTTATGCCGCTATTTTTTTATGCCAGATCTTTTGCAATTTTAAATTGCCTGTCAAGATACCCCCTTCAATAGTTAGCAGGTATGAAAAAAATGTTATAGCTACCCATAGATGCATTGAATCACCCAATTTATTACTTAAGAACGAACAACTCTGTCCACATTATGAAAACTTGTCTACAGATGTCGCCTTTTACTTTGGCATCGTTTTGTTTATTGCACGTTTACGCCAATTTAAGGTTTGAATATTGGATACTGCGATGGTAGCGCAATCTATCGGCCAAACATTCCAAAATTAGCAATTAATTACAAATGAAAAATTAATTTAAAAAAACATTTTCCAGTGGACCAAATTGTGAATCTAAACCATTCTCGAATCTCCTTGAACACACACAAAAAATTTTATCAAAATCGTTCCAGCCGATTTGGAGCAGTTCAATTACAAACACACGGTCAGAAGATTTATATATATATAAAGATAGTATAAATTTAGATCAAGTTTTTACTCCATTTTTTCCTTTTCAGACACAAAGATACGCTGTGAAACCATATTTGGTCGAAATTGGTCTAGTTCGTCCAACTTTCAATTATAATAACGGTTCCCATAAAACCGTCTTGTACCAAAATTTAATGCCTCTGATGCGTCTAGACGACTGGCACGCTGTAGTTAACTTGGCTAAAATCGCATAAGCGGTGTCTATGCCAGTAAAGAAGAAGAAAATGCGTTTAGCTGAATTAGCGTACTAGCTAAATTCAAAATTAGCCACTTTAAGCGAATTATGAAAAACTCAAAGAGCTTCGATGATTTGTTTGGCCTTATCTAATAGCTTTTGCTGTCACATAGGACAAATGTTTCATCTTCTCAAAGCTTGAAAAATAATCTAAAACAAGTAACTTCTAATTCATTCAAGTTCTTCTATGGAAAACTCTTAACTGTCATATAAACTAAGTAATTAAGTTCATGTATGGACAATTTTTTATTTTTCAAGAGTATCGTGGCTTCATTAGTCTTTAGCCTTTCTTCCCACAATCCGCACAGTCATTCCCACAATTCATTTACCTCAGTACCAATGTTCATTGAAATAATTTAAAGTAACAGACGTTATTTTCTCTAATTTATTAAGTCCTTTATTGCATTTGTTAAGTTTTAGTCTTAAGAATTTAAGTATGCTTATCAGTCTAAACACAGCTTGATAAAATGCATTTATGACAACTGCACTTGCATACTATTACTACACACACACACACACAGCCACACAGGCGCATGCGAATGTATTATGGAAATGTGGCTGCAAAGATAAACGATAACAATGCAATCTAAAAATGAAGTAAGGCAAAAGTGAATGAAAGGAAAATTTGCATGTATTAGCAACACACGGCGTATACGTAACTTAAATTCCATACAAGCCACCACAAACACAAATGAATACACGCCACACAGCCACATAGACTGCCAGCCAGACACTTTCGCGACGAATTAAAGAATGCATATTATGCATGCCACCGATTGTGCTGCGCTCCGCCAGTTTTCGCATGTGTGGGTGTTGCTGCAGACGCCTGCAGGAAGCACGTGCTGTTTGACATGCAGCAGTCGCGTTTGATGCGTGGTACGTCAAGTTTGTGGGTTGAGCAGTGGCTATTGTAGCATATCCGCTTATGCCACGTACTACCGTCAACATGCAACACCAACATGGTTGGAGTGAGCTTGCGCCTTTTGAAGTAATGGAGAAGTTGTGTGAATGTTTAAAGGGCATTCAACTTGCCGTGGGTGGACTCAGCTTTGGCTTGTATTGCGCCAGCACATGTTGTGCACCATTAAGTTAAATAGAGTTCGTTGTTATCGTTGCGCGCCACATGCTGACTGCCGTTTGCCTAATGAGCGTAGTGCAAGTTTGCCGATAAAGCTTTAATGACTGATTGATTGGTGAAAATACAAAGTAATTGACTTATTAATGGCAAATGTGCATGTAATTACTGATTTCGAGTCTTTAATGGCTGTTTGGCGAATAGTTTCTTGTACCGGTTCATGATAGAAAAAGGAAAATAGTAGAAAGGAGATAGGTAGAGAAACTATATGACGAGGCACCTAGGTCTTTAGCAGGCCCATTGTGTAACCAACGGGCCTAAAATTACGCTCATTTGCCGGCATATGCGCCCCATATTTAATTTAGGCCACTTATGGCATATGTTAGTCCACATTTGGGTCTAACCATCCTTTACAGGTGTAAAGTGCTGTAGGTTGTGCTAAGTTTTCTTTATCATAACCTCTAAGTTTGGCTTCCTTGAAAACTTCCTGTCTAAAATTAGTCTAAAGTAGCTCGTACTATTCCCTATAATTAGCCTGGTACCAAATCACGGAATTTAAGCCGACACAAGAGGTGGAGGTGTAAAAGCTAAGTTTTCTTTATCAAATCCTCTAAGTTTGGAACCTGACACTAACTGTTGCTGTTTATGGCAAATGATTTTGCTGGTGAAAAACCCTTCTCAAGAGATGTTTGTGAAGATCGATTGTCTCTGCTTTTTGCCAATAAGGTATTAGATTTTTATTAGAGTGTTATTTATAAAAACGGTATATGTTTAACCGTTACTGGCATAAATATCGCATACGCGGTTATAGCCGAGTTAACAACAGCGCGTCAGTCCTTTCTTCCTTTCGTTATATGGCGCCTCGTTCACAATCAGACCCACACGCCTCCCTTCCTTATACAGTCTGTAGAAAGCAGAACGAACGGCGCAGTTGTTAAGGTCAATTATATCAATATCATCGGCGTATGAAAGCAGCTCTTATAGAAGATTGAAGATTTTCTATTTACATAACTTTGCAGTTCGTATTATTTTCTCTAGAAACAGATTGAAGAAGTCACACGATAAAGAGTCTCCTTGTGTGAAACCTCGCCTGGTATCGAACCGCGCGGAGAGATCCGATCCTGACGGAGCTTTGGGTGTGGCTCCACGTCAGATTACACAGCCGTATTAGCTTTGCGGGGATACCAAGTTAAGACACAGTGACATAGAGTTCTTTCCGTGCTGTAGTAGTCGGCTTTAAAATCGACGAAGAGTTGGTGTGTGTCGATCTGCCTTTAACGTAATTGTAGATTTTTCAGGTCTAAATCCACACTGACAAGGTCCAATCAGTTTGTTAACGGTGGGTTTCAGTCTTTCACAAACTACGCTCGATAAGACCTTATATGTGATAGCAAGTAGGCTTATCCCGGTAATTGGCGCTGATTGTGGCGTGCCTCTCTTTGTGGATTGGCAGAGCACACGTAGGTTCCAATCATCGGGAATGCTTTCATCCGACCATATCTTGCAAAGAAGCTGATTCATGTACTTTGAATAGCTCGGCCGGTAATCCATCGGCATTTACCGCTTTGTTGTTCTTAAGGCGGGTAATTGCTATTCCAACCTCATCATAGTCAGGCAAATGCAACTATTCTATCGTCATCGATCGAGAAATCGGGTTCACCAGAACTACACATGCTACACTTTCACTGCCGTTCAGTATGCTGGCGTAGTGTTCCCCCAATAACTTCAGTATGCTCTGAATATCAGCCACCAGATCACCACTTTGGGTGCTACAAGAGTATGCTTCGGTCTTGAAACCTTCCGTTAGTCGTCGCATCTTTTCGTAGAAATTTCGAGCATTACCACTGTCGGCCAGCTACTCATACCCCAGCATTTCGCTCTCTTTTTTTTTTGTCATAAATCAGTTAGTTCTGTTTAGGCTAAATCAAACCTTTAATTTAATGTAAAAATAATGGATTTTTTAGTAGATATGATACAAAAAGAACCGAGAATATACAAGTAGTAGAAGTAGTTTTCAGTATTCAGTCGATTTTGAATGTTTTCGAATTTTTTTGCTTTTGTGACCAATATTTCAATGGAGAAATATAGATTGTAGGAGTTAAAACCTGTTCAATTTCTGTTAACTTTTAATACAGTTTCATTAGCAAACTAGCAACTTCACACGTGTTGCTCTTATTATTATGTAACTTTTTATAATAAAAATGTTTAAAGTAAATTAAGTATAATTCCCAGCTCGTTTGTATTAAAAATGAGCGTAAGCAATAAATTACTCAAGAATCGGTCGGCAACAGATTATACCAATTTAAATCGTCACGAATCGCTAATAAAATTATTTCTATTATAAACACATTATAATAAAAATTATATTTCAAATCAATCATAAAACTAATTATATTTTAATTATGGCTATTTGATTGAAGAACTTGCATTATCTTTGGCATTATCTTTGATTAAAAATCTAGAGTATAAAACTGCTTAGCCGGATTCAAGTTGAATTCAGAAGTGGAAAAGAAACGACATAATCTATTACTCGTGCTTATAAAAATGAGATTCCAAGCTCTATTCTTATTGTTGGTTTTCATGTTTTTGGCTAGTCATGTGCGCGGTGCGAAAAGTACCGATGGTTCAAATGGTGGCAATGGTGATACTGATGGTAATGGCGCCAATGGAAGTAGCGGCAGACCAAGAGGAGGTCGTATAGGTATAGGAGGCGGTTTCAGTGGTGGTTTCAAAGGCGGTGTGGGCGTTTCTGGCGGACGCTCAAAATAAGCACTTGCTCAAAGGTTTAATGACGAATTATTAGAAAACATTTAACTATTTAAATGAAAAATAATAAATATGGCATGCCTGCAAATTCTAAAATATTTGAGTTTTTTCATAACTGCAGAAGCAAACTCAAACTAGAAAGCAGCAAAATATCGTTCCCGCCCAATGAACTACTATTCTGCGTAAAATAATGTAAATTAAGAAGTTAAGGAGGTCGTAAAATAGCCTTATCTGAAAACTCATCTGGTATCAAAAGGTTTAGAGAGGTGCGTCCTACTTTATTGGCGCTGCGTATTGCTTAATGTCATTCTCCAAAAACGTATTATTTTTTCGGATATACTAAGTACAGAAAAATTCCTTCATCAGACTTTCGAAGTTTGCTTTATATTCAACGAAAGAGATGTCAGATGTCGATTTCATATTTCAAACATTTGGTGTAGTGTAAATATTGTGTAGTCGAAAAAGTCTTTTCGTATTTCTAATCAAACTTCAACTTATTATACCCTGAACAGGGTATATTAAGTTTGTCACGAAGTTTGTAACACCCAGAAGGAATCGTCGGAGACCCTATAAAGTATATATATAAATGATCAGTATGTTGAGCTGAGTTGATTTAGCCATGTCCGTCTGTCTGTCCGTCTGTCTGTATATATACGAACTAGTCCCCCAGTTTTTAAGATATCGTTTTGAAATTTTGCAAACGTCATTTTCTCTTCAAGAAGCTGCTCATTTGTCGGAATGGCCGATATCGGACCACTATAACATATAGCTGCCATACAAACTGAACGATCGGAATCAAATGCTTGTATGGAAAACTTTCACATTTGACAAGATATCTTCACGAAATTTGGTATATATTATTTTCTAAGGCAACAATGTAATCTCCGAAGAAATTGATCAGATCGGTTAACTATAGCATATAGCTGCCATACAAACGGAACATATAGTTACTAACAGAAATGCACCTGTGAAGGGTATTTAGCTTCGGTGCAACCGAAGTTAACGTTTTTTCTTGTTTTTTTATACCCTTGCAACCAGTTGGTACAGAGTATTATAGTTTTGTTCGTCTTTGTAAACTTCACAAATTTCAGTTGTGGCTTGCGTGGCAGTTTTCCCCTTTTTATACCAAAAGTTCAAAATATAGCGAAATTCTTCATTATTTTCATTATTTTTCGCTGTAACTTTTTTTCAATTTCCCCGACCGCCAACACTATATAGTATGACCCCATATTGGTAGCACTGGAGATATACGACAACGACAGCTATTGACAAAATACGAAAAGACTTGTTCGACTACCCAATATTTGGTCAATGGACCTAAAACCATACATTTTCGCCAATTATATGCAAACCTATCGTATTATTAAGGTCTCTGGCGATGACTTGCCAACAAACTGGTGGAACTTTATTAGTGTGGTCCTCGACCTGCGCGTTACACCATTGACCAATGTTGGCGAAAATACGAAAAGACTTGTTCGACTACCCAATATTCGATATTTCACTCCGAACTTCAATCCTCTCTTTCGAGTGGACTGCACACGATGAACCCTCTACAAAGCGTGGGAAAACGCAACAGTCGCCTGGCAAGGTTATGGCATCTTTATTATGGAATGGAATTGAAGGGAACTATGTTGAATAAAGAAAAAGGAAATTTGCCCACAAAGTGGGATTTTCTATGGTAAACCGAGGACTTTTCTATTGACCTGTTAAAGAACACATCGAAATAAAGTTTTACACTATGGAGTTTTCAACCTAAAATTGGTCAAAATCAATCTATAATTTCATTCAAACGCCGAAGTTACAAATATGACTGAAATTCGCGCTATTTCAAAAATGTTCCTTCGTTAATGGCAAATCCGCTAGAGGGCGGTATTATGAAGTCGCCGTCTAGATGGAAACAGATTATCGAACGAAACATTTTTGAACTAAATCCGATCACTGTAACACTTTTTATAAAGCATTGAATAAAGAGCAAAAAACGGAAGGGAGATATTTGACAACCCAATAAATTGGTGATGATATTAGGTTGTCATATATCTCCCTTCCGCTTTTTGCTCTTTCTTCAATGCTTTATAAAAAAATACCAACTACGAAAAAAGTATTGCTTGATCGATTTCCAGGTTCCTTTCTTTTTTAAAGAAAAAATACAGAACACAGACTTCAAACTTAATGGGTTATGTTCATTATTATTCGAAAGAACATTCTTTCGCATTTATTTTCTAAAGTTTACTTCTTAGATGGTCCATCCGTTGAGTCCAATTTTCCATGACTCGTTTTGCTCCAAGGCCAGAATCGAAGCGGGATTGGAGTGCGGGATAGACTTCAGACTTTACATAACGTGAAATTATCTGCTCAACGAAGTGTTCTCTCAATAAATCCATTTATTGATGCGATGTGTGGGAAATGGCACTGTCTTGTTGAAGCCATATGTGGGCGAGATCACGAGCTTCAATTTTAGACATCAAACAGTCGGTTATCATAGCGCGATAACGATCACCATTGACGATTACGTTCGCACCGGCATAATTTTTGAAGAAATATGGACCGATGATTCCACCTGCTTTTCTGAAATGGTAGCTCTTAAATCTTTTCAAGTTGCCCATTGCGCTAGATATGGGCGTCATTGGGCTTGATGGGCTCCAATTTGGAACGTATTCGAGCCTTCTTCTTCTTCTTCGAGCCGATCTTCTGGGAACTTTTCAAAAGCAAAACGATGTCACTTGGGAAGGTCGAACAGCTCCAATTCTTGCACAAGCTGTATTTTGTACGCTTTCAATTTAAGATCTCGGCGTAAAATGCAACAAGTCGTTCCATACGTCAGTCCGAGTTGCTGCGAACGGCGCTGAATCGACGCTCCACGTTCTTCGTGTACCCTCTCAGCTACGGCTGCTATATTTTCTTCACTGCTGGATATGGTCTATTCGGTCGAATATTATCCAATAATGAATGCTGGGTCTCAAGATGGGTGATGCTGTTGCGAATAGTACGCTCAATATGCCGATTATGTTGACGATAAGTTCAGCGAGCGCGTGAAACACTTTCTTTACGGAACGTGAATTTTTGTAACAAAGTTGAACGATTTGTAAACGTTGTCAGACGCAAGGCTTTCCATGATGAAATGCTAAACCAAACGGAACAAAAATAACATGACAGCTTAACATGACTCATGCGTGATCTGTCAAAAAAGCTTTGAAAAAACATATCTACTTGGATCATCCGTTATTTTCAATACACAATTGAAGCATAACCCGCTTCCATCATAATTTAACTGCAACGACTTTTAGCGTATAATAACTATAAAGTCACCTTTACGTATACATGTTTTCATAAATATCGTGTTAGAGTGTTCGGTATCTTTAAACTCTTATCAAATCGATTTCCATTAACACCTTTTTGAAAACTAAAGTTTTCATATTAAAAAACTAACAATTAGGCACATTATTATCTGCAATTTCAAGCCTATTTCTACCTTTTGAAACGCTGGAAGTAATGTACATACTTACATATTCATACTTAATATAACCATAAGCAATCAAATACTCAATAATTAATGTTAGACTAGCAGCGAACAGATTGCATCATTTTCTGATTCAAAGCAGAGAAAATAGCCCCCCTTTAGCGATCACGATTCGCTAATTAAATTACATTAATTATGAACACATTATAATAATAATAATACTTCACATTTATGAGACTAAGTAATTAGATCGACAAAAAACACATTAGAATAAGTCTAATCATTTGATTAATTATCAATTGCGACAATTTAATTTCGAGTATTTATTTTCTCTGCTAGAGGAAATCTCGAGTATAAAACTGCTGAGTGACACTGAAATTGTATTCAAAAGTTGAAAGTCGCTAGCTTGTAAAAGTAAGTGCATAATCTATTACACGCGCTAAAATAATGAGATTGCAAGCTTTACTTTTGTTGTTGGTTTTCGTGTTTTTGGCCGGTCAGGTGCATTGTTGGAGAAGGTATGGTTCAAATGGAGGTAATGGTGACAACGGTGACAACGGCGATAATGGTGACAGCGATGATAATGGTAATGGAGACAATGGTGGCAATAGACGTAACGGCAGACCAAGAGGAGGTCGCTTAATCTTTGGAGGCGGTGTTCAGAGTGCTATTGGTGGCGGCTTAGGTCTTTCTCGCAGACGCTGGGAATAAACACTTACTCCAACGGTATAATGGCTAAACTTATAACGGATTATATATATAAACGAGAGTTGATGCCTAAATATTGTGATCCGACAACACTGAGAAAGTAGCAAAATTGTGATTCGTGTCATCAGAGACCTATAATAAAATTTCTCGAGGAATATTTATGGAAACTCCATAACGAAAATTCCTTTGTTTCATTTTCTTCCGCTTTTCCCCAAAAAAAAAAAATTAGTAAAAGTTGGTTTGAGAGCGATATCAATGGTTTTTCGGCAAATTCTAATTTATCTAAAATTACTAAGTTTTTTGATATATATAATAGGTTGTCAAAAAAGTCTTGCGGTATTTTCGCTAGTTGGCGCTGAAAGCGCGTAGTTCTAGTTTTATTCGTCTCATCGGGTCATGCTATACCTTTTTGGAAAGCTCATTTCACGCGCTAACACGTGTTTGATTGATTGTCGTTTCTTTTAAGTCGTTCGTGAGTTATAGCGTCGCACACATGGAGCAAAATAAAGAGAAAATACGGCATATTTTACAGTACTACTACGATAAAGGCAAAAATGCAGCTCAAGCCGCCAATAAAATTTATGCAGTTTATGGACCCGACGCAGTTTCCATTTCCACCGCACAACGATGGTTTCAACGTTTTCGTTCTGGTGTAGAGGTGGTGGAAGATGCGCCACGCTCCGGAAGGCCTGTCGTCGAAAATTGCGATAAAATCGCTGAATTGGTCGAAAGAGACCGGCATAGTAGCAGCCGTAGCATCGGTCAAGAGGTGGGCATGAGTCATCAAAAATTAATTTCAATTTCAATAAAATAAAAAAAAATTCTATAAAAATACCGCAAAACTTTTTCGACACCCCATTATTTCGGCATTAGAAAACAAAAAGAAATTTTAATCAACGAAAATCACTTTATTGTTTTTCAAAATATTTTTCATTAAGATCTACATACAAGGTCTGCCGCAAAAGAAACAGGACTGTTAAAAAAACAACAAAAAATTAATATTTTTCTAAATTTTTCAAAATAGTTTCCTTGTGCTTCGATACAGCGTTTAGCCCGGTCAATTAGCATTTCAAATGAGTGTTTAAGGTCATTTTTCGGAATGCTCTTGAGAATATCGGTCGTCGCCTTTTGGATAGCTGAAATGTCCTGAAACCAGTGTCCTTTCATGGGCAAATGAAGTTTTCCAAATAGGTAAAAATCACAGGGTGCCAGATCAGGTGAGTAGGATGAGTGATTTAATGGTTAATATGGAGTTTTTTGTCAAAAAATCAGTGACAAGCGTCGACCGATGACAAGGCGCATTATCGTGCAACAGGCGCCAGGACCCTGCCTCACGGTATTGTGGTCGAGCACGATGAATGCGTGACAAAAGACGCTTCATAACACCAAGGTAAAACACAGCATTAATCGTTTGGCCAGGTGGGACGAACTCTCGGTGTACAATACCCTCGGAATCGTAAAAACAAATCAGCATTGTCTTTATTTTTGACTTGTGAAGGCGACCGACTTCTGATCGTCACAGAGGTCCTCACGACCTTCTTGGAATCGCTTAAACCACTCAGGCACATTACTACGGGATAGGCACTGATCACCATAAACTTTTTTCATCATTTGAAATGTTTCAATAAACGTTTTCCCAAGTTTAAAACAAAATTTAATATTTGCTCTTTGCATTTTACGACCGATGACCAAAAGCTGCTGTCACTTTTTGATCGATAACATCGATTGTAGTTATCCAATTGTCTTAAAATGCTTACGAAATGTCAACAGAGATCAAGACTTTTTATTTCAAACTTTCTGTTTCTTTTGCGACAGACCTTGTATATACTTTTTCATGCGCTTGAACCAATTTTCGAAGCACTTTTGCCACTCCAATTGAGGTACCACAAAACATGTGTTTTGAACGTATTCACCGTCTCTTCAGCTGTCGAAAAACGTTGACCTGTTAGATTAACTTTTACGCACGAAAATAAAAAGAAGTCATTCGGTCCCATGTCAGGACTTGACGGTGGATCCTTCATGAAATTGATGTTTTGAGTTCTGCGGTTGTTGCAGTCGATGTATGTATAAGAGTTTGCGTTTTCGTGGTGAAGAGTTATCTGCTCTCAGCGGTTGGTTTTCCAGATTTCTTGATTGTGTTGTGTTGTGTATCACTCACTTTACTGTTCTAATACTGTGATCAAATTGAATGGTAAATTTTTGATTTATACTTTGCGTGTTTTTCGAATCGGTTTTTTTATTTCTGTAAGTTGGTAGTACTGTTAGTGACATCTGTGCTAAATTTCACGTCAAAATATTCATTAGTATTTAAGATACGCGTCGTTTTGTGAGGCTCTAAAAGTGAATTCTTCGATTTTTACTTTGTCTGAATTTATTGAACAAATGCACCATCTCATACTGCATTGGTTATTCGTGATCATTTCGCCACATTTTCAACTAATATTGTGCCACAACCACCGCATTCGTCTAATTTACCTTCAAATAACTTCTGGCTATTCAGCAAATTCACATGACCACTCCGATGACACCGTTTTGACTCAATTGAGTATATAAAAGCTGAATCGAAGAAGGCGTGATGGCCATCACGACGGAGGATTTTTTCAAGTGCTATGACGACTGGAAAATTCGTTGGCATAAGTGTATTGCAGTGTGAGGGAATTACTTTGAAGGAAAAGAAATGGACAAAATTCGCCTTTCAATTTGATCACAATAGTACGTTGTTCTAGTGATATGGTAGCGATATATTCAGTTGTTCCAAAAACAAAGGCAACCATTTGCTTGTAATTGCTTCGTGTGCGAACAAGTTTTGTTGGATTCGGCTCAATTTTGAAACACCCATGAAGTAGACTGATCATTACTTTCGGGGAACATATGCGTAAATCCACGTTTCATCATCTCTCACGACTTCATAGATGTGTTTCAAAGCACATCTACCATGTTTTGTTAAAGTTTCTCCCGACCAATTGACACGATCCTTTTTTTGAGCGATAGACAATTTGTTTGGAATCCAACGTGAACATTTTTTTACAGTCAAATGTACACGACATTGTACGTGTGTGTTGGACGACCTTCACAAAATCAGTCTTTTAGCGATCTACGACTTCGATTGAGTTCACCATACCATCAATAACTATTGGCCCTTAATGGTGCTTCATCGCCAAAAACTTAATTAATAGTCCACGTCGAAATTAAAAAAAAAACAGTGGCGCGATTTGGCCGAGATGAATATTTCAAGTTACTGTAAGCAACCCAAATAGCGGTCGTATGTATCAACGTTGTGAGTAAGTACAACATCAAAAATGTCAAACTTTGCGATAAAGTTGTTGGTTGTCGGATAGCAACACTAAGACTGCCAAATCCCAAAATATAAGAGACAACCTATGTAAATATAAAACAATTATACTCAAAATTTCCCGGAAGTACTTAATTTACATATATTTTTAAATAACTTACCACCGCCACATTGACAAAACTAAATTTTTAAACAATTTCAAAAAATATATTTAGGACATAACACTTCTAGAACCACTTCCAGAAATTATTGGGCAAGCCTTCGATTTGGAAATATTTGGTATATATTTGCCACCTATCGCTAATACAACTGAACATATTTCAAAATACCTACTAAATATAAACCTTTAAGAAAATCCTTAAAAATTACTAAATTTTGAAATTGAGTTGCCAACATTAAACAAAAGGAAAACTGCAAATAGCAAGACATAGTATGTGCGGTGTATTATAAGTTTTAGATATATTCTCCAAAACGTTTAACAAGCCTTCTTCTATCTTCTTTTTTTGGAATTGGTTCTGAAATAGAGTTGCCATCTAGAAAAATATAAATGAAATTTCTTCAAAATATGTATTGAATGCAAATCGTCTGGAAAATATTTTTTAAAAATATTGTTCAAGTTTACGATATATATGTTTAAAAAGAGTTGCCATCTACGAGAAAAAGTTTAAATGAAAAATTTAGAAAATACAGCGTGCATTAGATATTTCAAATATATTCTCATAAATATTCTATAAGTTTTTAATTTGGAAATGGTTCTGAAATATAACTAAAATTTTTCCAAAATATGTATTAAAAGTCGTTTGAAAAAGATTTAAAATAAATATTGCTCAAGCTTTCGATCTAGCAATATTTAAAAAGAGTTGCCACCTAAAAGAAAAAAGTTTACATAGAAAGTAATAAAAATATGTGACATATGTGCCCAAAGAATAAGGTGACATTGTATTTATTTTGAAAATTCTTTATTTATTCTTCCAAATCAATTTCATCCCCTTCAAATTAATCCCCTCGCGATGCAAGGCACTTATGCCAACAGATTTTCCAATCTTCAAAACACTGGTTGTAGTCACTTTCCGGGATGGCCTTCAGTTCCGTCTTCGCTGCGGCTTGAATCTCCTCTATCGTATAAAAACGGAGTCCCCGGAGCGGTCTTTTGAGCTTGGTGAACAGCCAGAAGTCGCACGGCGCCAGATCAGGTGAATACGGTGGTTGCGGAACGATATGGGTTGAGTTTTTGGCGAAATGATCACGAATTACGAGGGCAGTATGGGATGGTGCATTATCGTGGTGTAAAAACCAAGAATTGTCTTTCCACAATTCCGGCCTTTTTAGGCGGATAGCGTTACGCAAACGACGCATAACGTTCAAATAATATTCCTTGTTGACTGTTTGACCGGTTGCAAGGAATTCATAATGCACAACTTCACGATAATCGAAGAAAACAGTCAACATGACCTCGATTTTTAAGCGACTTTGGCACGATTTTTTTGGTCTCGGCTCTCTTTTGGCACGATATTCGCTCGATTGATCGGTTGTTTTGGGGTCGTAAGCATAGATCCAAGTCTCATCGCCAGTTATAATGCGTTTCATGACACCCTGGTAGTCGGAAAGCATCGTTACACACACTTCAACGCGACGCCTTTTTTCCAAAAAATTCAATGTTTTCGGTACCAGTCGAGATTTGACGCGCTTGAGGCCCAAAACATCCTTCAAAATGGTATTGGCTGAGCCTTTCGATATGCCAACTTCATCAGCAAGGTCTCTAATTGTTAATCGACGGTTTTTCAACACCAAATCTTTGATTTGTTGAACGTGAGCTTCGTCGGTTGAGGTTGATGGTCGCCCTGGACGCTCTTCGTCTTCGACACGTTCACGGCCGGCTTGGAACTCACTATACCACTTGTAAACAGTTTTTTTAGACATAGCCTCATCACCAAAGGCTTTCTGCACCATCCTCAACGTATCCGCAGCAGAAAATTGATTCCGTAAACAAAATTTAAAGCAAACAAATTTCGACATCGCAAAAAACGAAAAACTCACTTTTAGCAGCTCACAAAACGACACGTATCTCAAACACTAATGAATATTTTGACATGAAATTTGACATAAATGTGACAGACAGTACTACCAACCTAAAAAAAAAATAATTCTCCAAATCCTTCGACGCGCGCAGTTTAAATTCAAATGTCACCTTATTTTTTGGGCACAGTATAGTTGGCAATTATCCGCTGACAACTGTTTTGTATGTTTTAGAAAAGTATTTAATAAGTGTTCAACGAGTATATGTTAGAAACTGCGTTATCATATTTTAAAAAGACTAAAACTGAATATTTTGCAAAACGAAATGGTTAGTTCACATCAATTAAGATATAAAAATAGATTAAAAGTTATTGCTTTTAATACTTTTACAATTAAGATTTTTTGCATTGTCATAAGACAAAAAAAGTCGCTCTCATTTTTTATTGTCTCTCAAATCTATAAATATCTTACCCACACTATAAGATCTTCTACGCACGTATTAATGCAATTATGAATGGTCACAATGATGTGGAAAGAAACATAATGAAAATGCAATTACTTTCTATTCAATTGAAAAGGGACGCGAAAGTTGTGTGGGCGATCAAAACTAAGTTGAATTGAAGTAATTAAATTTTCCCAAGTGAACAATGGAAACAATTCACTGGCGTACTTTTGCAATAAAATGTATACCATATATGTTACAATGTATATGTGTATATGGTACATAGATTCGAAAACTAACGGGTGTTTCTTTAGAAGTGTAGTTTTCAATAAGGCAATACTTTTGTCGGAGTTGATCATTTTAAGCTCTTATTAGATTTATACACAATTTGGTTCGCCATTTCATAATGAGCAGACTTACTCCGGAACAATGCTCACAAATCGTAAAAATGTATTGCCAAAATAATTGTTCGGTTTGCCCGACGTGTGGCGCGCTGCGTCTAATATTCGGTCGACATAATTGCACAGCGAAGTCGGTAATTCGAACAGCCATGGATCGATTTCATACCACGTGTACTCTAGTAGATAATGCACATGCACATAGACTCCGAACAGTGCGCACCGAAGTCGCTATTGCTGCTAGGGAGTAGCGTATCGAAGAAGACTGAGAAGAATCCATCTGCCATCGCGCGCCACAATTGGAAATGACACACATGTGTAGACAAAAAGAAAAGGATACCGAAATGCGTCAGTATGGAGAGCTTGAGAAACTGGCCGACAGGGGTAATGCTCGAAAATTCCACGAAAAGATGCGGTGACTAACGGAAGGTTTCAAGACCTGAGCATACACTTCTAGGACCCAAAGTGGTGATGTAGTGGCTAATGTTCAGTGCATACTGAAGTTATGGAGTGAACACTTCTCCAGCTTGCTGAAAGGCAGTGAAAGTGTAACATTTGGAAGATCGATGAATATTTGAGTAGCAATTACCCGTCTGAGAAACAACAAAGCGGGAGTGAGCCCATGGATTGCCGAGCGAGCAATTCAAATATCGCGGCGAAGAACTGATAAGAACCATGCATCAGCTTCTTTGTAAAATATGGTCGGATGAAAGTATGACTTCGAAATTGTGACTGTCAACAGTGATGTTGGAGCCAAGTCGCGAGTGCGACGACTGTTTGTATGATGACAGGAGATATTCCGTCTTGCCCTCGTTCACTACCAAATCCATTTGCTTCGCTTCTTTGTACATCTTGGAGAAAGCAATACTGCTTTCTCGTGGTTGCTATGGCTAATGATATCAATATCATCGGCGTACGTCAGCATCTGTACGCTATTATTGAAGATTGTACCTTCTCTATTCAGATCTGCAGCTCGAATTAATTTCTCCAGCTGTAGATAGAAGAAATCGCATGATAGGGAGTCGCCTTTTCTGAAACTTCATTTGGTATCGAACGGCTCGGAGAGGTTCCTCCCAATCCTGTCGAATTTTTTGGTATTGCTCAAAGTTAATTTACACAGCCGTATTTGTTTTGCGAGGATATAAAATTCAGACACATCGGCAGCTCCTTTTCGTGTTGTCAAAAGCACCTTTCAAATCGGCGAAGAGGTGGTATGTGTCGATTCTTTTTGTAAGGGAATTCATGGGACAAGTTAAATATGTGGTCAGTTGTTGATTTTCCAGACCTAAAGAAACACTGATAAGGTCTAATCAGTTTGTTGAAGCTGGGCTTTAATCTTTTTTACGGTACGCTCGATAGCACCTTATATGTGATGTTAAAGATGCTTATCTCACGTTAGTTGACGTAGGTTGTGGGGTCTCCCTTTTGTGGACTCCAATCGTCGGATATTGCATTATCACCAACAACAATGTTTTTAAATTCAACACATATACTTTGTGCCAACAGGTGCTACCACTAAGTTGCAGATATAGACACAGGAAGTCCTCCTTCAAAGTACAATGCTTTAAGATTATGTAGTCAAAGCCATTTGCTTTAAGTGCAGAAGAACTTCGCATTGAAAATCGCCGGCTCGAAAGCGATCTAAGCCCATACTTTCTTAAAAAAAGCTGTTCAGAATGATTCGAAGAACATTTTCAGAAAATGCGTTTTTTCCGTTTTTTTTTGGGGGGGCTTCTACAAACCGACCCGCTCTAAAGTCAAATAACCAATCATTGGCAAGAAACCATTGGTCCGTAAAATGTTGAAAACTAGGACTTTTATAAAATATTTCTGACAACCCTAGAAAATAACACTTCAACTCCTAATAATTATCAAAATATAATATGTAATGGTTTGTCAGCAAAGATGTTATCACCCTTTTTAAAGCATTTGCAGATAATTTTATCTGAGTTGTGTGTGCTTTTGCCACTAGCTTACTATAGAAACCGATCTAAAAATGCATAATTTTTCTAAATATGTAACTGCCATTATCTAGTGTTGTCAGAAATTATTATTATTGTGTGAAGAAAAAAAAGAGCCTAACTCAAGTTTCGAAAAAATATATTTTTGTGTCTAAAATCATGTACCATAGTTGCAGATATAGACACATGAAAGCCTAGTTATTCAAAGTAAGGGCTTTATAGATTATGTAGTTAAAGCATTTGTGTTCAAATAGCTAGTTATTATTACCGCAACCAGACTCCTGTCTAAAGGCGACTTATGTTTTTTTACTTAATACAAACTTTTATTATAATTTATGTGCGCATGCACAAGGCAAAAGTACGACAAAAGGTATTATATGTAAATATTTTGCAATATCATGCTGTAAGCGCCTACTGCTTTGCACATATACATACATATATTTGTGTAATATACGTAACATAGTTGTAGAGATTAAGGAAAGCAGAGTTGTTGCTTAAACAGAAAGTTTAAAATATCCTTTGTGTTCGTGTGCCTACACGTGTATACGAGCGCAGATAACCGTTATAAAGCGAGCATATATTGTGTTTGCTATTACTTTGCATATGTTGCTGCTGTTGCTGCGTTAATGAATATTTTCTAGCTGTGCGGATGATGAGTAGTCTAACATACGTGTCAAGGTCGTGCGAGGCAAATTCTCGTTGATTTGGCATAAGTTACAAATACACAAGGGGCTTCGGTGAATCTTCTACTTTATTTATATGCACAAACGAATATGAAAGTGTATTTATAATTAGTGAAATTTTTTTTTATTATTGGTGGGTTAAAATCAAGGTATTGGACCAAATTAAAACATGAAATAAAATACTTTGGTTTGTTATCTCGGTTTTTACATCGTATTAAGTTGTCAAAAAAGTCTTGCGGTATTTTTATTGAATTTTTTTTTTATTGAAATTGAAATGAATTTTTAATGACTCATGCCCAGCTCTTGACCGATGCTACGGTTGCTACTATGCCGGTCTCTTTCGACCAATTCAGCGATTTTAACGCAATTTTCGACGACAGGCCTCCCGTTGCGTGGCGCATCTTCGACCACCTCGACACCAGAACGAAAACGTTGAAACCATCGTTGTGCGGTGGAAATGAAACTGATTATCCATAAACATGCGAAATTTTAAAATGTTCGATGCCTCTATCGAACTTGCCCTTCCTTTACTTGTTTTTTATTGAAATTGAAATGAATTTTTGAAAATATGCCGATGTTTTTATGCCGATTCTCTTTATTTTGCTCCATGTTTGCGACGCTATAACTCACGAACGACTTAAAAGAAACGATAATCAATCAAACACGTGTTAGCGCGTGAAATGAGCTTTCAAAAAGGTATAGCATGACCCGATGCGACGAATAAAACTAGAACTACCCGCTTACAGCGCCAACTAGCGAAAATACCGCAAGACTTTTTTGACAACCTAATATTTTTAGCAATGGACTAAGAGAAGTTTCGATACATACTATATGAAGTTATACAAAAGTTTTCCATTCAAGCACTTGATTCCCATCGTTCAGTTTGTATGGTAGCTATATTCTATAATGGGCTTAGATCAATGAGAAAAGGACTTGTGCGAAATTTCGGAGCGATAACTCAAAAATTGAGGGGTCACTTCGCAAATATACTGACAGACAGACGGTTTTGGATAAATCGACTCAGTTCATCAAGCTGATCACTTAAATACATATATATATATATTTTGTAGGAACTCTGAGACTTCATCTGGGTGTTACAAACTTCGTGGAAAACTTAGTACTATGCACTCTGTTCAGCGTATAAAAATTGATTTGCAAACAAATTAGTTTGTTCTTACGCAACTACAATTTACTTTTCGTTTTATATAAAACTTTTTCCATTGTGAAAGAAACTCACATAACTTGCACCAATTGCTCAATAAAAAACTTTTTCCAATAGAACAATATACAGCATGCATGAATAGTGTAAGCGCTGGCGAACACTGCGTATGAGCAACCTTTATTGCTTACAATTGGCAGTTGTTCATTTTCAGCGCAATCTCCACCTCTATCCCTAACACTTTCGCTCAACTGGCGTACGGTGTGCTTTTTTTCTACAACTAGTATTGTGGACGCAAGCTGTGCATACGCTTCAATAAGCGCGTAATAAATATTGAAGTTTATTTTTAACCCAACACACTGCTATCCTGACTCACTCATCTATTATACCTCTTTCAGTATTCATTGGCTGTTGCTTATAAGCAGTATAGCAGAAATGTTGAATGAGATTACCACGTGCTCTTCATAATATTGTAATACATAATCCATACCTTTATGGTGTTATTGATAGCTGCATTAAGGTGATGCTAATTGCACTGAGTTTGAATATAGATGATGAGTTTTAATGTTAGATGTGATAAATTATGAAATTTTAGGATGTAAATTTCGTAAGCTTACCAATTAAAAAATGCAAATAAATAACAGCCAATTTTATGCTCCACATAAGTATTTTACTACAGGGTCCGGCACTCGAAGTGTAACCAACTTCAGACCGTTCGCGCAGCTGTCGCACTGGAATCAGCTGTTTATAAATTTGCTGAATGACAGTTCGGAGTATTGTTCACAAGTGTACAAAAGCGTTTTGCCAAAAGTGAACGCAAAAAAAAAGTGATCAGCGATGGAATTCAAACGTAATAGTGTGATTGCTTTATATTTAGCTGGAAAATCACAGCCAGCAATTGCTCGTGAGCTCAAACACCTTAATGTGAATAAAGTTTTTGTTTATCGCACCATCACTCGTTACAATGATACTGGTAGCATCGCAAAACGCCATGGAGGTGGTCATCAAAAGACTGCAACGTCACGTGAGATGGTTCGGAAAGTGAAGAAGCGACTTGAGCGAAATCCACGACGAAGTGCCAATCAAATGGCTAAAGAACTGAAAATATCCGACCGCAGCATCCGACGCATATTGAAAAATGAGCTCAAGGTCAAGCCTTACAAGTTCCAAAAGGCCCATGATCTCACACCGAAGCAGCAACAAGTAAGACTTGAGAGAGCGAAGCAGTTGCTTCGCTTGGCCGAAAGCGGTCAAATTCCGAACATTGTGTTTTCTGACGAAAAAATTTTTCCAATTGAGCAATTCGTAAACTCTCAAAACGATAGGGTTTACTTGACCGACCGTTCATACGAGAATCTAAGTCATCGGTTGGCCACCAGAAGGCAGCAACCGCCACAAATAATGGTTTGGGCCGCTGTCACCGCAGATGGGCGCTCTCCAATTGTTTTCATCGAGCCTGGCGTCAAAGTAAATGCGACATATTATCGGGAAAGTGTTCTGGAGGCTGCTTTGAAGCCGTGGGCAAATAAACATTTCGGTCGCAAACCATGGACGTTTCAACAAGACTCAGCACCGTCTCACAAAGCGCGAGTGAACCAAGAATGGCTGAAAAACAACGTTCCGAACTTCATTACGACCACACAATGGCTCTCGAATTCACCAGATGCGAATCCAATGGATTATTCTCTCTGGGCCATTTTGGAGAGCAAGGTCCGAAGTAAAAAATACACCAGTCTCGAGATGCTGAAGAAAGCCATTGTCCGTGAGTGGGCCAAAATACCGGCAAGTCACATTCGGGCAGCTTGCGTTTCGTTTTTTGACCGTCTCAAGGCCATAGTTAAGGCAAAAGGTGGTCATATCGTGCAAAAGTGAATTGGTCCTGAATTTATGATTATTTTCACACATTTTGTACTTTAAAATAAATAAAAATAATTTTCGAAAGCCAATTTATGGCTGTGTGCCGGACCCTGTATTTCAAGAATGAGATATCGTAATTGGGAGTAACAATTAAAAAAGGAGTTAAATTAACTAATATTAAAAATTCTTTATACAAATTTTATTCCACTTTCAAAACGATTTTATATGCATAAAAAAATTATTGAGTTACAGATATAAAATAAAAATTTGTTTCCTCAATTTTTTTTATGTTATATTTGAGCAATTCACAACCTGTCGTAAAGCATCGTAAAATCGTAAAATTATAAAAAAACAAGTGTAAAAATTTATAATTTTACGATTTTACGATGCTTTACGACAGGTTGTGAATTGAACAATTATTTTTTTAGTGCACCCCTAATGTGCGTCTATTTCAACTCTTTTACGCGTTCGTTCTAAGCAAGTGTATAGTACGTTGTCTATGAAATTATGTATAAGTACTTAATCATAGCTTTTATTACATATATACATATATATTTATTAGAACTTATGTAAATACAAACACACAAAAGAAAGTTATACAATAAATATTTAAGTAAGTTTATTCTTGTCTCAAAAGACCGAAGTAAACTCTTGCGTGGCTGTCGCTTGATTTGAAAGCTAATTTGCTCGCGTAAGCGGTGCTACGCCAATAAAGAAGAAGAATTTTCTTTTAAAAACATCTCAGAAAATAGATACAAAAGTTGCTAAGGTTTTAAAAAAAATGGAGAAATCATTGAAATATTTTAATTAATATTATTTTTGGTTTTTTTATAATTAATTTTTTTGCGAAGTATTAAAATACTTTTGTATTAAGATTGCTGTGTGTATTACTTATGATTTTTTGTTAGAAAATTCCTCCTAAAAATCAATATTTGTTTCCAATTTTCAAAAACAAAAGCATAAAATTTACTTTTTCCAAAATGTATAATTTTTGATTACTTCAAATAAACTTACTCAACAGTTATTTTAACCGGTTTTTGCATATAAAAGTGTTCTAGAATAACACACAATTTTCCAAAACTCTTTAAAAGTTAGTTCTTACGTTTTAATACTGTTTCTTATGAAATTCAGAATACTCAGCAAATTACTCTAAAATCCGAGCACTGCTCATGCAATACAATCTTACCGTAGAATGGGCAAGAATTATATCTTCATAAAGAAGTATCAAGATATCGTCTGAAAAGTGCGTTATTGCTAGCCGCTTTGAAATTGAAATAGAATTTTGAATCATTTCCAACACTATTACGTAGAGCACAAAATTCTCTTATGTTCGTTAATATTTCTAGATTACTGAGACAGTAAAACCTTTGGGCGAAAGTGCTTAAGGAGGTATTCTGGTCTAGACGTATGAATTTTAGGCATTTTTTAAACTAAGATAAAAAAAAGTGAAAAACATTTTTACTATCCATTTTTTATGTTTTTATTGACATTTTAATAATAAAGAAAACTTGCTCA
This sequence comes from Bactrocera neohumeralis, assembly GCF_024586455.1. Classification (NCBI taxonomy): domain Eukaryota; kingdom Metazoa; phylum Arthropoda; class Insecta; order Diptera; family Tephritidae; genus Bactrocera; species Bactrocera neohumeralis. The sequence goes on from NC_065922.1 coordinate 63,963,684, forward strand.
AAATTCGTCGAGATACGGTGGATGGGGGCTTCAAAAAAAACAGCGTCTGGATTGACTGATTTCAATTTTAGAGATTAAAATACAAAAAACTAAAGATTCTTTATTAGTAAGGATGTCGTTATCGGGTTGACCATTTTCAAAAAAAAAAAATAGCAAAATAGCGTCGACTTTTTTTGACCCAATTTTTCGACCTTTTTGAATTTTTTAAAAATACTTCAAATCATTTAGGCAGAGGTTAGAGCAATATGGAAGATAACTATTTCAAAAATTTAAAATGAGATATCATGTCAAAAAAAAATAGTTTGAAGAAAAACGCGTTTAAAGTTTAGGAGACAATTCTACAAAATCGGCTGTATCTCCGAAAATACAATTTTGAAAAAAAGTCATATTTTTGGTAAACTTTCAAAATATATACAAAAATCGATTTTTTAAAAATATTTCTTAAAATGAGAAAAAATAATGATAGTAGTAAATCTGTTTACATAGGAGCACAATTTTGGTACTTTATATACACATACGAGTATACACATCTCTTAGGAAAACAGAGTTACATAGGAAAACCCTAATACCATGTTCCGACTGACACAGAATCATTAGATTTAGGCTCTTGAGTAGATTATCTCACTAATCTACTAGATTTAGCAAGATTCAGCCATGCAAAAATTACATTTGTTAATCTTGTCAACGAAGAGATTTGAAGCTAATCGAAATCTCCCTTGACGACTCTAATGTAGCACCAACTGTTTGTCAGTAGGGAAATGTATGTACATATATAATAATGTAATGACAGCTGATTTAGACACCACAAAGAGAAAAACTGCAAAGAATAATAAAGGAAAATGTAAACAAGTAAATAAATTTAAAGCAATGTTTCTGAAACCACCTGGCAGTCGACTTCCTAAAAACTAAACAATTTCGTTCATTATTTCCATTCAAAAATATTTTTTACAAGTTTGAAGCCGGATCAAATTACGCAAAGTAATAATTATTTAATTTACAATGCATTTGGGTAATCGGCTTAAAAAGTTCAAGAGCATAAGTTTTAGCTGATGAAAAGCAAGAAGCAGCAAGCACTTTTTTTCGCTCAGTAAAACTGAAATGCGAATGAATTTAGCAGTACAAAATAAACTGAGATAAAATTTTTCAAAATAACCTAATTCAGAGCAAAGAACAAGCCGTCTAAAACTCTAATTCGAGCTATGAATATACATACAAGATACAAATATTGAGACTCTGCAGAAGTAAAGAACATGAGATATCTTGATATTGTCGCTGTTCTGTTCGCTTGATTTTTTAAATTTTATCTGACTCAATAACTTTCTAATAGAAAAAATAAAACACCAATGACTTTATCTTGAGACCAAAACCGTTCAATACCCCCGGTACTGAAGTTCCTATTGCAAAGTTTTTATCGCAAATATCATTCAGTCTATGAGATACTATGGGTAGCGAAACCTTTTTTGATAATAATACGCTGCTGTGGCAAAAAGGGCTGAATCGGATCAATAATTACTTCAGTCCTTATATAAAAAAACTTTTAACTTCTGGCTGACTTTATACCGTAAATATCCGTCAATATGTGAGTAATGAAATTTAAAAAACGTGTTTTTCTAATAACAATGTATATTCGTGTCCAAAACAGATAAAATTCTGTGAAAACTTGCCTTGCTCCCACATAACAAATATCAACATTTTTAGCATTCAATACGACCCCTATCTCCTCCTAAGTTTCTAATATAAACTTCCGGTTGGCTTCATACCGTACAAATCGGTTAATATGGAAGATAATGGGTTGTCAAAAAAGTCTTGCGGTATTTTTATTGAATTTTTTTTTATTGAAATTGAAATTAATTTTTGATGACTCATGCCCAGCTCTTGACCGATGCTACGGCTGCTACTATGCCGGTCTCTTTCGACCAATTCAGCGATTTTATCGCAATTTTCGACGACAGGCCTTCCGGAGCGTGGCGCATCTTCGACCAACTCTACATCAAAACGAAAATGAAAAATGGAAACTGTATCGGGTCTTTAAACTGCACAAATTTTATTGGTGGCTTGAGATGCATATTTGCCTTTATCGTAGTAGCACTGTAAAATATGCCGTATTTTCTCTTTATTTTGCTCCATGTTTGCGACGCTATAACTCACGAACGACTTAAAAGAAACGACAATCAATCAAATCGTGTTAGCGCGTGAAATGAGCTTTCCAAAAAGGTATAGCATGACCCGATGCGACGAATAAAACTAGAACTACGCGCTTTCAGCGCCAACTAGCGAAAATACCGCAAGATTTTTTTGACAACCTAATATCTTAGTAAAATTAACAGAACATATAATACTGGGCATCCAAGTAGAGGTACTTGGATAAATAGCCTTTTTTTGCCAGATCACACGTGAGTCGTGTCAAGTTGTCATTTTTGTTCAGTATTGTTTGGCATTTCATCGTGGAAAGACTTACGCCTAAATACTCGTAACGTTTACAAATCATTCAACTTTGTTACGAATATTCACGTTCTGTAAAGAATGTGTTTCGCTCGCTTCGCTCAACATAACCTCTATGGTCAACATAATCGGCCTACTGAGCGTACTATTCGCAACAACATCACCCAATTTGAGATCCAGCATTCATTATTGGAAAATATTCGACCGAATAGTCTACGTCCAGCACGCAGTGCAGAAAAATACATAGCAGCCGTACCTGAAACAATACACAAAGACCGTGGAGAGTCAATTCGGCGCCGTTCGAATCTTCTCGAACCGAGGTATGAATTGATTTGGCGCATTTTTCGTAAAGATCTCAAATTGAGAACGTACAAAACACAATCTTTGTAAGAACTGAAGCTGTTCGACCTTCCTAAGTGATATCATTTCGCTCTATGAGCTCTTGAAAAGTTTCAAGAAGATCCGATGTTTTTGAGCCAAATTTTGTTCAGCGATGAGGCCCATATCTGGCTCAATGTATAGTATATGCACACAAGAAAAATTGCATTTGGGACGAAGATAAACCTGAAGAGATGCCAGAGCTACCATTTCATACAGAAAAAACAACGATTTGGTATGATTTGATGATTTTTCTTCAAAAATGATGCATAATACATATATTACATGCAATGAGTTCCGTTACTATTACAAGCCGGCTTTGATCTTTGCAAGTTGCAAGAGTATGAAATGTTTGGTTAAACCCAAACTTAGCCCTTCCTTACTTAAGGTAGTAGTCTGGTAACTTTTGCCTATTTTCATGACTTCTTTAGAGGGTGGTTTTTTATAGGAAAATAAAAATGAATTATCTTGAATATTTACAGTGTTTTTATTTACATATCGAAAATATAAAAAAAAAAATATTTTAAACAATTTAATACTTTATTATTATTATTATTGTCACTCGAAGTTGGAACCTCAAAAACAATGCACCTGGGTGGCCCGGGTGATTTTGGCTCTTGACGTTATCTGAAAAAATATTCTCAAATATTCAATTCTATTCAAATCTTCTTGATTATTCTTAATACAGAGAATGTACGTTCTCTGCTTAATCTATGGACATGTCATTCTGGTCGGAACTACTGAAGTTAAATTTCAAGGGTAAATAACAAAATGGCGGACTTTAAAAAAAGTCCTTTTATTTTAGCAAAGAAAGGGTTGTAAAATAAAAAAGTAGGGGTGAAAAAAATTCTCATTAGTACCGACGAGAACTATAAGTGTGTAGAATAGCCTGTTAAAATTTGAAAGTAATCGGTTCAGTAGAAAAAGTAAAAAAAAAAGTTAGGACCCGGGCCGACCAGAAAAACAATGTTTTGAGAAAAACGCGTTCAAAGTTCAACAACTCCGAGAGAGTGGACTCCGAGGCGCTCTAGGAAACTCGTTCTAACTCCCGAAATATTTCGAATTTCTGTATGAAATTTTCACAGTATATTCTCAAGACATTGTACTTTCAAATTAAGTGAAAAATTTTTCGATTTTTTGAACCCAAGTCACCAGACTGCTACCTTAAATAACCTGCAGTGCTTTGAATTGATTGTCTTGCTTAGTGTTTGAAATGCTAATTTTTTGCTCGTAATAAACCAATTGTGCCAATAAACATTGATATATACCGCAATTTATGTGCCGTTACGTACGTAAATATGTGCATACATACATATGTATGTGTGTATGTGTGTGTGTATATGTATGCAACAGTAAGACAGCATGGCTAAAAGGGTGGCCGTTCATTAATTACTCATTGAAGGGCAAACATTGCATGTTGTCGGAAGAAAGTGATAAAAATATTCCATGCGTTTATGAGTATGCACTTAATAAGTACACATACAAATATGTATGTATAAAAGTAGATTTAAATCCATACGTGCAAACTTACGTGTGCCAAAGCATACATACATATGTATAACTTGCCCAAGTTACTATGCAAACTTAATCAGCTGCGTGTCGATAAATATATATGTATAATTATGTACATAGATATATGTATATACATTTATGTGCATTTATATACAAATTTACATACATACATAGAAGTATTTTTGCATGAATGAATTTTATACATGTGTACATACATATGTATGTGGGTGTCCCTAAATGTCTACAATACTCCGCTTCTACTATCATTGCCACTCTTGTGTGGGTGGCTAAATTTGTTTCGTATGTTACCATGTGCCAATTGGAGGGGTTGTCTTCGCACATAAAACCAAGTCGTTGACTAATTGCCGCTACCCACTTCCTGCGCCCAACTACAACTATTCAATTCATTTTGTGCTCTGTTCAATGCAAATTGAGCGGTTGATTCAAGACAATAAGCAAATAAACAACTTTTTGAGTGGGTGCCGTCAGTCGGTGACGAACTTTTTATGTGCGTTACGTTGTTAAATATTTGTACGTCATAGTGTCTGAGTTTAGCTGATGTAAAATATATATTTTTTATATGAAAAGTTTTGCGGCGATTTTTTTAGGCGTATAATACATGAAAACATTTTTTGTTGTTAATGGACTAGGATATATAATTATCGAACTAAGGTTTTTTGCTGTATACAGTGAAAATGGGGGCGTTTGATTACCTAAGCTGGGATCGAGGATTACCTAAGCTGGGGATTCGGACAGAAAGGCCTCTCTTGTCGGCATGAATGGGAGTGTGGAGATTGAAGTTGTTCGTGGCTGCCCGCATGGTTTCATATACTTACATATGTATGTGGTCCATATATTTGGAACCTTATGATGGATCTGCTTGGTCACCAGTCCAGTGCTGTAAATGTTAGGAAGAAAAAAACTGGCAATGCTGTAGCAGATTGTCACCGGCTACGATTGTCCGGTGAATGGGGTCCAATCTGGGGTTGACATTGAAACCTGGTTTTACTCCACACTTGGCGAATGTTAAGGAGCGGAGCAGTAGCCCCTGGAGTTCGCTCCAGTCTGCTCATATATCGTGGCTTGTTTGGCCTTTGTGGGAGATGCGTGGTGGTTGTAGTCTCAAAAACCTCAAACAGCGTTGTATGATGCTTGCTTGTTTGTCTGTATGTCGCACCTCGATTCAGGTTTTATTAGGTGCACCTCTTATTGACCTGATTGCTGTTGCATTCAGTATAAGAAGGGATTTGTTTGTGTCATTGCTGCGGAATGATTGGACTTCCGACGATGATGTGGAGAGGGAGGGATATCTAGGGAGCAAGAGGCTTCTAGATGATAGGGTTAGGTATAGGTGGCAAGAACGTTGGAACAATAGTCCTAACGGTACGAGCACATTCGGGACGTTGGGTTGAGGATAACCCGGACTTCAGATTCTGTCTGAGTCTGGGTTTTCTGCTTAAGGGGCATGGGCCTCTGATGCATTTTTTGCATTTTTGTTAGTGTGTCCATTCCACACCGCCAATACTTAGCATTTTCAGGTCGCTGATCAACGGATTGATTTGATCCGCTGTGCTTTTGAGCGCCGTGGGGTAAAGCTGTCATCAGCAAGTACCCACGTTGTATACAGTGAATGATAGCGAAGGGAAATCGGGGATAATTTTTCCCAAGTTTGCGTTTCTACAATAATGCTTGCAGACTTTTTCTGCCCAAATGCACTACAATTATCCATGGTGTAGTCCCAAGAAACGAGCAGTTTCGCCGGGATTAAACCAAAGACAAATTGTTGTCAGTTGAATGCGTTTGAATTAGAACTTTCATTTCATTTAGTTTTATTTACCTATAACCCCTATCGATTAGCGATCTTTGGTTGACGCTGATGTTCAGTTTAGGCTGAGTTTAGCCGACCAAAGTATTTGCTAAAAAGATTCAATAGTGGCTTTGACTTGTATTTGTTTTTATTAACGAATGTTTTAGCTATCTCACCGCTCTAGTTCGGTTTAGTCTGAACTTAAACTGTGTATAGGTCGGTCTCTCCCAACTCCCGTGAGGTTTTAGAAAATTCTATGAAAACGTCTCCTCAATCCCAGTGGCAGCCAAACTGCACAGGACTTTTGCCGGAAATAAGACTGACACAATATTAGCTGGATCTGATGAGACTTACACGACCAGCGCAGAAAAAAGAACAAAGACGCTAGTTCTTACTCCTTTCCTGGTTCAGTTCGGAACGATCAAATTCAACCTGTGGACGCACATAAGCCAGAACAGTCGGATTGGGTAGTCGCAAGACATTTATTTTCTGCGGACTCAATCGAGTGGGCTCTGGTTTCCTTCTCCAAATATAAGTCACCGAAGGTAAATAGCATCCTTCCAGCATTTCTGCAACAAGCAGGGTAAGTCTTACTGCCCATCTTGGGCTGATAAGAGATAGCCTTACGATGACGTATATCCCTGAACCAAGGCAAAGATAATTTTCATACTTTTCGCTGGCAAAATCAGTTCCTTCTTGCTAAAAAGCATGAAAATCATTATACATTACGAAATAAAGTCGAAAGCGCTCAAGTTCACACCCTTATATGCAGATCAGAATGACAAAACATTGGCATTTCCTACCAACGGCGGAAATTTATAGTTCGATGGACAAGGAGAGGTGACGATATGCACTTCCTTAGATATCGAAGGTGCTTTTGATGGAGCTTAGTTGTAGATGAGCTTCTTGAGCTGCTGACCAACAATGGGGTCCGTTGCCAAAGCAGAGAGAACACTCTATGCATTATTCTGCATAGGGGCTTAGGCCTGCCAAATGGTTGCTAACGTACTAAATATCAAGCTGTCGAAAACAACCATCGTCCCATTTACCGAGAGAAGGTCCCTGCCGGGCCTAAGGACCCAAACCTTTGGCGGCAAAAAGTAGATATGACATATGGCAACAAACATCTTGATCACACTTTGAATTATACTCTTCGCGATTTGAATTCTACCCTTCGGGCCACAAAAGCACTCGAGGTGTGCAATCGCTTGGCCGGTAAAATCTGGGGCTGCAAGCAAAGGAGTAGCAGGCGGATGTAAACCACGATCGTAGGACCGATTGTTACATATCGAGCGGCGACATTGGAAAGCAAAGGCACCGCAGATTTCTGTAGGAAACATAGTAAGCTCCAAATTGCAGCAATTAGTTTGAGCTGATTGCTTTACAAGGGACATCGCTCTCCAACTTTAGATGTTCACTTCATCATTATGCATTCCTGCACATAATTGAATGGCAAAAAATTTGTTGGTGCCCCTCACATCTACACTGTCTGTGAGAGGCGAAGTAGAATATTCTCAGTTCACATAGTTCCTTCGTGACTATCTATGTCAACCGTCTGATTTCTCAATAAGTCAAATTAGCACATTTGTGATGGACTCAAAACTTGTCATCGATATATGAAAGTAATTGTAGATATAAAAGGTGACCTCCCGTTGGACTATTAGCAATAAACTGTAGCGTAACCTAACCTAGAAAAAGTTACTTGGTAGTAGTTAATATAAGCGCACCCCTAAGTCGTTTAATATACTGCTTGGAAATTTCTGTACTAAACGTACAATATAAAACCCCTAATCATCTGTATATATATGCATATGTGTGTGCAATGTGACTCACAGCATTCGTTGGAAAAAATGCATTTGCAATTTCTTTGCCATTTTCACAATCCCCTGAGTCTCATATTTATCTTTTTGTGCGCTTCCATTGTTTTTGTCTGACACATTTGTTGGTTATTCTTGTTGTTGCATTAAATGATTGCTCATTTGGGTGTTGCGTCACTGGAGTGAAATTTCACTTTATCAGAAGTTGGGGAAAATCAATGTGCAACGTCATTGCAATATGCAAATTACTTCATTTATTACATTTCACTTACATTTACATAGAAACACAATAAATTTGCGTATGTGGTTGTGCATGTGGGAGTGTAAGTATATTTAAGGGCGAGGGAATATCCTCAAACTGCTCCGTAGCAATATCAAATTAAAATTCAACTCAAAGAAAACTTCGCTTTTGAGAGGGAAACCCTAGTATACAAAGTCTGTCGCAAAAGAAACAGAACTTTTTAAATATAACTGTTTTTGGTGGCGCCACCTATTGGTGGGTATATGAAATAAAAAGTTTGATCTCTTGTTGACATTTCGTAAAAATTTTAAGACAATTGGATAACTACAATCGATGTTATCGATCAAAAAGTGACAGCAGCTTTTGGTCATCGGTCGTAAAATGCATTTTGAACAAAGAGCAAATATTAAATTTTGTTTTAAACTTGGGAAAACGTTTACTGAAACATTTCAAATGATGAAAAAAGTTTATGGTGATCAGTGTCTAGTAGTAATGTGCATGAGTGGTTTAAGCGATTCCAAGAAGGTCGTGAGGACCTCTGTGACGATCAGAAGTCGGTCGTCTTCAGAAGTCAAAAATAAAGACAATGCTGATTTGTTTTTACGATTCCGAGGGTATTGTATACCGAGAGTTCGTCCCACCTAGCCAAACGATTAATGCTGTGTTTTACCTTGGTGTTATGAAGCGTCTTTTGTCACGCATTCGTCGTGCTCGACCACAATACCGTGAGGCAGGGTCCTGGCGCCTGTTGCACGATAATGCGCCGTGTCATCGGTCGACGCTTGTCACTGATTTGTTGACAAAAAACTCCATATTAACCATTAACCATTAATTACTTACCCTACCCACCTGATCGGGCGCCCTGTGATTTTTAAATATTTGGAGAACTTCATTTGCCCATGAAAGGACACTGGTTTCAGGACATTTCAGCTATCCAAAAGGCGACGACCGATATTCTTAAGAGCATTCCGAAAAATGACCTTAAACACTCATTTGAAATGCTAATTGACCGGGCTAAACGCTGTATCGAAGCACAAGGAAACTACTTTGAATAAAAAATATAACTTTTGAAAATTATTAATTTTTTGTTGTTTTTTTTAACAGTCCTGTTTCTTTTGCGACAGACCTTGTACATACATATATTATGTATATATATACAGGGTGATCTTTACAGTGAGTCGCTAAGAGTTGTTGAAAGACGGTTGTACATGTCAGAAATGCTGCTGGATCCTTACAAATCGGATATGGTCAGATGAAAGCAAGCATAGCTCTACGATTGGAATTTAAGTGTGCTCTGTCAAATCCCCAAAAAAGGAGACCCCAAAATCGGCGCCAACTACCGTACGATAAGCCTCCACAACGTCGCATATAAAGGTCTATCGAGCGTACTGTGTGAAAGATTAAAGCCCATCGTCAACAAATTGATTCGACCTTATCATTGTGGCTTTAGGCCTGGAAAATCAGCAACTGACCACATATTCTGTGCCCCAATCTGTGAAAACAGGATCGACACACAAAACTCTTCCTCGATTTTTCAGCTGCTTTTGACAGCACGAAAGGAGCTGCCTTTAAACCGATATGTCTGAATTTGGTATCCCCGCAAAACTAATACGGCTGTGTAAACTGACGTTGAGCAATACCAAAGAACTCTGCCAGTGAATAGGGGAAGACGAAATATCGCCTGTCATCAAACAAACAATCGTCGCACTCGCGACTTGGCTCCCACGTCACTGTTGACAATCATAACTTTGAAGTTGTAGATAATTTCGTCTATTTAGGAACCAGCATTAACACCACCAACAATGTCAGCCTGGAAATCCAACGCAGGATTGCTCTTGCCAACAGGTGCTACTTTGGACTGCATAGGCAATTGAGAAATAAAGTCCTCTCTCGACGAACAAAAACCAAACTCTATAAGTCACTTATCATCCCCGTCCTGCTCTATGGTGCAGAGGCATGAACAATGATAACAACTGATGAGTCGACGTTGCGAGTTTTGGAGAGAAAAGTTCTGCGAAAGATTTATGGTCCTTTGCGTATTGGCCACGGAGAATATCGCATTCGATGCAACGACGCAACGATGAGCTGTACGAGAAATACGACGTCATTGGCATAGTTCAGCGAATTATTTACCTAATTATAATTATAATGATTAATTAAAATTATAATTATAATTATATATATTCACAAAATTATAATTATAATTATAATTATATATATTATATTATAATTTTAATTAATCAAAACTTAATTTATAAATTCAAATTATAATAATTTTTAACACTAAGAGTTAAATGAAGTTCCCGATTTCTTAATTAACTCCAATTTAATTAATTAAAATTAAACGAATTTATTTATCTATCGAAACATTATTGTATTTTATTTAATTTTTTGTAAGTAAATACAAAAGAAATAAAAAACAACAATTAGCTGGTTTAATTAAATAATAATTAATATTAATTAAAACTATTGAATATTATAACTAATTGTCTCACAAGAAAAAAATAAATCCTTTAAAACCGGACTCTCCAGGACTTGCGAGAATACAGATAATGGGAGTTTCAGTTTTATTTACCATGGTGATTTCCGTCAAACCCTCCCAGTGATTCAGAGGGGGAAACCAGCAAATGAAATTCAAGCGTGCATTAAATCATCAAGCTTATGGTCGACAGTTGAAAACTCCGCCTGAAAATGAATTGAGTGCATAATTTCATTTTTGATTCAGGACATTACGCAGAAATGTTGTTGAAAATTAGTGATGGTTGTTTAGATGTTGACGCTGAAGGCTACATATTACTGTCAAGAGAATTTTTAATTTATAGAAAAGTGATGTGGATCCCATACAATGTTTTTCAGGAATCAACAAAATTTGTGTAGTGATCAGTGGTTGTGTGCAAGAACGATATTAGCACCAAGAAATGAAATTGTTAATAGGATCAACACTGACATTTTAAACGAGGTTCAAGGAGAAATGAAGGAATATTTGTCAATGGATACAATTATAGATACGGAACTAAGAACTTCATATCCTGTGGAGTTTTTAAATTCACTTGAACTATCGGGTGTACCGTCATATAAATCAATTGAAACTAAATGTACAGTAATGCTTATTTCTAGATGCCCTCTATGTAATGGAACAAATTTCTCGATAACAAAAATTGGGACAGAACATACTTGGTGCTACTATTTTAACTGGTGACGGTAAGGGAAATAGTTTATAATACGATCATTATTCACTGACCTTCCATTCTAAAAATGTTCAGTTTTGTCAAGCTTAGCTTTGCTGTTACTATAAACAAGGCACAAGGACAAACATTACAGGTAGCAGGAGTGCATTTAGAAAACCCATGCTTCTCTCATGGTCAACTTTATGTAGCCTGTTCACGTGTATCTAATGCCCGGAATTTACGCATACTTATTTGTAAACGACGGGAAAACTTATAACACTGTCTACAAAAATATCCTAGATTAATACTTTGTATTTTATTTTTTTAAATTGTTAGAACTCAGAATTATTTATTTTTGTTACGGTGAAATACATTTTAACATTTGTTGTTGCATTTCAATACGCATATTTTAAGGTATTGAAACTTCATCGTCTGTAGTAATTTTTAAAAATTGTTGATCTCAGCCAAGCAATAAAATTTAGTTATAATATTGAATAATTTTTATTATTATACCCTTACCCTTTTACGTCGCATACTTATTTAATGGCTCCACTACGGGGAAGCCGCAGGTAAAAGGCTAGTAATTAAAAACCAAAAATTATTTTTAAAAATACACATTATAAGAGGTATTAACACATACCATACAAGTTAAATTAACGATTTCTTAATTTTCTTGTTTTATATCTATCGAAACAATGTTGTTATTTTTGTTTAATTTTTTTGGAAGTAAATACCAAAAAAACAATAATAAAAACGCCTATTTCTTTCAGTTATGAATCTAAGCAAAGAATATGGCTGAAGAAGTCTAGAAAAAAAAAACAAAAAATAAACTTATTAACTTTATACTTATTTAAAATTTTTTTTTTTTTTGAATAAAATTATTTTCCGAAAATTTTCTTAATTTATAGCCTGTTCAAAAACCTGTCATATTTTGTTTACCACAAAAAGAATTTCAACCCTAAAAGCCACTATTAGCAGCGATTTCTATGAAAAAAATGCATCAGTCAAAAAAGATCTTACTTTTCGTCCTCTAGCCCAGTTGAACTTTTTAGGAGTGTTATGGGCACAAATCACAAATCACAACTCTAAATTTTAGAATTTACAAATAAAATAAACTTTACAAAATGCTCGTGTTGTCACAATTGACGAATATCAGCTTTGACCTAAAATATTTGGTGTACTCCGTACTTCACCATGAATCCGTTACAAAATACAATATTTATGCGCACATACATACATATGTACATACTTGCATACTTATATATGCGAAAGTTAAATGTAAACGCAAATGTAGATATGTTTGAGCACACGCGTTTGGGTATCGGCTTGGCCCAGCATTGGGTTAGAATATTGGTCGATATATCGGTATGTCGGCTGTGCGGTGCGATGTGCGATGTGCGCGTTGCGCGTTGATACGCAACAAGGTCATTGGAAAAATCGTTAAAGCAGACGACGAAATTGCCCAAGTATACATACAAATTTTTTTCACTATCATTTGGCGTATTTTCTCCAACTTTTTGACGATTTAGCAGCAGGCAAATTTTTATGAAATTTTTCTAATTTACTAAGTGCTTTGTGGAAATATGCTGAAAACTTTAAAGATTGGCACTTACCTATTCGATTTTATATGTTTTAGCGAGTTTTCGGGTTCCACGGAGTTTTCAAGCCGAAATGGCATCATTTTCAAAGTTCTGCCACAAATCACTTTATGAAAATTACTTTCACTTAATGAAAAGCACACATACGACATAGTACGCTTCTTCTTATAATTACTCATTAATTTAACACATACAGATGTAATTTTCTTTTTTACTATTTTTACTCGACGAATTTATACACTTTTTCTCCAAGGATCTATTAATTTGCTACGGCTTTAAATTACTTGCAGAATATTTTCCAGTCTTCAGCATTAACCTAATATGCCTTTTTGATATATATAAATATGTATGTATGTATTAGTGTATATATGAAAGAAAAAATTACACAGTTTAGTTTTCCGTTTTGATGTCTTTACAACTCCAGGTCTGCACAATAACTGATAAAATTTCAGAAGTCCACGAAAAATGCTAGTAGCTTAAAAAGCCTTGAGACTGTGTTGAAAGCTCAAAGGTTGTGTTGAGTTTCAGCGAAATTCTGGAATTGAAATTTCAACAACTTGTTGCCGTTTGCAGCGCCGTGTGCGCAGGACTTGTTTGGTATTTCTCGGCAATGGCAATTACTTGTTTACAAACATTGTACGGCTGATTGGAGCACAACACGTGCACTGGACGCGTCGCTGTGAACGCCACCGCCGGTAATGGTGTTATGGTAACATGGAGCTTTCAATTGACAGCGCCGTTATATTATATGTAAATAATGCATGCTAACAGGTATTATGACAACTCGTTGCTAATAAAACGCACAATACTTTGAAAAGAACTGGAGTGTCTATATGGCACAGGTCATCGCAAAAGAAATGCGAGCTTTTTAAATATAACTGTTTCTGGTGGCATATTGTGGTGGAGTATATGAAATAAAGTTTGATCTGTTGTTGACATTTCGTAGAATTTTAAGACAATTGGATAAGCGTCGATGTTATCGATCAAAAGTGACAACAGCTTTGGTCATCGGTCGTAAAATGCATTTTTTTTTTTTTTTTGAACAAAGAGCAAATATTAAATTTTGTTTAAACTTGGGAAAAACGTTTACTGAAACATGTTCAAATGATGAAAAAAAAGTTTGGGTGATCAGTGCCTATCCCGTAGTAATGTGCATGAGTGGTTTAAGCGATTCCAAGAAGGTCGTGGGGACCTCTGTGACGATCAGAAGTCGGTCGTCTTCAGAAGTCAAAAATAAAGACAATGCTGATTTGTTTTTACGATTCCGAGGGTATTGAACACCGAGAGTTCGTCCCACCTGGCCAAACGATTAATGCTGTGTTTTACCTTGGTCTTATGAAGCGTCTTTTGTCACGCATTCATCCTGCTCGACCACAATACCGTGAGGCGGGGTCTGGCGCTGTTTGCGCGATAATGCGCCGTGTGTCATCCGGTCGGCCTTATGCGCTGGTTTTGGCAAAAACTCCATCTCGACGACGTAATGATATTCATAAAACAAATTACGCTCATCTCGTTTGAAAATAGTGACTTCAGCTAACTTACAAATAGAAGCAGAGTGGAGAAATTTGCTTAAATTTTTAGTATGTACAATTTCTGAAATGTAATAAATGACTTTTAAAAGGCTGTTATTCGATAAAAAATTTGGACAAAAATCCTAAAGCAAGCGTATTTATCTTCTCTTGTTCTGAGTCGAGAGTTCATTTCTATCTTCGGTGGAAATATTCCAAATGCCATCAAGCCCAGCTTTACCTGAATGAAGGAACGCTGGTTTCTGTAAAAAATTCTTGACATAATCTTCCTGCTGACATTTGTTGCAACTAATAAAAACATATTTTTGTCGGTTGATGCGGAGATGTTGAAGCCTTAGAAATAGGGATTATTTCCATTTTGATCTACTGTTTAGATACCATACTTTTATTTTTGTAGTGCAAATTAAGTGCTTGCTCATGAGGAGCTATACGGTGGATGGAGGAATAGTTTGTGATTAATCACTTGAACTGATCAGTTTTCTTATACAAGCTGATCATTAAATATTTATTAAACCGGGCGGCCTATTGAACGCAGAAGTTTATACTCTGAAGAATAAGCCAGTCAATTAGCTAGTGTTTGGATTTGCAAACCTATTACTTAAGAACCGGTAATTTACGAAAAAAGCTAGGCCCATGTTACATGTGGCGAGTGGTTTGTTTATTGTTTAAGCCTTCTGGAAGCTGTAACGAGCCATTAGCAACGGCATGGCGTATTCCTACTGGAGTTGTTGCCAATACTACTCCCTACCTATCACTTCTTCCGTCCAGGCATTTCTTTATGGTGTGAGGATCCCACCGCGATGAAGGGATAAGGTCAATATGTTATGGAATATACCGCGAAACGGCAGGCTCATTAACCGGTTTATTCCCGATTTTTGTGACAGGCGCAAGATAAGTGGCGCGGTTACGTTCCCAATAACTGTTCAAGCCGTTCTCTACAGTTTTGCACCAGTAGAGATTACAATCTCGTAGCAAAGATACCTTTAAATGGCGCTTGACTGTAGCTAAGTAAGGTTATACGTTCGTTGCGATAGTTGCGTTAGAGGTTTATCTGTGTCGCATCGTGACTTATGGCAAAGGCCTCTGCTTGAAACATCTAAGTGTATCACTTGAATGTACTCTCCTAAACAGAAGCTTGAAAGTGGAATCATTCCATTGCACCTACAGCTAAGCATGACTTTAAACTTCTTTATAATGCTGTACTTGGGAGAAGATGTACGGTATTTCTCCACTTAAGTCCTTCATACGCTGGGGATGAGTTTTTAGGTTGACCTCACCCAAGTAGCGCCCGGCAAACTCCTGGAACTATTCAGGCTGCTGGGACTCTAGTAAGACATGCGATATAGTGGAAATAATAGACCCTAGTCGCGGTGCATTACCCTCATAATACTATCTATCAAATCATCTATCTAGGTTTGACCAAGAGAAATCTCTCTCTTATTTGTCGCAATATACTTTTCCAGTCCACATATTATAAGATCTGTAATTACAGCAAAATTTTTTATAACGAATTTTCTCGGCTGGTCAAATCCTACCTGTTATAGCATTTCTAATTTGGCTTTTCTCCTTCAAATATACAAAGTTTTAAGATAACCGATTTAGGAATTTCTATATCTTTGAGCAGGTCCTTATTGTAACTGAACCGAGTGAATAAGCAGTTACGAAGGATATCCTCAGATGGAACTAACCTTATAGAAACGTTCCAACTTCAGTTGTTGTGTAAATTTGGTGAAGATTACTTCAGTTGTTTTGTAGGGATATAAAATACCTCCCAAGTGTCTAGTGTTATGCGAGTCATGCATCATCTATGTGTCAGACCGAGGACTTTTCCACTGACTTCTTAGTCAGATTGTCGAAATTTATTCAAATTCCTACATCAGCTGGTTCAACGTTACTGGACTTGGACCCGTATTTTATTCGATTAAGCGCGCTGTTTCAAGTCTCTAATCTTGTTTTAATCGGTAAAGAGGACCCGCCCCCGTTTACTGTGGCTGATATACAGGTAGTACTACTAATGCCATCTATATGATTTCTATTAGTTAGATTATAAGTATTAGTTAAGGAATAATCGCATTTTGGTGACGCAACAAAAATGAATCAAAAAGCATTTCGTGCGTTAAGAAAGAATTGGTTTTTGTGGTAAAAATACTATTGAAGTTGGAGCATCAGTGAAATCAATCGAGTCCAATGATTGTCAGCCTAGTGGACTGCATATTAAGAAACGGTTCTCAAGCGTGGAGAGACAAAAAAGTCGGCTGGCAAGGTTTGGCATCAGTCTTTTAATGCTTCGAAAAGATTTCTGTATATCTAAAATTTGCATTAGACCTTTTTTATCAACACTTCAGTTATACCGCTATTTTTATGCCAGATCTTTTGTAATTTTAAATTTGTCAAAACCCCCCCAAAAAAAAGATAAAAATGTTATGCTCCCATAGATGTTTAAATCAAATTTTCCAGCAACAACCTTTTTTAAACGAGCTTGTCTGATGGCCCTTTTTTTGGCATCGAGTTTATTGCGCGTTTACCCAATTAAGGTTTAAATTTAACCGATGGGGCAATTTTTATCGGTCAAACATTCCGTTAGAACTACACAAATGAAAAATTAAATTTAAAAAAAATTTTCGAGAAAATTGGGGGAAAAAACTTTTGTCTTTAACAAAAAAATTTATCAAATTCCCGCCGTTTAGGAAAGTTCAATAAAAACATGAAAAATTTATATAAAAAGAATAAAAGGGGAAAAAAATAAGTATTTAGTTAAAAAGCCCCAAAGACCGGGTTTCGAAAAAAGGGTTTTTTTTTGGGTTTTTGAAACTTTTTCCCTGTTTGAAAAACCCAGTCAAATGAAATTACTGGGGGTGATAGGGAAACCTTTTCGAAAATCGGACAAAGGGGGGGTGTCAGGAAGGCCCCCGCATCGGTGTTTTAACGGCAGGGCTCTGATTTTTATCATTCGCATTGACTTTAATGAATTTTCCCTCAACAAAAATGAGGTTAGTGGGTTTTTTGGGGGGCAAAGAATTTCAGCACATGAGGGAATTTCTATTTTTTTACGGTAGAATTTATTTCTACAAAAAAAGAAGTTCCCCCCGGGCCCGATAAAGGAATTCCCAAGGGCGAGTTTCCAAGGGTTTTTCCGGATGACCAAGATGGGGGGATAAAAAGGGGCTTCCAATCAAAGCAATTAACTTATCGGTTTAAATCCAACCTTAAAGGCGCGGTTTATGAAAAATTTGGAATTTTTTTTTTGGCAGGGTTCAGCATCGGCGATCCCCCTTTTTGTCGATAAAAACCCCCCAAAGGGTTGTTGT